>NC_068355.1:152226237-152543737 GCF_020536995.1 Dreissena polymorpha
ATCTTTATATGTGTTTAATTGTAATATATTTAAAATATGTTACATAAATACACAAAAATAGGCAAGAAAAATTATACATTAAAGCCGAATTTCATAAAATGCAGCAAAGACAAATTAGCGCCCCGAGCCGATTGTGACGTACATATTTTCCTACAATAACCGAAGCATTCGTCTTTGTATTAGGATTGGAGTTAGTGTTCGTGTGTCGTATGAATAGATATCTTTGCAGGAACTCAAATAAACCGTTAAACTTAGTTTAGATTCACATCGACACATGTTCTTCTTAACTTTTATTTTAATTTATTGAAATATATATAATAAGTTTTTTACACATTTTATATAAATTCATAAATATTTGACAAAAATCGTATATACCCGCTTTGAGTGTGCAGTTGAATTTCACTGGCAATAACTTGTTACTCAAAGGATTATCACTCTAAAGAGCTAATACCAACTAATTCATCAAAGAAGAATTACCGAAAAAATAATGATTGTCCATTGTGTTCGTCTAAACTCTTTAATTGCTACAAATTGAAATATTGTTTTTTAAGTCTTATGCGGCAGCCATTTGTAAGCATTTATCTATAGCTAAATGTATGGATGAATTTCATTAGTTGATTGTATCTTCTTCAGCCAATCAAATAGCGCAGTTTATTACTTGCAGTCAATGAAGCGTTCACTTTAGCTGAAGGTTAGATCGTCTGTACACATGCCTGGGGGCTAATCACACAAAACGACAGCTGTTTATGGCTTTATAAGGGACATATGACAGGAAATGCACAACTGGATTGAAACTGTAAGGGGCTCATTTTTATTAAAAATCGTGTCTAGCCAGCCAGCTGGGGGGGGGCTTTAGCCCCCTAGCCCCCCACCTAAATACGCCTCTTATTAAAACTTACCTCAAAACAGTCAAAATATAGTTCTGATATGATCCGATGCCGTTTCGGGTATTATCCGGAAACGTTCAAATGTTTCCGAAATTATCCGTATTGGTTAGGCACCGTGTAATTTACTCCTCAGTCGGAACGGTATCATTTCATTTTGGTCCACGAGAAAGGCTGATGTTGACACAACGGGCTCCCCGCTGCATTGTTGAGAATCGATATACGATTATGTGAAAACATGTAACCTCACAATCGATAAAACCCGAATCAGCCAACTTCAGGCATATACTTTTTGCGATCAGTTTATCTCTTGTGTGGCACTATGGAACGAACTTTTCCTTCAAGTACTTTTTAAATGGCAGCCGAAATACATACATATAAAAACAGTTTTGGGGATACAACTCGCTTACCATTCAAATAACATGACTTAGCACTTGTTTAACCTGTTAGATATATTGAAATACAGTTTGCAATCAATGAATCCACTTGAATCATAATTAATTCGAAAACTTGCTGCTTGCTTGTTTTTCATTTGACAGTGATGATCTGTGCCGTCCTGACCGGCAGTATCTGCCTCGAAAGCTCTTTTCTGTGTGTGACGGATGCCGCAGCGCCTGCATGTGTTTGTGTTTTATTGTCACGTAAATAAAACAAAAAGTAATGGCGAGCCAGTATATAATGGTCGATTTTTTTTAAGTCGACATCGTCAATAGTAACACCAGAAAAAATAGTGCGCCCTATTATTGACAGTATATTTAAAAAAAGTTATGTTGTAAAATCGGTGCAGAGAAAGAAACATGACGGAAATAAGTTCACAGACACATATCTAAGTGGAAAGTAAGTTCTGATCCTCTGAACATAAATACTCCTTAAAATTATCGGATTTGATTTTTACTCATCAAGTAAAATTTCATGAGTGAAATACCCCTCGGCTGAAAAAAATAACTGGAGCTCTGCGCACAATATGTCGAAAAAATGAAGTTAACAGGTAAACAAATCAGTGTCTCTTATAGCAATAGCAAATATTTCAATAATCAATAATACTGATTTAATAATCAATATTCAATTGAACCAGACATCTTATTGAATCCGATGTTTAACTTACTAGTATTTTAGTTAACAAGATGCTTAATTAAATGACTTATTAAATTGATTCTTAAGTAATAGCAAATATTCTACAATCTTTTGGTCAGTTTTAAACACGATCAAATGACAAAACTTTGAATACCAACATTGCAAGTCGAACTTACATAGCTAACAACGTTAAAGACCCAATAACCAAGTTCAGCAAAATATTGCCAGACACTATAAGTGTTTGATTATTTCACCGTGAACTTGTTAACCCAAATACAAAGTTATCAATACAACAAAAACTACGGATTTTATTTTATGTAAATGCTGTTTTCTTCAATGTTTTTTTTAAATCTGACCTTGAGCTTTCATCCCCAAAAATCGATAGAAATTCTTAAAGTGATATTATGGGCATCTAACAGTATATTCTATGTTTATAGGTGTCTATCGCAACCGTTGTTTATTTTGGTGTTTTCATTTCATATACACTTATATTTGTAAATGCAGCATCAATAAACTAAAACGGAAAGAGGAAATTAATGCATTTGAATATCAAGCGTACTTCCGCTTTGACAACTGACGACAGAAATGATTCGATGTACGATGTGAATCTAAATTTAGTTTTAGTGCAGATTCGTTCACAATGACACAATTTTGTTTTACGGATCATCTCGGTTTAGAGGACTGGGTGAGCCATGTAAAATATCGAATACAATATATATTTTTATAAACAAATGGTAGCAAGATAAGTTGCAGATAACTGGTCAGTTACCACAGTTTAACTTACTTTTTTGACTTGTTAAATTCTTTTCAGCTCAATTCAACATTGACAAATGCCCATTATATCACTTTAGGCATTTTTTTTATTATCTGATTTACTACCGACCCTATTTTTCGACAAATACAAATAAAATAAAAGCCACTTTCGTATTTTTTTATTTACATTTCATCCGCCGACCAAGTATTTTATCCAAAACTAGAAAAAAACAATTTGCGCAGATTGCCGTAAGTGTTGTTCAAAATGTGTTTATAATGTGGGTTGTTTCGTTGTGCCAATTCGACTTGTAAAGTGTCGGCGATTTTCATTGGCTATTGCAGCCAATACCACATGCTATTAGCCAATCGGTGAGTATTTAACAAATGTTTTCATTGCACATTTCCGAACTGGCGGACATCAACGAGATAAATGTAGCATATTTTAAAATCAAATTAATTAAAAACGGAGCAGAAACAATTTCAGACATAAACATCAACGAGACAAATGTAGCATATTTTAAAATCAAATTAATTAAAAACGGAGCAGAAACAATTTTAATTAGAAAAGGTAATCTTCAGAACACCATTGTTGACATCATGCCAATATTATGTGATACGAAATTCAAACTAATAATGAGTTTTGCAAATGATGCAGAGGTGTCATCATCGATAACTTTCGGTGTGTTAAAAGTTTTGGGTAGGTTAATAAATATGCGTATTTATTAAAATGCATATCAGGTATATTTTTTGAGATAAAAATCAACATCCCGAAAATGTCCAAGAAGTATTTTTATAATGATCATGAGGACTGAACCACAGGTACTTGCATCAATAATCCCATTCCCCACATACCCATTTATATTCTTTATTTAGAAAAAAGTATGCAACACAGCTTCTGAAGAAAATAACATTGGGTCCCGATGTTCGTATGTCCGTCAAAGTCAAACGAAAGTTTTAATTATTTTTCCTGACATTATTTTTCAAAAATGAGTTATTATTTAGCAGAAATATGATGTTCTATCAACTGTAAATAATGTTTTCATACTGCAAGATTTGTACTGCATGGAATGTAAATAAATTATCACACCTCAGGCTCTGTTGATAAATGTGCTCAATCGGCTCTATGTATTTGTTCCAAGGGTTATTATTATCTTCACATTTATATAGCTCTCTGTTTATTATATATATCCAAAACATGTTATTGCTGTTCTCCTTAAAATAATACAGACAACACATTCCATAGAAATTTTCATTTGAACTTTAACTGTGGATAAGAGAGGAACAAAATAATTTGTGCAAAAGTTTACACCATTTTATTTTGACAATACTGTGAGTTTTACGAAATTTTTAAAATAAAATACTATTTTAAAATATACAATTACATAGTTCAAAAATTGTCTTCTATATATAATTAATCTTGCGAGTAAGTTATATACAGTCAGCAGAGTAATTCTACTAGAACAATTTAAATCCTTGCTACATGTGCTATTTAATTCTATGTTCGCTTTCACTTAAGAAAATGTTCAATGAAATAAGGTATATTGTGTCTTTTACCTCAATATTATGTGAAGCGAATGGAAACGATACAAAACCTACGAAGATTAAGATACCGCCATACATACAATACAAATAATTATCACTTAACCCATGCGTTTTTAGAGAATAATATTGTTAAACTCTTTATTTATATAAATAATTAAGCATGTGAAAAAAGGACGGGTATTTTTAACTCCAAATGTATGATTTGATCACACCTAGAAGAAGAAAACACTAACATCTTACACACCCAAATATTGAATCCCTGACCTTTGCGGTGTCTGTGTTGTTAGAGATTATCAAAGACATTGATCTAAATATCAATCAGTTGACCCCTGAAGCGCAAACAGTTTGACCACGGAGGCATGCTTTGAGGAAACTTAGCAAAGAAACACTAGATGGTTGGCATGCAACGCAACAAACCAAAGTGCCTTGCGGTTTCAGATAATGATTATATTATTTATATTTATAAGCAAAACAGTAACCCCTAGGGAGGGCAAATTTTCTGCATGATTTGAAACAAAGAGAAAAGAGACCTCATAACGATGTTACACACCAAATATTGTAGTAATGCCTCTTGTGTTCACTTGACATATATAAACACTATAACTCTCTCTGAATATAAAATGAAATGCAGCACATGTTTTTATAAGTCTATAACTCACGTTTTCTGAAATGAAATATTCACATTTTATGTACTAGAACTTTCACTACATAAAGTTTTGATCAAGCATTCAAGCGCAGTCTGATCAGGATACAAAGTGTTCGCTTAACATCTTTAGAAGTACTGACTGAATGGCAATTATGTTGAACAGTTTGGATCCTGATCAGGCTGGTCTTTTGGAGCCAAAATGGTCGCAATTGCCCTAAGGTCCAATTTCCTGTTATGTGGCTCATTTTTCTAATGATTGATACAAATTATCAGGATATAAAGCAAGTCTGTTGTATATCAAATAGTATTTTCTAATGTGCGTATTCCACCCATGGATGAAAGTTACAAAGTTGGTTGTTATTTAAAGCTATTAAACAATTTTAAAAGTTTCCAATTCTTTTTATATTAAGTCAGATGCATGATATATTTGTATAAACATACATATGATTAACACTCAACAAAAGTTTAACGATCACTTTAATACACTACACACCTGGCGTGGATTAATGGTCTCTACTGAAGCAATATATTATAATACATGCGAAAGGTGCTTTTACATATAAATATATATATAAATATGTTTACTATTATTATAAAAAGCTTCTACAACAGTGTAATAAGATATATAAAACACCTAACGGTTTATGCAAGTATACATAAGATTAAATTGGCTTAATTTATATTTAATTTAATTTAAATTTTCAAAAAAAAAAAAATCAGTTTAGGACAGTATTATTTTTTTTTTTGGTAGACTGCTCACTTTTCATGATTTTATTTTATTTGTATGTATCGCCCCCCCCCCCCCCCCCCAATTTTTTTGAAAAATTTCCCGTAAAACAAATTTTTAAAAATGCTGGCCTTAAAAGCAATAATCAAAATAGCTATCAATTTAATGCCTTTACACTCTAATCCTAACACAGTGACTAAACCCAATCGCAGTTCAAACATGGCGACGGTATGACTTTGGTTTTAGTATTATTGTCTCTATGTGTAGGTGTTTGCGTTGTAATATCCGTCCCAATTCATCAAAAGAATACCGATTTCAACGAATATGGTTTTGCATATAGCAACAATTGTGTTGTAACACGAAATACTGATACGGAAAACGTTAAGCATTAGAGTTGCTTACGGTATTATGGTTCCAATATTCAAGAGCGGTGCCCACGAGGCCAATAGTGTTTTATATTGTATAACCCTCATTTATATTACTACTTCATGGAGTTGTTTGACTCCATGGCAAGACAGTGCCCATCGTGAACTTATAAGTAGGATCTTTTTTTAGTCAGTCTGTGAATTCTAAGAAAATTATGTTCAGAATGAGCAAATAATAATATATCAATAATGTTCAAAGTGAATATTTTTTAGAGTTTTTTTATTTTATTTAAATAAGCAACAATTTTATCTGACATGTTAAAGCTAACCCGACTATTTGCATGTGTTAAAGTATTTGCTTGAATAGTTTTGGCTTCAAAAGTGTTTATTTTGAAATGCTAAGGTTATTGCATGTTTATCAACCCCTCAATAATCGGATATTTAAGGCCGTATGCTATCAGCACGGAATAACGTTTGGGCTATCGTGGCTGTGGCTTACATATTAAAATCCAGAGGGCGACAATGCGATAGTGGCGATAGTACGATGGCGACATTGCGATAGTAAGATGGCGACAATTCAATAGTACGATGACGACAATGAGATAGTACGATGGCGACAATGCGATAGTACGATGGCGACAATGCGACAGTTCGATGACGACAATTCGATAATACGATGACGACAGTTCGACAACGCATAGTACAATGGCGACAATGCGATAGTCATATCGTACTGTCGACATCGTATCAATATCATTGTCGCCATCGTACTAATCGCGTTATCGTAATGTCGACATTGTATCATCTAATTGTCGCCATCGTATTATCGCGTTTATCGTACTGTCTTCATCGTATTATCGCATTGTCGCAATTGTACTATCGCACTGTCGCCATGGTATTGTCGCACTGTCGCATTGTCGTCATCGTACTGTCCGCATAGTCGTCTATCGCCTTACGGTACACATGCGCACTACGATATTTTCCTAGATGGAGCCACTTTAAAAATACTTAACAGTTCGGCAATACGCTATATTCCAGTTACCCATAAATCATTTCGGCATTGTTGACTTCCGGTTACATGTAAACATCGATTCTTGTGGTGTAATAACGAAAATAATCAACTTCGGTGAAAAAGTATGTATAACAAATGTTTGGAATCGGAATCTGTAGTACATTTACATAAATAAATTGTGTATATTTAAACGCAAGTTATATTCTTTGAATCGGGTCTTCAGCCAATTTTGCCGTAGTGGGTGGGGTAAAGTAACAATCTTGCATGTTACATTTGATTAGTATTTTAAAATTTCGTGACATTGTATGTCTGGTATCCGTCAAATATGACATATTGACATGGCAGATTATCATGATCCTGTTCACCAAGACTGTGTCGTTCATGAACGTGATAAATGTCCAAGGCAGTGTATATACTCAAATACATCAAGCATTATTCTGAACATATATTGTAAGAATCTAGCATATATACTTCAGTCTGTACTGGAAATATATCAAATCAACCAAATGTTACATGATAGAATACTGAATCAATTGTGATATGTTAAACATTTATTTTTCAACTGAACATAAATTTTAAATTATACACACTGTATATTTTTCCAATCAATTGTCTTTTTTTTATCCCACTTTTACAGCGATTTCGGTTGATTAAAGCCCGTTTATTAAATTTCATCTATAATCAACGGCAAGGCTATAATCAATGGCACGAAATGACGTCATCAACTGCCGAACCGGGACTACTTTTTCCCACGCACCTCGTCACCTGTATTTGCAAAGTGCATCAATAATTAAAAAAAATCTCGAATGTTTGTCAACCTTAATGACCTTAAAACAAAGAAAAGTAGGAAAAAAACGTGTTTTTTTTCATTTATTGTCATTAAAACCTCTAGTATAGGTAATTTTAACACTATGTTGCAAATAGGTTCTGTTGTTGTTGCTCCCTTTTTAAGGAGTCAGTTCGAGTTGCTCCCGTTTGACCGTAGAAAACAATCGTCTGGATCAAGAAATCCTGTGTTAATTTACAAGATGTACTCGGATATGCGTCCATCTGATTTTTCTTCAAGTGAGCACCCTTTCTACCTGACAATACGCGCAATGACACTGCATCCCAGTGGTTCTTGCGTCAACAATTGGGTGTCAACAAGCTAGGTTAGATGCTGAAGGCCATGGCAAAGGACGCCGGCTTTCTCAAGCACAAGAGAATAACGAACCACTAAGTTCGCAAATTCCTGGTCCAAAAACTTCGAAATGCAAACATTCCACCCACTGAAACCATGGCCATAACAGGGCACAAAATATCCAGTCCATAACCAATTATTCCAACATATCTGTTGAACAGCAGCAAAAGTGTTCATACATTCTTGCTCAGTCCAGTAAATGTAACAATCCAACAGATTCCTCTTGTTCACCTTCATGCACCGAAACTATGGCCGAAATGCAGCCTAGACAACCACTGTCTACCGTCGAACAAGTTGATCTTAATGTTCTCCCTACCCAGTCACTTCACCAGCAAATGTCTTTCTCTACTTCGAACAACTTTGCCTCACAATTCTTTGGTGCCACTTTCCACATTCAAAATGATAATGTATATAATTAGCTTAAATCCAAGTAATCTTTGTTATTTCGTCACGAAATAACCACATATTATAACAAAGAAGCAAATATTGGGCACCTCGTGATCGACTTGATAGTTTGATATCGAAAGTGAATTGTGTGTGGTGTTAGGCTACGTTGTAAACAAATGTAGTTCCTTGAATATAACAACTTAATGTCATATTGATATTATACAACTTTAAGATTTGCAATCCAATATGATTAAAATTGTAATTAATAACGCTCGACTCTTTGTTACAGAACGAAATTCTGATTTTAAAAAATGATTATTTGATCAGCGGTTATTTTTGGAACGCGGAGTAATACACTGACCTTGGTTACACTACAGTCATTATCAAAGTACGAAAAACACTCATGAAAACTAATTTTGTTTAAATAAAAAAAGTTTACTGAATAAAAAGTGGGATAAATAGAATAATAGGTTAGTGTTGATTATAGATCAGGTTTATCATGCTCGGCACGAAAACGAAAAAGCACTCGCCAAGGCTCGTGCTTTTTGTTTTCTAAGCCTCGCATGATAAACCTGATCTATAATCAACACTAACCTGTTATTCTCTATTTAACAAACATGTTATGTTAAAATATAATATTTTTCTTTCTTTTCACAGAGACGTAGATTATCTACATATCTGCTTTTCACTTATTGTCTTAAAAACAAATTTCATAATTGATTGATAGTTTTGCCTGGTTATTAAATTTGGTCCCATGTTTTTTTTATAAATGAATGACAAAGAAAGAAAAACACTTGCTTTTAAATGGGTTTTACTTCTATTGTTTTAAGACTTGACAAGGATAAGTTGAAGGATTTGTAATGCTCTTAAGGTGCGAAGCTGTGTAAGAATTACATGAAATTCACATGGAAGGTGTTATGCGGCAAGTTAATAATCAAAACCACCGTGAGTGACAGAGACAAGGATCCCAGCTTCATTATGTGGTGTTTACGGAAAGCTATTTCAACTATGTAAACAAACCATTTAATATTTACTTTCACATAATCAAAACACAGTGTATGTTTTGATATTTAAGGGTTTTGTATCTATGTTATTATTGACATTGATTAGATGCATATGACATCTGATTAATATGTTAATAAAACAGTTGTTTCATAACAAATAACAATAAACACCCAATGATGCTTGTTCGTGGTCTATTAAGTTTATCTATAATCTAGTTTCCAATATCATCCCCATATGAATATCTTAAGTATATCAAAATAAACGCTTCATTAATAATAACATTACTTTATAATCAGCATGCACATCTTACAATAGTAAGCATCAAATACATAAAGAGGTACAACAGTATTCGCAAAGAAATTGTAATCAGTCAATTTATGAATTTACAAATCTTGCTATTTAAACATCTAAATAAATGCTCAAATAACACGTAACAAATGATCATCACCAAAATGCCTTGACTTACGGGGTTTATTATATCAACAAACATACTGAATTGTATTAATACTCCATGAACTCAATTTCAAATTAAATCTGAATAACTGAAAATAGTTTAAGACGCTTAATGAAAATACTCATTGGCCCCAGTCATGAAAGGGGGCTGCAAGATCTTGTTACCACTCCACCAAGTAATAAATATTTAATGTTATTCAATGTGTTGAATTGTCAAATTTTAATTTTAATTTAATGTTTACTTTGATTATTTTCTTTCGCCGCAATACTTGCACCATATGGTAATTAAACAGTCTTTTAAAGACTGGTCAATTTTAAAGAGTTAAAAGATCATTATTCTGTAAAACCTTTGAACATTTACTATAGATGACAGCTTGTCATTGATCAAGATATCAGTAAGTCGCTTGAAGGTGCTTCCAAGAATACTTTTATCTACATGAAAAGAACAAAATACAGATGAAATCAACTGTAAAACATTAAAAAATAAAATAAATAATAAATACACATTTCACAACACATTAATACTGACAACCAAGCAAATCATTGTTTACATTAAAAATTAATGTATATTATGTACTACCATAGAATTATTTAATGGTAAATTGAGCAAAACACCCCATTTTGAATTTAAATGACTTGAATTATATGTCTGGTTTTAATTGTTTGCTTGTTGCAAAGATAATTTGCATAAACATATATATTAAAATAAAATTTGTTACAAAATTCAAGATTATGATATAGATAAGCATGTGTAAACAAACAAAAATAGAATGAGTGACTGTGAGTACAAAAAAAATATGCTGAGCAGCCTCGTAAACTAAGCTTTGGAAGGAATGGCACACTCTTATTACATCATGTCAAATCATGGCCTGAAAAAGATGTTTTCTATGCTACGCATCTCTTCTTCGGAGTATATGAAAATGTTTATGACACGGTTTTCACTCTTTTTTAAAAGTCAATTGATGTCCTAAGTTGTGGCGCACAAGAGAAGGCCTGTCTGATATGTTGAATCTTCTCAGGTGAAATAGTAGTTGTCACTCTATTAATGGTCCATATGGCATCAAATATCTTAAAATAGAAAATTATATTATAGAAATAAACACTTTACTTTTTACAGTGAAATCATGTGAACTGTAATATTTGGTATCATAACTGTAATATTTGGTATCATTATCTTATTACACAAGTGTCCTTAAGTGCATGGAAATAACAAGATAAGCTTTACAGTGACAATATTTACATTGTATATCCAGTAGCAGTACATGACAGTGTTGTTTACCATACAATATAACCCAGCATGTAAAATGTAATAAATTCCTAAAAAAAATCATCCAATATATATGTATGTATCGTTTTTTTTACCGCCGTATTGCTATAATAGTTAAAGTCTCCACACAATTATATTTTTCAAGAAATCAAACTTTACCCCACCACCGTAACAAGTGTTTAATAAAGGTTGACAACACATAAAAATCACCATTAAATATATTGAAAACAAAATGCAAACACAACCAACAAATATGTTCAATATTTTTAAACGATAATTGATAGTCTTACCTAAAACGACGGATTGACAAGTCGTTTTTACAACGACAGTATCGGAATTACGTTGCAACCGGAAGTCAACAGTTTTCACGGAATTATTTTTTTTTTGGAAGTCGAGAATACCTAACATCAATACCCATTCTATAACTTAATAAATATTTGATTTCATTATAACTGTAACATCTTTCAAAGTACATATGTTCATCTATTTTGTTTCTGCAATACGAATAGTTTGTGTACCGGAAGGCCATAGTCGGCAATGCGATAGTACGATGGCGACAATGCGATAGTGCGATAATACGATGACGACAGTGCGACAATACGATGGCGACAGTGCGATAGTACGATGGCGACAATGCGACAGTACGATGACGACAATGCGACAGTGCGACAATACGATGGCGACAGTGCGATAGTACGATGGCGACAATGCAATAATACGATGACGACAGTACGATGACTATCGCATTGTTTGCCATCGTACTATCGCGTTGTCGCATTGTCGCCATCGTACTATCGCATTGTCGCCATCGTACTATCGCATTGTCGCCATCGTACTATCGCACTATCGCATTGTCGCCATCTGGATTTTAATGTGCAACCACGATGGCCCTAACTGTATTTCGTATATCAGCCTGTCAAAACCAACCACCTTTATTCGTATAGCGTCTTATGTATGGTACATTTAATTGGAACAAAATCATGCACTTCACAAAATACTTTTTAGTTGGTCGCGTTAGCGGCCGGCTAAATTTACAGAGCATGTTTTGAAAATCAGTATGTGCTTAGCTAGCTTAGCTACGCTAAGGACTGTAAATCGCTATGATTGGAACGATTACCGCTGCATGTCTGCACTGCACGACGAATGCTTAGGAGCGCCTGCTATACAACTGCAGTGAGTGTATTTACCAGCTTGTAAGTCGACATTGGCCAGTCTTGTGTTTACCATTGAAATCTTTACATATTGGCTGCTTTCAGGGAAAACGGGGCTTAATGCATGTCAAATAGGATGAGCCTGTGCAAACTGATTAGCCTTGCAATGCGCACAAGCTAATCAAGGACAACAGCGAACAACTTCAATGCCTTCAGCGCTTTGATTTATATAAGTAGGAGTTGTCTCCGTTTTCAAAAGTAGTTCAGACATACCACGCGATCTCTCGACCCACTCACTTCTCCTAGAATAGCTATTTCACCAGTGCTAAGTGCTCATATCTAGGAAGTCAACTGACAACTGTCCTATTTCAATCAGACGTATGAGGAAATGACCGTTCACACAATTTCATGACCACTCCACGCGCAATGTATATGGCCATACCATGGCATACGATCCTCGGATTTGTAGTGCAGCATTCTGTCTTTTGAGATAGCCGTCAAATTGAACAAGCGAAAGTATAAACTTACAGCTTATGCTCGAAAAAATATTAATTAAATGAATATTTTTTCCGTTTTCTTTTCATCACCTCTACGATGGCAGCGAGCATTCTTCAAACTGTCGACTGCCGTATATTCAAATACAAAGCATCGTCAAATCTTTATAGTAATTGTTTCAGTGTTTCGGAAATAAAAAATATTTTCTAAAATGTACATATACCATCCTCTAAAATACGTTTTATTGTAAAGTCTGTCGACAGGGTTTTCTACAAAATGAAACCTTTGATTGACATGTTTGTTAGTAATCTATTTATAAACGGTAGAGATTAGTCGCACATTTAACTGATACCGCCGCATGTCTCAAGCATGGGAGTAATTAATATTTCTACCTTACTCAAGTTTATTTCTACGTTCTATTGCACACAACTAAGGTTTAATGAATAACTTATGAAATATTTGTTTACACTTCATTACGCTGACATTAATAGTGACATTGCAATCGTTTTCAAACACCGACTGACAGATTGACTCCCGTATAACCACTCACAAAATCAGCGGAGTAATAAATTAATAATGCATGAATATGTAATTCTGCAGTTATTATGATCAGCAAGTACACTTGGAGACTTTTCTTACGCAACACTTTTCTAACTTAATACATGTATGTCGATTAATTTTAAGATTTTGATTACACTTTTTACATATTATCATTTGACTACATTCTGAGCAAGCTCACGATAAAATCTTTAATCCTTGACCATCGAAGACTTTAGCACGTGGAATATGTATGTTTTCATTTTTACATGTGCAAATTGTGAAATGCAATGTTATTCTGCCAGGCAGCAAGACAGTGAGACAGACAGACAGACAGACAGACAGACAGACAGACAGACAGACAGACAGGCAGACCGACAGACAGACAGACAGACAGCTAGACAGACAGACAGACAGACAGACAGGCAAGAAGACAGGCAGGCAAGCCGACAGACAGGCACACAGACAGACAGCCATACAGACAGACAGACAGAATGACAGAAAGACAGGCAGGAAGGACAGACAGCACAGACGGACGGGCCGTCGGGCGAACGGACGGACGGACGTACAGACAGACAGACAGACAGACAGACAGACAGACAGACAGACAGACAGACGGACAGACAGACAGACCGACCGACAGACAGACAGACAGACAGACAGACAGACAGACAGACAGACAGACAGACAGACAGACAGACAGACAGACAGACAGACAGACAGACAGACAGACAGACAGACAGACAGACAGACAGACAGACAGACAAGATACATCTGTATTTTTCAGGTAAGAAAAAATTTTAACCTAACCACGTAGAGAGGTTAATATGTTTTCACAATTTGCACATTACATAGGCACTCTGTTCGTCCAATGACAGGTATTAGCACAACTATCTACAACGAACCCCTTTACGCTATGAAGTAGGCAGACAAGATAGCAGGCTGGCGGGAAGGCGTGTAGACAGGCAGGCAGTGTAGTCAGTAGCTCATCGCAACATTCCTTTCTTTCAAGCAACAGTAATTCAAATAGAATGAATTGCTTTCAAAGTAAGTTTAGTGTCGTGTTGATGTTATAAAATGCAACATCGTGGGAAAAATGTTCTTGGGCAACAAAACATGCACATGCGGCCGAAATGTCGCGTAATTGTCCCGACAAATCTGAACGACGAACTTTATAAAGAAATAACTGCGCCCAACTAGTAGGTGAGCAGGAGCATGAAAGGGTTTGCTAACTTTTAAGTCCCCATGTGAATCTCGTACCAGCTCATTCAATAACGCGTCGTAAAGGACATCCTTTAAATCAATGGACGGACTCAAATTCGTCATTTGTACGCCAGTAGCGACCAATGACTGACCATAAAACACAATTTCCCGCTTTTCTTCTTAAATGGCGAAGAAAATGTGATTTTTATAATGTGAATTTAAAGCATCATTATACGCCATACTCAGCAGAAAAAAATCCAAATCGTTTCATTAAGATATAAGCAGGCTGTAAAAAGAAATACTCGATGTAATTCAAAAGAATTACAAAATGTTGGTCTTAAATTCGAAACTTAAAGCAATGATCTTAAAAAAAAACACATCAATTATCAGATGCTCTTATCATTCAAATTTGATTCATCGTTGTGTTAATGGATCAATTGCTGAGACCAGACAATACTAACAAATATCATTGACATTTACAAGGGCATAGGAAAATCAAAGACCATGACTACGTTTCTTGTTCAGATAACCTGATTGCTTGTTTCCAGCTTTCTAAATCATAGGTTACATGGAATAACGAGTATAATAGATGTATGGCTTCGCTGTTAATATTAGTGTGGCCTTTTCATTAGAGAGGTCCTTATTGCTGTTGAAACAAACAGTATTGGTCTTTAGAATCAATGCAAATCAATTTGGTATTATTACAGTTCGAACCAAAATAAGCCTGTATCGATTTATTTTATTAATCGCAACGGTGTCATTATTTTAGCGGTTGATGTAGTAAAAAGTACACTAACGCCGTCTGTATGATTGCGTAACAGAGCCTATTAGACACCCGGGAATAACCACAACATTCTATTGTTAAGTTTCAATAATTTAACACAAAAAATAATAGTCTATTATGATGTTTCTTATCACAAAACTTGTAATTTAGTGACCGTTACAACGTAAAACCGCCGAAAAGAGAACATTCGTAACAATTGCGCATGTGTACTATTTTTAATTTAAATTAGTCGTGTTCTGAGAAAACTGTCCATAATGCATGTGCGTAAAGTGTCATCCCAGATTAGCCTGTTCAGTCCGTACTGGCTAATCAGGGACGACACTTTCCGCTTTTATGGTATTTTAGTTTCAAGGAAGTCCCTCCTTACCGAAAATCAAGTTTAGGTGGAAAGTGTCGTCCCTGATTAGCCTGTGCGGACTGCACGGGCTAATCTTGGACGACACTCTACGCACATGCATTATGCCCAGTTTTCTCAGAACACGACTCAAATGTAAAACGCTCCGGATCTCTCTTAAACATCATCTGACACACAAAACGTCCGGGTGTGTTGGCCAACGACTAATACAACGAACTTGCATGAAAAAGTCATTTTCTTCAATTCATGGCAAATATTGGCCATGGATGTAATTACACTGATTGACAAGCTATAATTGTCTGTCCAGGTACCTGCAGATTATTTGAGTCGTGTTCTGAGAAAACTGGCCATAATACATGTGCGTAAAGTGTCGTCCCAGATTAGCCTGTGCAGTCCGCAAACGCTAATCAGGGACGACACTTTTCGCTTTTATGACATTTTTGTTTAAATGAAGTCTCTTCTTAGCAAAAATCAAATTAAGACGGAAAGTGTCGTCCCTAATTAGTCTGCGTGAGCTGCACAGACTAATCTGGAACGACACTTTACGCACATGCATTATGCCCAGTTTTTTCAGAACGCGACTCATTTGTTCTTTGAATTACAGGACATTATTTTGGACCCGCTTACGCACACGTGGGACAGAGTGTATTAAATTAATAAAATAGAAGGAAGTAACAGAACATTGGTCGAAATGGCAGTTATGGCGTAACGCATATTTAAAAAGAAAATATAACATTTCGATGTCAACATTTTATTCTCACTGTTTTAAGGAAATATATGATTGTGGACTTAATTTGATTTTAGTGACCGGATATAACGATTAAGTACTAAAAAGAGTATCGCAATTTAATATTGTAGCACTCATTGACAAAATATGCTTCGGTATTGTAATTCTTTGCGAATTATATCGGCGACAAACGATGCGCTGTTTGGGCCATCTGATGGTGGCAGATTAATCGGCGTCAAGCTTAATTAAAGATTATATTATCTTGTCCCTGTATCCTTATATATTTATGTTTTTGCATGATACATACTGAATACTGTGTAAAATGTAAATGTTGTGCAGTCATTTTCAATTATAGCCTTAGATTCTGTAAGATAATTCAACAATACGTACGTCTTCTGATAGTATGCAAAGAGTCAATACTCACGAAGTCGAAATCAACGAGTCATGTGAAGATGTGCCATATACAGGAGTCGCGTCATATGAAGATGTGCCGTATACATGGGCCGAATCATGTGAAGATGTGCCATATACAGGAGTCGCGTCATATAAAGATGTGCCGTATAAAGGAGCCGCGTGATGTGAAGATGTGCCATATACAGGAGCCGCGTGATGTGAAGATGTACCATATAAAGGAGCCGCGTCATGTGAAGATGTGCCATATACAGGAGCCGCGTCATGTGAAGATGTGCCATATACAGGAGCCGCGTCATGTGAAGATGTGCCATATACAGGAGGCGCGTCATGTGAAGATGTACCATATAAAGGAGCCGCGTCATGTGAAGATATGTCATACACAGGAAGCGCGTCATGTGAAGATGTGTCATATACAGGAGCCACGTCATGTGAAGATATGCCATATACAGGAGCCGCGTCATATGAAGATGTGCCATATACAGGAGCCACGTCATGTTAAGATATGCCGTATACAGGAGCCGCGTCATATGAAGATGTGCCATATACAGGAGCCCCGTGATGTGAAGATGTGCCATATACAGGAGCCGCGTCATATGAAGATGTGCCATATACAGGAGCCACGTCATGTGAAGATATGCCATATACAGGAGCCGCGTCATATGAAGATGTGCCATATACAGGAGCCACGTCATGTGAAGATATGCCATATACAGGAGCCGCGTCATATGAAGATGTGCCATATACAGGAGCCCCGTGATGTGAAGATGTGTCATATACAGGACCCACGTCATGTGAAGATGTGCCATATACAGGAGCCGTGTCATATGAAGATGTACCATATACAGGAGCCGCGTCATGTGAAGATGTGCCATATACAGGAGGCGCGTCATGTGAAGATGTGCCATATACAGGAGGCGCGTCATGTGAATATGTAACATATAAAGGAGCCGCGTCATGTGAAGATGTGTCATATACAGGAGGCGCGTCATGTGAATATGTAACATATAAAGGAGCCGCGTCATATGAAGATGTGCCATATACAGGAGCCACGTCATGTGAAGATATGCCATATACAGGAGGCGCGTCATGTGAAGAAGTGCCATATACAGGAGCCGCGTCATGTGAATATGTAACATATAAAGGAGCCGCGTCATGTGAAAATGTGCCATATACAGGAGCCGTGTCATATAAAGATGTACCATATACAGGAGCCGCGTCATGTGAAGATGTGCCATATACAGGAGGCGCGTCATGTGAAGATGTGCCATATACAGGAGCCACGTCACGTGAAGATGTGCCATATACAGGAGCCGCGTCATGTGAAGATGTGCCATATACAGGAGCCGCGTCATGTGAAGATGTACCATATAAAGGAGCCGCGTCATGTGGAGATGTGTCATATACAGGAGCCGCGTCATGTGAAGATATGCCATATACAGAGCCGCGTCATATGAAGATGTGCCATATACAGGAGCCCCGTGATGTGAAGATGTGCCATATACAGGAGCCCCGTGATGTGAAGATGTGCCATATACAGGGGCCGCGTCATGTGAAGATGTACCATATAAAGGAGCCGCGTCATGTGAAGATGTGTCATATACAGGAGGCGCGTCATGTGAAGATGTGCCATATACAGGAGCCGCGTCATGTGAAGATGTACCATATATAGGGGCCGCGTCATGTGAAGATTTGCCATATACAGGAGCCGTGTCATATGAAGATGTACCATATACAGGAGCCGCGTGATGTGAAGATGTGCCATATACAGGAGGCGCGTCATGTGAGGATGTGCCATATACAGGAGCCGCGTCATGTGAAGATGTACCATATAAAGGAGCCGCGTCATGTGAAGATGTGTCATATACAGGAGCCACGTCACGTGAAGATATGCCATATACAGGAGCCGCGTCATAGGAAGTTGTGCCATATACAGGAGCCGCGTCGTGTGAAGATGTGTCATATACAGGAGCCGCGTCATGTGAACATGTGCCATATACAGGAGCCGCGTCATGTGAAGATGTGCCATATACAGGAGCCGCGTCATGTGAACAAGTGCCATATACGGGAGCCGCGTCATGTGAAGATGTGCCATATATAGGAACAGCGTCATGTGAAGATGTGCCATATACAGGAGCCGCGTCATATGAAGATCTGCCGTTTACATGGGCCAAGCCATGTGAAAATGTGCCATATACAGGAGTCGCGTCATATGAAGATGTGCCGTATACATGGGCCGAGTCATGTGAAGGTGTGCCATATACAGGAGTCGCGTCTTATGAAGATGTGCCGTACACATGGGCCGAGTCATGTGAATATGTGCCATATACAGGAGTCGCGTCATGTGAAGATGTGTCATATGCAGTAACGAACCGCATCATGTGAAGATGTGTCATATACAGGAGCCGCGTCATGTGAAGATGTGCCATATACAGGAGCCGTGTCATGTGAAGATGTGCCATATACAGGACAAGCGTCATGTCAAGATGTGCCATATCATGAGTTGCGTCATGTGAACATGTGCCATATACAGGAGCCGGGTCATGTGAAGCTGTGCCATATACAGGAGTTGCGTAATGTGAAGAAGTGTCATATACAGGAGCCGCGTCATGCGAAAATGTGTCATATACAGGAGCCGCGTCATGTGAAGATGAGCCATTTACAGGAGCAGCGTCATGTGAAGCTGTGCCATATACAGGAGTTGCGTAATGTGAAGAAGTGTCATATACAGGAGCCGCGTCATGCGAAAATGTGTCATATACAGGAGCCGCGTCATGTGAAGATGAGCCATATACAGGAGCCGCGTCATGTGAAGATGAGCCATATACAGGAGGAGCGTCATGTGAAGATGTGCCATATAAACGAGTTTTGTCATGTGAAGATGTGTCATATACAGGAGCCGCGTCATCCGAAAATGTGTCATATACATGGGCCGAGTCATGTGAAGATGCGCCATATACAGAAGCCGAGTCATGTGAACATGTGCCATATACATGGGCCGCGTCATGCAAAGATAAGCCATATACAGAAGTTGCGTCATATCAACATGTGCCATATACAGGAGCCGCGTCATGTGAAGATGTGCCATATACAGTAGCCGCGTCCTGTGAAGATGTGCCATATACAGGAGGAGCGTCGTGTGAAGATGTGCCATATACGGGAGCTGCGTCATGTTAAGATGTGCCGTATAGAGGAGCCGCGTCATGCAAAGATGGGCCATATACAGGAGTTGCGTCATGTTAAGATGTGCCATATACAGGAGGCGCGTCACGTGAAGATGGGCCATATACAGGAGCCGCGTCATGTGAAGATGTGCCATATACAGGAGCTGCGTCATGTTAAGATGTGCCATATACAGGAGGCGCGTCATGTGAAGATGGGCCATATACAGGAGCTGCGTCATGTGAAGATGTGCAATAAACAGGGGGCGCGTCATGCAAAGATGGGCCATATACAGGAGCCGCGTCATGTGAAGATGTGCCATATACAGGAGCTGCGTCATGTTAAGATGTGCCATATACAGAAGGCGCGTCATGTGAAGATGTGCCATATACAGGAGCTGTGTCATGTGAAGATGTGCCATATAGAGGAGCTGCGTCATGTTAAGATGTGCCATATACAGGAGCTGCGTCATGTGAAGATGTGCCATATACAGGAGCCGCGTCATGTGAAGATGTGCCATATAGAGGAGCTGCGTCATGTAAAGATGTGCCATATACAAGAGGCGCGTCATGTGAAGATGGGCCATATACAGGAGCAGCGTCATGTGAAGATGTGCCATATACAGGAGGCGCCTCATGCAAAGATAGGCCATATACAGGAGCTGCGTCATGTTAAGATGTGCCATATACAGGAGGCGCGTCATGTGAAGATGTGCCATAAACAGGGCCGCGTCATGTAAAGATGTGCCATATACAGGAGCCGCGTCATATGAAGATGTGTCATATACAGGAGCCGCGTCATGTGAAGTTGTGCCATATACAGGAGCCGCGTCTTGTGAAGATGTGTCATATACAGAAGCCGCGTCATGTGAACATATGCCATATACAGGAGCCGCGTCATGTGAAGATGTGTCATAAACAGGAGCCGCCTCATGTGAAGATGTGCCATATACAGGAGCCGCGTCATGTGAAGACGGGCCATATACAGGAGCCGCGACATGTGAACATGGGCCACATACAGGGGCCGCGACATGTGAACATGCGCCATATACAGGAGCCGCGTCTTATGAACATGTGCCATATACAGGAGGCGCGTCATGTGAAGATGTGTCATATACAGGAGCCCCGTCATGTCAAGATGTGTCATATACAGGAACCGCGTCATGTAAAGATGAGGAACCGCGTTATGTGAAGATGTGCCATATACAGGAGGCGCGTCATGTCAAGATGTGCCATATACAGAGGCCGCGTCATTACAAGATGTGCCATATACAGGAACCGCGTCATGTTAAGATGTGCCATATACAGGAGCCGCGTCATGTGAAGATGTGCCATATACAGGAGCTGCGTCAAGTGCAGATGTGCCATATACAGGACCCGCGTCATGTAAAGATGTGCCATATACAGGAGTTGCGTCATGTGAAGATGTGCCATATACAGGCGCTGCGTCATGTGAAGATGTGCCATATACAGGAGCCCCGTCATGTGAAGATGTGCCATATACAGGAGTTGCGTCATGTGAAGATGTGCCATATACAGGAGCTGCGTCATATGCAGATGTGCAATATACAGGAGCCGAGTCATGTAAAGATGTGCCATATACAGCAGTTGCGTCATGTGAAGATGTGCTATATACAGGAGGAGCGTCATTTGAAGATGTGCCATATACAGGAACCCCGTGATGTGAAGATGTGCCATATACAGGAACCGCGTCATGTGAAAATGTGTCATATACAGGAGCTACTTCATGTGAAGTTGTGTCATATACAGGAGCCCCGTGATGTGAAGATGTGCCATATACAGGAACCGCGTCATGTGAAAATGTGTCATATACAGGAGCCCCAATCATGTGAAGATTGGCCATATACAGGGGCCACGTCATGTGAAGATGTGCCATATACAGGAGCCGCGTCATGTAAAGATGTGCCATATACAGGAACCGCGTCATGTGAAGATGTGCCATATACAGGTGCCGCGTCATGTGAAGATGTACATTATACAGGAGCCGCGTCATGTGAAAAAGTGTCATATACAGGGGCCGCGTCATGTGAAGATGTACCATATACAGGAGCCGCGTCATGTGAAGATGTGTAATATACAGGAGCCGTGTCATGTGAAGATGTGCCATATACAGGAGCCGTGTCATATGAAGATGTGCCATATACAGGAGTTGCGCCATGTGAAGATGTGCCATATACAGGAGGCGTGTCATGTGATAAAGGAGCCGTGTCATGTGAAGATGTGCCATAAACATGAGCCGCGTCATGTGAAGATGTACCATATAAAGGAGCCGCGTCATGTGAAGATGTGCCATATACAGGAGCCCCGTCATGTGAAGATGTGCCATATACCGGAGCCGCGACATGTGAAAATGTGCCATATACAGGAGCCGCGTCGTGTGAAGATGTGTCATACAGGAGCCGCGTCATGTGAACATGTGCCATACACAGGAGCCGCGTCATGTTTACATGTGCCATATACAGGTGCCTTGTCATTAGAAGATGTGCCATATACAGGAGTTGCGTCATGTGAAGATGTGCCATATACAGGAGCCGCCTCATGTGAAGAGGGGCCATATACAGGAGCCGCGTCATGTGAAGATGTGTCATATACAGGAGGAGCGTCATGTCAAGATGTGCCATATACAGGAGGAGCGTCATGTGAAGATGTGCCATATACAGGAACCGCGTAAAATGAAGATGTTCCATATACAGGAACCGCGTCATGTCAAGATGTGCCATATACAGGAGTTGCGTCATGTGAAGATGTGTCATATACAGGAGTTGCGTCATCTGAAGATGTGCCATATACCGGAGTTGCGTCATGTGAAGATGTGTCATATACAGGAGCCGCGTCATGTGAATATGTGCCATATACAGGAGGCGTGTCATGTGAAGATGTGCCATATACAGGAGTTGCGTCATGTGAAGATGTGCCATATACAGGAGCCACGTCATGTGAAGATATGCCATATACAGGAGCCGCGTCATGTGAAGATGTGCCATATACAGAAGTAGCGTCATGTCAAGATGTGCCATATACAGGAGTCGCGTCATGTGAAGATGTGCCATATACAGGAAGCGCGTCATATGAAGATGTGCCATATACAGGAGCCCCGTCATGTGAAGTTGTGTCATATACAGGAGGAGGGTCATGTGAAGTTTATGCCATATACAGGAGCCCCGTCATGTGAAGATGTGCCATATACAGGAGCCCCGTCATGTGAAGATGTGCCATATATAGAAGCCGGGTCATGTGAAGATGTGCCATATACAGGAGCCGCGTCGTTTGAAGATGTGCCATATACATATGCGCATTCTAGTCAAAATCTACGATCTCCGATGAAATTATTTCGCAAGTTTTCGTGGTCATGTGAGCCGACGTGGTAGGTCTTGACAGACTTCTCGGATGCGCACACCGGTCTGGAGCTACTCTATGCGCACACCGGTCTGGAGCTACTCTATTCGCACACTGGTCTGGAGCTACTCTATGCGCACACCGGTCTGGAGCTACACTATGCGCACACTGGTCTGGAGCTACTCTATGCGCACACTGGTCTGGAGCTACTCTATGCGCACACCGGTCTGGAGCTACTCTATGCGCACACTGGTCTGGAGCACACTGGTCTGGAGCACACTGGTCTGGAGCCACTCTATGCGCACACTGGTCTGGAGCACACTGGTCTGGAGCTACTCTATCACCGGTCTGGAGGCACTCTATGCGCGTACTGGTCTGGAGCTACTCTATGCGCACACTGGTCTGGAGCACACTGGTCTGGAGCACACTGGTCTGGAGCACACTGGTCTGGAGCACACTGGTCTGGAGCTACTCTATGCGCACACTGGTCTGGAGCACACTGGTCTGGGGCACACTGGTCTGGAGCTACTCTATGCGCACACTGATCTGGAGCACACTGGTCTGGAGCACACTGGTCTGGAGCTACTCTATGCGCACACTGGTCTGGAGCACACTGGTCTGGAGCACACTGGTATGGAGCTACTCTATGCGCACACTGGTCTGGAGCTACTCTATGCGCACACTGGTCTGGAGCTACCCTATGCGCACACTGGTCTGGAGCTACTCTATGCGCACACTGGTCTGGAGCTACTCTATGAGCACACTGGTCTGGAGCCACTCTATGCGCACACTGGTCTGGAGCTACTCTATGAGCACACTGGTCTGGAGCTACTCTATGCGCACACTGGTCTGCAGCTTCTCTATGAGCGCACTGGTCTGGAGCACACTGGTCTGGAGCTACTCTATGCGCACACTGGTCTGGAGCTACTCTTATCGAATATGGTATAATATTATTTTTCGTGAGTCTTAAGTTATCATACATTTTACATTAAAGCGCGTTGCTTTTGTCTAAGTGGTGTTAATGTGTATACGTGTAATAGGAAGACTTTCATAGTCATTTCAAATATTAATTTATTTTCTATTATCGAGTTAAGCTCTGTTAATCCAAACAAAAAATCAAACAACTATCATTTTGCAGATCAAATGTATTTGAATGCTATTATTATGACTTGAATTGTAGTTCACACAACAAATGCGATTTACATATTTCAGATTGAAACACTATTTTTAGCAGGAATAGTTAATGTAATATGAATGCTAATTAACTTATTTGTTAATATTCTGACACTAGTCGTTTAGGTGCATATTTTACGATAGGAGGTAATGACAACCTCTCAGGGTGTTATTAAACATTCATGTTAAATATCATGTTCATTTCATTTAAATTGGATGCAACTATACATTAATAAGTGACGGGTATTTATGGATTCAACTCCAAGTAGGATAAATGCGTCACTATTTGAATTTGACGGTCAATATCCTTGAATCGTATTGTCCTCGTTTGCGGTTAACTGATCTTAATGTATGTCCGTAAAGTTTCGTCCCAGATTAGCCTGTGCAGTCCTTACATGGGAAGACACGTTTGGCTTTGATGGAAGTTTAAGTTTAATGGAAGATTCTTCAAAACTTAAATCCAATTAAGGCGGAAAGTGTTATCTCTGATTACCATGGGGCAATCTGGAATATCACTTTACGTATATGAGACGCGTTCTGAGAAAACGGGGCTTAATACATGTGCGTAAATTGTCATCCCAGATTATGATGCGGCGTCTCATCAGGGTCTGCGCTGTTTGCTTAAGGAAATTTCTGTAAGAAATATTCTAAATATAGAAATAAATATACTAGACATACCTAATTTTGGAAATAAATTGATCCAATTTAGAAGGATGGGAGAGTCCACTAGGCGTAAATGGGTTAATGTAGTACTGATATGAGTGTGTGCTCCTAGTGAGTGGAATGGCAAATGTTTTCCAATAGCAATACAATATATTTTCACAGCGCTTCAAAACAGTAACGATCAAATCGGATGAGCTGTAATAAAGAGAAGCATTCATACAACGGAACATAAACAGGTCGAGATAATACTGGGACATAATACATTCATACACCGGAACACAAACAGGTCGAGATAATACTAGGACATAAGAGCACTCATTGTTACAAAATATCAATTTACAGCAGTTCGATTTGAGACTGCTTTACGCGTTGTCATTTTAAAACCAACAAACGGATATCAGCAAATAGACGAACAACTGGTCCAGCTCTTAACCGATTTATGCCTAGTGGACTCTCCCATCCTTCTAAATTGGATCAATTTATTTAAAAAATTCGGGATATCTAGTATATTTATTTCTATATTTAGAATATTTCGTACAGAAGTTCCTTTAAACAAACAGCGCAGAGTATGGCTCTATAGACTCTAGGCATAAATGGTTAAATTGGCAAATGATCAAAGCTCTGATCTTTATTTCTCAGACAAACGGCTTAATTGTGTCCAGCATTTTGACTCGTAAGATACACTGATTAACGATCATTCTGACGCGAGGCTTAAACAAACAGTACTAATGTTGTCGATTTCAATGAGAGGTAATAATTGTGGAATACAAGTGGAGTTTTGAAAACTTATCGCGATATTAATTGACAATATAACATCGAACCACCACAGATGTGTGCCGATGTTCTCTAATCCATGAATCATAATTGATTGGTTCGCCGTCTACAATGACATAGTTCTTTAGACGGCGAATTAAAACCACGCGAATTTCATATGGAACTATGTATATTTTGGTATTAACACATTTTGTATTAGGTTAATCTCGTCACGTTACAACGCCTACATGGTAACTGAAGCTCCTGAACATTCTTGTGCTATATATTTGAGCCGTGTTCTGAGAAAACTGGGCATAATGCATGTGCGTAAAGTGTCGTCCCAGATTAGCCCGTGCAGTCCGCACATGTTAATCAGGGACGACACTTTCCGCTTTTATGGCATTTTTCGTTTAAATGAAGTCTATACTTAGCAAAAATCAAATTTAGGCGGAAAGTGTCGTCCCTGATTAGCCTGTGCGGACTGCACAGGCTAATCTGGGACGACACTTTACGCACGTGCATCATGCACAGTTTTCTTACACCACGACTCTTTTTATTGTTATTTTTACAAGAAAGTCCTCTGCACCAGCCATTTTTCAATTCTCAGAACATTTCACCGTCCACAGATTTGTTAGAATTTGTGTTGGTAAATATCGATGTTGGTAATGCTTCAAAAGATATCAGTTATTTGAATTGTTTTCACCAGAGACAAGTCAGCTATGGCTATATAATATTCAGCACGTTATTTCACTTAGGGTATGTAATATGTTTGGCAGGAATTATGCATCGGTAAAATCGGAAGTGTTAGTAAATCATGATTGAAAACATTTAATCTTTGTAAACGCGAACGAAAAAGATATGTTTAACAAATATCAACATCTAAAAAAATTAATTTACAATGTAAATCGATATTTCCGTTATTTTACCAAGTCGCATTTATTCCGTTTACTAATAAGAATAAATCTACATTAATGCGATTATTAAAGGTATTCTTCTTTTTCTTAATCCATATGCAGATAAGAAATTATCATACCCTTCCATCCCACATATTTGTAAATACTTGTTGTGATTTGTGTTGATACATATCGGGTTTTATGACGTAATTTATAGGACTCTTTTCTTTAAAAAAAAAAAGCACAGTTGAGTGAAGATAAAAAAAAACCCAGCCCTCTGATTGGTCTCTCATGTTTTCTGGCGTATCAGATGTGTAATTGTAATCTTCGTAAACGTTTCTCTTGTTCAACTTAAGTATCTAATGGTTACAAACGCCTCGTGTCATCTTAAGAAAGAAATTAGATTCAGTCCAAAACAGCAGTCTTGTAATTTCCATGCGTCTACAATACCTTTTTTTCCATTACGATATTCCGGATTCATACATTTAGTTTACTTAACATATAAACGCATTCATCAAACAGTTTGTTCCAAAAACTTGTTGAGAATATGTCATCCTCAGTAAACATACTCTTGTAAATTACTGGACGCGTTAACATGGTTAATTGAAGTTGTAAGAACTAGCATTTAAGAGTTCAGCATATTTTTCAATTAAAGATATTTTAAAAATGCGTGAATTGCAACTTTTATGTAAACAGAAGAAAACACGTATAAATACTTAAATTGTAGCAAACGGTTTCAGACTATATGGACAAGATTTACAGTAGAATATCTAACCAATTATTGACAAGCCCATCAATTTCAATTAACCAACTTTGAAACAAGACCGACGTTGAAACTGGATCTTCGTTGCTAAGCAATAAGGTGAATACGTCTACTTCCAGTCTACATCGTTGATAATGCGTTAGGAATGTTCCATTATGTCGACCTTTTGAATATAATCAAACATCAATCAGTAAAATAAACGAGTTGTTTGCCTTACGCCGGCATGTTATTGGTCCTTTGATTGACAGACGGGACAATCTGTTTGCATAAATAATGGGCACCATTACACGAAGGACGGAGTATAAAGGAAAGTCGTAGGCAAAACAGACGCAAGTGTCAGAGAGAACATTCTTGGGTAATATCATAGACCGATATGAAATAAGTACGTGCCGACACTGGCGAAGACCGATTTGCTAACTTCAAGCTGCGGTTTAAATCATTGAGTCAACTTCCTTGCGTCAGGTCTACGAATTCCTGTAAGCTTTACAGTATCTACATATAAGAATATACCGGTAGGCAAAATGCATTTGACTTTTTCTTGCCAGTACTTTTCGACATTTCCTATCGGTTATATACAATGACGGTTATATACAATGGTACATAGTAAAGTTAGTTTTTGTATAACATATATGATAAAGCCAGTGTCTAACATCCAAACGTGTATCCATGCAATTAATATTTGCATTATGCTTGATGAAACTATTGTAGGACAAACGGTACTCGGACTATCCGGTGCCGTTTGTGCGGATACCTAATGGAAACACCGTTTATAAAATGTGTCCTTATTCTGGTGTGTTATTAACATATTTATTTTAACAAACTAAGATCAAATGGAATCTGTGAGACAGCAACATAATACAAGGGACCTTTTTTCAAGATATGTCTTAAAAAAGAAATATCTGTCAATTCATCAATAGCAAAACATAAGCCGTAATTTGTGATTTTATTTGGTGCACAAGAATATGAAAGTGAAGGGAAGGTTGCATGTCAATCAATATTCATCAGATCATAATGTTTAATTAATCGTTTCAACAAAAAAGTGTTGCTAAAATGTTGATATCTTTATATTTTTTCCTTTTAGAAGTATGATCATCAATTGTATTAAAGCACTGCTGACCATAATATACATGAAGCAAGTAATTATTCGTTATACACCAGCCCTCTGATTATTATTATTTTTTTTATTATTATTATTATTATTATTATTATTATTATTATTATTATTATTATTATTATTATTGTTGTTGTAATTTTATAAATATTATTTTATATTATTAATATTATTTGTATTAGTATTATTTATTTTCATTTTATGATGCTTTTGTAAAAACATTTTAAGGCTGATTGCAGTATGCTAGACATTGTTGAGTTATATTTACATATACTGTGTTTTTTGAAGACCACATTGTAAAAAAGATATGCTATTTTTTAATGTGTAATCCTCGTGAAATAAAGTTATTATTATTATTATTATTATTATTATTATTATTATTATACATGAAGGGCGATATCGGTGTTACCGTTAACCCATTTATGCCTAGCGTCTAGAAAAAAAGGCCTTGGCAAACAGCGTAGACCCAGATGAGACGCCGCATGATGCGCATGGGTCTGCGCTGTTTGCTTAAGGGAATTTCTGTAAGAAATATTGTAAATGTAGAAATAAATATACTAGACATCTCTAATTTTGGAAATAAATTGATCCAATTTAGAAGGATGGGAGAGTCCACTAGGCATAAATTGGTTAAATGTAATCATGTGAATGATATCCAGAGTGTATGGCGTGTTAAATTAAGTAACAAACACGCGGTTAATTCCGCATCAAATGCATTCTGTCCATTTATATTTAGAAAAGTTTTAATAGTCATGGATATATATGAACAATAAAATTAAAAGGAATACAACACAACGTTTATAAAACGCATACATGCATATAAGAACGATGTCGCACAAAAACTCGGGCCATATCGATCGCTATTGGTTATCGATGACAATAAATGTCTACCGTTCTGTCACCAGCTTCAGGCATTTGCTGTTTTGCAGGACGACTCTTGCTGCAGTTTCCAATTTACGTGACTGTGGATCAAAGGCACTCGCTGAAATCTGCTGTGCGAACTAATTGCAAGTGTTAATTCAATTGATTTATCTACTTTCAGCAATTAGCGCAATGCCTGACGGGTGCCCAGTGCAAGATTAGTTTATCTTTCATATTTGCTTAGTTTGTGATATAGTTAAACGAAAGGAAGCTGTTACATTAAAGTAAGTATAAAGTCTATTTTTTCTGCTTAAATAAGGATGTTACATTTTCTAAAAAAAACTATTTTAATACTCTTTTACAAACATATATTGTCGTTTTGATATGCGTTTACTGATTTTAACATTTACATTTTGTTATAATGTGTTTAAATGCAATATTTACCAACAATGTAACTTTTGAATTAATTATAAAACATATGGGGATAGAAATCTATATTTGTTAAAGCGAGATTATACGATTTTTATATGTGTTAAATTGTAATATATTGATAAAATATGTTACAATAACACACAATAGGCAAAAACAATTATACATTGAAGACGAATTTCATAAAATGCAGCAAAGACAAATTAGCGCCCCGAGCCGATTGTGACGAAGATATTTCGAACATATTTTCCCACAATAACCGAAGTATTCGTCTTTTAAATTAGTGTTCGTGTGTCGTATGAATATATATCGTTGCAGGAATTAAAAATGAACCGTTAAACTAAATTTAGATTCACATCGTACATGCGTGACGTACATGCTGGCGAATTCGACTGTACAGACATTTTCGATTTCATAATAAAATATCTGGCTTATTTTGCATTTTTCGACACATGTTCTTCTTAAAGTGATATTATGGGCATTTTTCACTGTTGAATTGAGCTGAAAAGAATAAACAGGTCAAAAGAGTAAGTTAAAATGTGGTTACAGACCAATTATCTGCAACTCATCTAGCTACCAGTTGTTAATAAACATATGTTTTATTTTATATTTTTTACGTGACACACCCAGTCCTGTAAGCCGAAATGATCCGTAAAACAAAATGGTGTCTTTGTGTCGTGTAAATGAATCTGCACTCAACTAAATTTAGGTTCACATTGTACATGCGTGATCAGTTGTCAAACGACAGTACGGTTGATATTCAAATGCCTTATTTTTCTCTTTTCGGGATATTGTTGTAGTATGTTGATGCTGCATTAACAACTATAAGTGAAAACACCAAAAATTAACAACGGTTGCGATAGACACCTATAAACTGTTAGATACCCATAATGTCACTTTAACTTTTATTTTAATTTATATTAAATATATGTTTAAGTTTTTTTACACAATTTATAAAAAATAATAAATATTTGACAAAATCGTATAATCTCGCTTTAAACATTTACCCTTATATTGTTAAACAGTTGTATCGTTTGCGACATTTGTTTTTTAATCGATTTCAGAAGGAATATTCCATGTTTTGCCGCGTGTTTCATTGTCGTAAATCTGCCTTACAAAACGTTAATCAAATATGTTTGAATATAACGAACATGCACTTTTTTGGCCGCGGCAGGTCTAACGTAATACGTATTAAATATAACTCAAACACGATTTGATTTACGATGTTGCAATATTCGATGTACGTTCTTATGTGTGAATAAGACACAAATCCTGTGCATCAGACTTCCTACTTTTCGTTTATTTAGACTCGATCAATCGGACAAAAAAAGCCAAATATGAAGGTCATGTGAGTAATACAGAGACGTTGGTAATAATCCTAACACGTTATACGTTTTCAAACCAAACCACTGAACGTTTCTAAGCAAGACCTTATTAAACATAACAGGAAATTTTCAAGTTCGCTTTTAAAAGTTTTTTAAAGTGCTATGACTTCCTTTATAATTTGTTGTTATTTTTTAGAATTTAAAGCTAAATCTTTGTACAAAACCCATTTTCGTGATACCTTAAGATTATCAATCGATTACAGGAAAGGACATTCATATTAAAACAAGTGAAATATTCATTAATACATTACATGTTACAATCAATCACAATACTTGAAATGTAAGTAATGTTGCTCGGAAATCTTTCCTAATTTGATTTCACTTTTAACTGACAGAATATAAAAACATTCACAATCACACACTAACAGCTAGCGGTGTGTCTTTGTCATATTTAAATTACTTAAAGAAAACACTAGTTAATGGAATATACGTATGAATAAATAAAATCACAGGCAAAAAGAACGAGAGAAAAAGATCAACACAATATTTATCATAGCTTTTATTTTAAATATCTACAAAGGAAATTTCTTTTTAGATGCACTGGTAGCAAAGAAATCATACTTCAAGAAGTGTCAATGGCGCCATCAATTTTCAAGAGGCTTCCGCTTTGGGGATGCTCGTATCCAGCAATTTTGGCGGATGTTGTGTTTTTCTTGTACAAGAGTGGAGAATCAATGCTAGACGCGTCCACGCGACCATATATTGTCAAAGTCGTCTGCCACAAAAATTTTCAAGCCAACGACTCACTATGCAAGAATCTGGACATGTTTCCGGAAGTTGAGGACAAAGTCCAAGCAGAAGCTGGAACTTATTTAATCTACTACCGAATACTTGTTAATTTTCCCGCTATTTTTCTGGGACTATTTTGCGGCGCATGGAGCGATAAATATGGCCGAAAAATTCCAATGATTCTTCCGAGTCTTGGTAGTGTATTTTCTGTATTGTTCTACATGATGAGTCTTTCTTCAATCGACAATGCTATCGTTTTTGTTCTGCTGGGCGCATTCATACAGGGCTCATTTGGAAAGAGCTCTCTAATTACAATGGCGGTGAACAGCTACGCGTCCGATATTACAGACAAGGACGATAGGACGAGAAAACTTGGCAAATTATTAGCTATGAACTTTTTTGGATTATTTGTCGGGGCTCTGTTATCCGGTCTTTTTCAAGACTTATCCGATTTACCAGCGTCATTCTGTACCATTATATTCATCCACGCTTCCGTCGTATTAATATCTATCATAGCAATCCCGGAAACGGTTCAATTGCTACCAGAGCGCGACGACGGTTTGGATATTCGCGCAAACAGAACAAGGTGTTGTTCAATGTTTAGCAACATGAAAGAGTCCGTTTGCGTTATAACCAAGAACAGACTGCACAACAGTCGAAAGGTAATTTTAGTTCTATTTCTAATAGCCCTTATGAATCAGACATGCAAAGTTGGGGAGACTGATATAACGCTATTGTTTGTTACAAGAAGTCCTCTTAATTGGCCAAAGTCGTGGTACGGATATTTAATGTCCATCGATTACGCCGTTATGGGCATTTGTCTAATTGTCGTTCTACCGATTTTGTCAAATGTTCTTCGTTTACCCGACGCTGCAATCGTAATTATTGGACTCGTGTGCAAAATTATTCGACTGTTTTGGGCGGGATTTATCCAAGAATCATGGATGGTGTACGTGTCTGTTGTGATTGGGTCGTTTGCCGGAATGATCACATCCTCCATACGCTCCGTCATAAGCAAAGCCGTCGACGAAAACGAACAGGGTAAAGTCTTTTCGCTTTTGGCATGCGCGGAGACAGCATCAAAGCTCTTGGGAACGCTGATATTCGTGTCGATGTACGGCGCCACTGCGTATTTCTTCCCCGGGTTCACTTTCATCATAGAAGCCATCCTGTACATCGTGATGACAGTGATCGTACTGCTCATCTACAGAGACATGAAGAAGGTGGGCACTCTGGACCTTCTGCTGGCCTTCACTGACCATCCTTTGTACGGCCAAGATAAGATCGGCCTCGTTGGTATAGCACCTCTGGAGGTGGTTGACGAATTGGAAGAAGACATTTTCGTACCACAACCTATCCCATCCCCATACGCCGTGACGTCATTGTGACGTCATTGTAACGTCATGTGTATTGGGACACTTTGATCAAATAGACTGGAAATGTCGGTCTACCACGTACAAAAAAGACATCGAATAAAAAAAATAAACATTTTGTTCGATATTAATAATTGTTGAAGCCTGTGTGAAGAAATAATATAACAATATATCAACTTATGTATACATTGTTTTTCAATCTCATCCGAGCGATGATCTTCTTCAACTTCATCTGATACAGCACTCCTTCTAAGAGTGTGTGCCGGCGCCTTTTGTTAAGGGCTAAAACTGTAAAAATGTGCTCCGTTGGGTGGTTATTTAAAATTATTTAAATTGTAAGTGTCTACGTGGGGATAAGTGGGAAAGTGGTGACCACAGGAGTCAGGGTTTTGAAGACTTCTACTGTGGCTGCCTCGTGTTTATGGGGAGGTAGTAAATAACATTGCATTACTGGGGTCGTATTTCAGAAGCATGTTAAGTTAAATTTTATTCTTATCCTTAAATTGGTAATTTTTCTTAAGTGTTTCATTTTCTATTGCAATAGTTTTGCATCAAGAATTACATCAAAATAACATCATTATGTCAATGTTATTTTATTATTACCAAAAGAATCATGTGATTCCTTATCTCGTAAAGAAATACAAAATATTGTAATTTTGAACTTCAGTGAAATTATTTAAGAACTGACTTAAGATGTTTCTGAAATACCAACCCAGATTCTGGGTAGAAAAAGGATTTCAAGTTATATGAGTCTTTTGAGGTTTGTATGTGTCTTAAGCAATGGTTATCGCTGAGTCTGGATCGGCAGTCGACAGGAACAAGGTTATTATCTGGAGTAGTGATGGCAACAACTGTGTATGTTGGATAATTTTGTATTACATGGTGTGACAGAATGTATTCTGCGTGTTTCAAGTGTGGACAAATTTAGGGTGTCTTTCATATTAGTTACTGAGCTTGAGTTGTGATGTTAGTTACGAATCTGGCTGCACGTCATTGTTCTTTTTCCATGTTTTTTTAGCTTTTGTCTGTTAGTTCCAGACATTAGAGGAGTATTCTAATTTAGGCCTAAGTATTGCTTTGTGTCTGCTGTCAACGTAGTTCTTCTTAATTACTAAGACAATCAAAAGCCATCATTGAATTGTCGATTAGCGACATAACATGTGTGTATGTGGCGTTTTTCAGTTCTGCTTTATATGCCATTTACGTAATAGGTGGTTTATTAAAAAGTATCAAATCGGGGACACATAAAGGGTCAACTATTATAACTTAGTATATCTTAATGAATGTATATCTACTTTTGGGTTAAAAAAAGTTCACGTGGTTCTTACAATTTAGCAATTGATAAAATGTATCGATGTATTTTCTTTTATTCATGTATGGGTGTAAGAAAATATTGTTTGAATATTTTTACTTATAGACCTATTTGTGTATGTTAGTTAAAGAAGGCCACATTGTAAAACAGTATTGATTCATTTGCATAATATGTATAATGTTTCATTGTCTTTATGTGTAACCTTCTGTAAATAAAGCTTTTTATTATTATTATTATTATTATTATTATTATTATTATTATTATTATTATTATTATTATTAAACATGCCAAGACAAACAGTTCCTATATGGACCTAAACATTAACAACAAACATAAATACATTTATATAACTCACAGCCCAAGTAATAATGCTATATATTTAATGCATAACATCAAGGCAACTAGCGCACGTATTGGATAGAAGAAAAAAACATTTCGCTCAATAAACGTAACAATCAATCCAATCGTATTTTGAATATTTCCAATTTACGTTTTATGAAAAATATATTGGTAAGCGAACATGCATGTTTCGTGTAATAGATTTGGCTTCAAATGGTCCGATCCAATAGTATCAATTGTGTCTCATTTTCAAATAATGTTATGATATATACATGTATATTTAAATCGTTCATTTTGTTACAAAAGAGTTTTAGAACAACCGATCGATGAACAGTTTCCAATCAATCAGTCTTCGCAGAAAACAAATCATTGTGTTTGTTAAGCTCATTGGTAAGTCCGTGAATACGAATGCCATACATATGAGATGAAGGAAGAATGCAGACGATCGCACTTAACGGAATGGTAGTGTTATGGTACTTTATAAACCGCAATATTATTTTAGGGTTTACGTCAAAATTTTGCAAAAATTTAACAAATAAAAAATTAAGTTCAACACTTTGCAAGTGATAGATAAACGGATTGACAGTACATTGGCTAGTTCAGATTGACAATACATTTGCTAGTTCGTGTAGTGATGTTGGGATATTTCAAGCGCGTTTGTCTTCTACTATGCTCTTACTATACTAAAATTCAATGGTTGCTTTTTCGATGATGTCATCTTCGTTTAAACCATTTATCTCAAGTCATTTAATTTTTATTATTTACTTGATAGCTTTTCAATCTACAATAATGTTCAAGTTATAAGTCACTTGGTGTATAGTGCTATTTTGATAAAGTGTTCATTATAAATGAAGTATCCTAAAAAATTAACATGGAAAACTACTACTGCTTTATATCATAGCATTTAATATAATGCACATCATTTGTACTCTTCAACGCAACGTATGATAACTTACTAACATTGTGAACTATATGAAACTATCTTGTTCATTTCAAATTCTTTGTGATAGTTATAATGCACAGTTGTTCGTGCAAGTTATACAAATTAATGACATCTATAAATAAGTAAACAATACATTAACAACACGTTTCTGATAATATGTTCTAATCAATTTAAATATGCAATAATCCACGTTTTCTCACCGTATCCTCGCGTTCAACAAATACTCAGTCTCAGTATCTTATAAATACCTAAACTCATCTTGGCTAACTCATTATAGATAAAAAGCGCTGAAGGCACCGTAGTTGTTCGATATTGCATAATCTTAGACGCAACTCATTATTCAAAATAAGGTTATAGCTTTTTAAACCGCAGTTTTAAATGAATACGCCCCATTAAAATTTATAAAGAGTGTGTCTTAGCGCACAGGTCGAAATGTGTGCACTGTTTATCATCCTGTTTATGTTATATAGTTAACTTAGACATTATAAAGTTTTTAAAACATAGAAAATGTTCTGAAAATAGTAAAATGAGAACCAGTTTACACATAACAACAATTGCAATCATCATCATATTCAAAGAATATTGTTGGACTATCGAATACTTATCACACTTTGAACATAATTTCATGATGGAACTTCCCTTTACAAAACTTTTTTGACACCATATACAAAATGAAAATCTACAATCAAAATGATACCAATAAATAAATAAAATAAATCTGCGAGCAATACTTTTAACTCACGAATTAGGTAGTCATAAAGACAGCGCTGTTGACCCGTACTTTGTTGTTGATACGTGTTACCCTAGCAGTTCACACTGTGTCAACCAGTCTCTGACCTAAACATCGGCATAGAACACTATTGCGCTTTTTGGCGAGGTTGTCTAACAAAGCTTCGCACCTTCAATGACCTTTACATAACGCCAGCAGACACGAATGAAAACATTCGAATATTTCATATGCTGATTCGAGAGAAATCCTCCGCACTTTGGCTACATCACTGCGTCTGCTCACAGCGTAAAAGATGTAACACTGTTCAGTGTAATGAATTCCGGACAATCTCTTTATGTTCAAACGACACACAGACACTTATTGTGGCCCAGTTACAATTAAGCGTTTAAATCAATCTCTCGTAATATCAGGGTCTGCACTCAGTCTCAAAATCGTCAGGGAAAGACATCGTTGACTATCGATAAAAATAGTTTTGATTTCAAGAGAAAACTTCCACTATCGAAATAGTATGGTGTCAAGATAAGAGGAAACCGTTTAATTATCTTACCAAAAAGGTTTGCCGTACTCGGTCAGCACGTCTGGAAATCGTTCCTGAACGCCTAGTATGCTACCCTTATTTACCGGTTTGCTATATTTGCTTCTTTTGAATTCAAATTTTATATCGAAAAGCATTTTGCAAAAAAAATTGTCATTCGCGAAAATGTGTCTGTTGTTATATGCGCCAATTATAGCCCTAGCACGCGCATCTCTCAGTCTGGTCAGGAGATACATAATGAGATCATAAAACTTTGAGTCATTTTATAGCGGACAGTATCGCCTCTGAACAGAATGATCAGGTTGGGCTTGAGCTACGCTGGCCGAATAGCCAGAAGACCCATTAATATCATTTAGCACGATATTCACAGTATGTGTTAATTTGTTACTGAATATAGTTGAAGAACTAAAACCTCTGGAAAAAAAATGGTACAACAATTTTTTTGGTGAGCATTACCTAGCTCCAACCGATTTTGAGAACGTGGTATTAACCTAGTTGTTCGCAAGCGAAAAACTAAACAGTTTGATGATGATGCCCTACATTGTCTTTAATGCAAATAGCATTCGTTGTAGGCGTGGTTATGCCACTTATAACCAAATATACAATTTGTTGTTTCATTACATTTATATACATGTTACATTTATTGCATTTCTTTTAGAGCGGGTTTGAGCACGTGCATTTTACTGCAATATTTTCTTTATTTATTCGGAACTATTTTCGAAAGATTAAGCTCCGCCCATGTATTATTGCAGAATAACCCACACTTGATTTTCTTCTTTATCTATAGAAAACAAGTCGCGCGTCGTGTTAGAATACGTGTTAATCTATCTGCGGTAAACGCTTACATTGCTGACCGACGTCAATAATAAATAATAGTCGCTAGTTAACCATGCCCTCATTTGCATTCCCGTACCCGTCATGCTATCTCTTAACAGTTGATTATCTATAACCCCGATGGCGCGTTTATGGCGTTTACGGGTAGAAGTAGGTTGGCCGGGGACCTATGTTTGTCCCTTGGTTGGCTTACCAGCACCTGTCACCTTCAAGAAGAGATGTGTTACGCGATTTCAGTGTAACACGCAGTGGACTATTTTTATGATTCATAAATGTTGTGTAAAGTATACTCTTCCGCGCCGCGATCTCTTTCTCGGCGCGGACGCGGCAATTATCAGGTTTTTACTACCTTACAAAGTTAGCTTAAAAAAATCAAATTTAACGGTGACAAACTTGAGCTTAAAAGTCCAAATAAAATCTTCCTGTAATTTAGTATCGTGCCAATTACCATTTAATTCATACCATTATTTTTTTGCTTTACATTTTACAGCCTTGGCTTTTGGATTGGGTACATTAAAACGATTAATTGGGACATTGCGGAAAATGAGATAATAAAGAAAATAATGTTACAAATTATCAGTGTTTAAAGTATGTGGTACACGACAGAGCATGACAATATACTGGTATCACACTATCTCGTATTACGCATCATTTCACAGACAACTGATTGTAAAGGTAATAATGCAGAGTTCACGAAGTCGCAACACCTACTAACATCTCACGTTTGGCTAAAATCCACGGATATAGAGAAGAAAATAGAGCCGCTATATAACTATCAAAATAGTATACCGGGTGCATTTAGTATGACAAATTTAGCTGCGTGTAGGAATACGGACAAAATCCCTTCCGGACAAAAACCCTCCCAAGTCGCGACACCTACTAACATCTCACGTATGGCTAAAATCCACGGATATAGAGAAGAAAATAGAGCCGCTATATAACTATCAAAATAGCATACCGGGTGCATTTAGTATGACAAATTTAGCTGCGTGTAGGAATACGGACAAAATCCCTCCCGGGCAAAAACCATCCCGTCATTTTCTCAATGTAACTCTATATGGTTTTCACAAAGCAACGACAGTTCAGGGTTTCACGAGGGTTCTTTTATTTCGAGTTACAATAGTATCAACTCATATTTCAACTCTATGATGGAAAGCCTTTACAAGTATCGATTTAGGGAATCGCAGACCTCTTCCTTCAATCCTCTCACTTACACATCTACATGTGCGTCTGCTTATAATCAATGCATCTTATTTCAAACCAATGTCATTGAGAAACGACTAAACAAAGACTGAAAAACGTCGTTAAACATTCAAACTTTTCTTGTAACTGACCACCTGATCAAGTCATGTGACACAATGAAAGTAAAATAAAGAACAAGACAAAGGTTACACCTCACTATTAAAAAACGTAAAATATTGACGGGGCTACAAGAAGTGTATATGACTTGTTGTTCATAAATAATTATGCTTTAGTTCTTGATGAAGACATTACTTTAAAATTTATTTAGTAAAAATGTACATTTGAAATCAATTTATAATTCCATTTATTACAGAGTCGGCATGCGTAATGGATATAGTGTCCACTGTAGCACTGTATACACTTTAAAACAAAATATGTTTTTTCTTGTTAGTACCTACAAAACGAATGAACACAACACAATTTTGTACTTCTTAGACTAAATAATAATGATGCCAAACCAAGGTAAGCTTACGATTAAATTTTAAATTAATTGTTTCTGAGTCTGATCGATGCTAAATTTAATCATTCATTTTTAAATGAACGCAGAAAACTTGCACACTATTATATAAGCAAATAAAAAGCTTGCACAATATTATATAAACATGGTCTTCGAATGTTTTATCCTTTTTGACAACATGTTGACAAATGCATGTTATTTTAGTTAAATAATAACGTTCTGATCCCATTCATTTATTTAAACAAGAACCAATCCTTTAAATCGAAAGACGCGATGTTTCGTCTTGTACTCAATCGGCAAGTGTTGTTCCAATAGAAAGCAGTTCATTCATCAACTCAATAAACTTGGGATCAAAACCGCAAAAGGTAATTAACAAACATATGAACACGAATTACATGATTCTCCAATAACAAAAACTGGTAATGGTGTGATCACATAGAGAGCAATTATCACGTGCCTTGATCTTTTTCAATGTGTCTGTAGCTTTTATGTTTGAATTTTATTAATAGAAACCGCGGGACAGACTCGCGCCTTAAATATTGGGTTTGAGTTATTGATTCGTGTACTAATATTTTACTATTCAGTACGGAATCCGGATAGGGTAACTCGCCCTTGAGTCGGACGGGTTAACGGTATATGTCTATAATACAAAGCTTTGTGAACAAAGCAGGGACTCAGCTTGTGCAGGCTTTAACTATAATATCATAGGAGTCTATTTTATAAATAATTATTTGATTCCCAGCTTATTTTCATTGAAAAATAGTTGAATAACAATACCCACTGAATTCGCCCATGAGTCGGACACATTCGTCCTTAACACGGACACAGATTTGAATTAAGCATTTATTTGGTTATACATTCCCTATAATTATTAATATGTAAATTGCACAGTAACAGTCCTGTGTTGATTGTTTAAGTTTATTCTTTTGTCAACATGTTGACGAAAATAAGTTATAAAAGATTAAAAATGACATGGTCACTGTAGTGTCTATCCGACCTTTACAACAGCGGAACCATTTGTAGCACAGGGGGTTACAGAGAAAAGTACAGGAATACAAAGATAAAACATTATGCGATCCTTGTAGTTTGTAAGCTATGGGATTCTTTATAGATTGAGTCATGGTAATTTGAATGAATTTGTTGTTCATTTCTCATCCGTATTCCTCTGCCAGTACATAAATGCATGTTCGCCATAAGGGCAAATCGCGTTCGCCTCAAGGGCTAATTGAGTTGTAATTCATTTTTTACTATAAAACCTATACAACTGAGCGAACAACTGACAATTACCTTTCATTTTTATATAATAAGGTTATGTTTTCAATATAAAGTCATTTGTGAAGCGTATCTTACCAAAATGCCGATGGTATGAAGATAATCGATAATTGAAAATTCTGAATTTTTCGTCACAAGAAGTTATCCATACTGTAACGAATCCAAAGTCATCGTGAGATAATATTTGATAACATTTGATTTCGAAATTTTATTTATTTTGAGTATGAAGGGTAAAATATTCGTTATAATGTCACAAATCATGCTAAACAAAACTGATCTTTGAAAATTTCATAGATAAAAATGTCCGACTCAAGGGCGAAATCGACTCAAGGGCGAGCTACCCTAGTGCCATCTACATTCTCGCCCTTCTCTAATCAAGGGCGACACACGACACACGAAGCGATACACGATGTTTTGCGCGATAATCAAAGCGACGCACGAATGTTGCGCGATACTCAAAGCGACGCACGATATTTTGCGCGACACACGTAGCGACGCGCGATATTTTGCGCGATACACGAAGCGACGCGCGAGAATGTACCACGAAATATCACCCTTGTGTAGGTAGCCCAAAAGGCGATATATCGTTGTAAATATCGTGTGTCGCTTCGTGTATCGCGTAAAATATCGCGCGTCGCTTCGTGTGTCGCGCAAGATATATTGTGTCGCTTCGTGTATCGCGCAAAATATTGTGTGTCACCCTTTGAACGCGAGACACGATATTTTGCGCGATACTCAAAGCGACGAACGACATTTATTAAGCAATAAAGCTTATACAAGAACAAATGTGTTACGAACTAGTATACATGGTAACTTATGAAGGGAAAAATAAGTGCATCTTATAGCGCAAGTGCACAACTAATATTTACTAATTTATTAACAAGACATACGATTAGAAGAATCTCCAGTAGGGGGAGGGGGAACATATTGACAATGATTTTTTTAATACGAAAATTATGTACGTGAAAAATATTAAATTGATAATTTTAAAACAATAAAGTTACAAAAAATACAATATAATGATACACAATATGTATTTCAGCGTTACATGTATTTGATATTATTCATCAATATAATAATTTAAAATAATTTGCAATTAACTGTCAACAAGAGCTAAACGTCAAAACAACAAAATGAAACGCTCAACTTGAACCCATGACATTCGGTTTGTGAGCCCCACATTAATCTTCTTCACCACGACAGTGAGGATTAACGGAAATGCTGCTGTTTATAATATAAATCCCCAATTGACGCAAGTAGCTTTCTCATCCAGATTTGACCTTTCTTGACCTTTGTAAGTATCCAGTGATATGTTGACAAAGTTTTCCCACAATTAAGCAAGAATTAATAAATGATATGTTCGCTTTTATTAAAAATACGTTAACTGAGCACAATAAGTAAACTTTATACGTTTTCTCTCCAACACTTATCAATTGATCAAATGAAGCACTGCTTGAAGATCTGTTTTGTGTAGTATAGCGGGTCAATGATGTTCACGGTAAGGAAATCCTCACGTTTCGTACGCCAGTAGATACACGCACGTATAAAAAATAAAGCACAAGCTAGTTTTCAAGGTCAATGGCACCGTAAAAGAAAACATATTAAGAGGTAGGTACATTATGTCATGCGCACAGAAAAAGGTATAATTATAAGCATGGCGTGTCGTTCATATCAACATGTCATCACGTATGTGGCGAATATTTCTTTCGTTGTTTTATTTTTATTTTGATGCAAACTAGCATTCTACATAAAGTATACATGCAGATATATATGACATGCCGATTGACTATAATTCGTAGTATTTGTGGTATTTAAAAGGGTATTAGCAATTCATTTATTTACATAATTGTTATTCGCCGGAACAATATACACAAGTCGTACACATGAAGAACGTTTTTTAAAATACCCGATTTTTTGTATTTAATACGCAAATAGTGAAGTCAAAACAAAAAGAATAACGGGGTATTCAAATTAATATGAATGCAGTAGTCATATCACTTTTTAACATATAATCTGTGAAAAAAATAATTATATGATCACAATCTTCCAGTACTGGGCATAATGCATGTGCGTAAAGTGTCGTCCCAGATTAGCCTGTGCAGTCAGCACAGGCTAATCCGGGACGACACTTTCCGCCTTAACTGGATTTTCGCTAAGAAAAGACATCATTTAAACGAAAAATTCTATAAAAGCAGAAATTGTCGTACATGATTAGCCTGTCTATTAGACTAGAACGCAAGATCCACGTACGCTATCTTGAAATGCACTGGAAAGCGTTCTTGTATGTGCTTCACTGCAAAGTTTAAGAATATCGTCACATGTTTCACATTGAGTCATACTGTGATTGATACCCAAATGCGAACGCCATTTGTGTGTCACTTATTCAAGACCATCATCATCATCAGCAGCAGCAGCATTATTATTAACTTTACCATAAGATACAAATGCAGTCAATTCGCTGTTTTGGGTCGAGTGTTCGTCTTCTGTCGAAGTATCCTTGCTTGCTGCTCCGATCATATTCATAACTCTAAAGTTCAACACCACGATCACCGTCATCACCATGTACAGGATGGCTTCGATGATGTAAGTGAACCCGGGGAAGAAATACGCAGTGGCACCGTACATAGACACGAATATTAGCGTCCCAAGTGGCTTTGATATCGTTTCGATACTAGCTAATAATGAAAAGACTTTGCCGTGTTCGTTTTCGTCGGCGGCTTTGCTGACCAGCGATCGGATGGAAGATGTTATCATTCCGGAAAACGACCCAATCACAACGGACACGTACACCATCCATGATTCTTGGATAAATCCCGCCCACAACAGTCGGATTATTTTGCACACGAGTCCTATAATCACTATTGCGGCGTCTGGTACAAGGAGTACATTTGACAAAATTGGTAGGACGACAATGAGACATATACCCATAACGGCGTAATCGACTGACAATAAATAACCGTACCACGACTTTGGCCAGTTCAGAGGTCGTCTTGTTACAAACAACAGTGTTATGTCCGTTTCTCCAACTTTGCATGTCTGATTCATAAGGGATATCAAAAACAATATTAAAATGACAGTACGGCCACGATTCGCTCGTTCCCTTGTCATCACATACATTGATTCTCGTATGTAACCGAGCGTTGCACAGCATTCACTCTTCTCAGTTTGGAGCCTCTCGTCTCGTGCAACCGGATTTGAGACGGTTTCTGGCATGGCTGTTATGATTATCAACACGACAGATGCATGAACAAATATGACGGCACAAAACGCTGTCTGTAGGTCAGATATATCTTGAAAAATGCCCGAAAACAACGCTCCGACAAATAAACCAAAGAAGTTCATTGCTAAAAGTTTACCCAGTTTTCTCGTTCTGTCATCTTCACATGTGATATCAGTTGCGTAGCTGTTAACCGCCATTGTGATTAACGAACTTTTTCCGAATGAGCCTTGTATAAATGCGCCCAGAAAAACAAATGCTACAGCGTTGTTGGTTGATGATAAACTTATAATATAGAATAATATCGAAAATATGCTCCCAAGACTTGGAAGAATCATCGGAATTTTTCGGCCATATTTATCGCTCCATGCGCCGCAAAATAGTCCCAAAAATATAGCAGGAAAATTGACGAGAACTCGGTAGAAGATTAAATATTTTCCAGCTTCTATCTGAACTTGATCCTCAATTTCTGGGTACTTGTCCAGATCCGTGCACAATGTTTTGTTCGCGGGAAAGTCTCTTTTGCAGACGACATTGACAATATACGGCCGTGTGGATGCGTCGAGCATGGATTCGCCGCTCTTGTAAAGGAAGAACACAACATCTGTAAGTATTGATGGAATCAGAAATTCAAAAGCTGGGAATGAGGTTGAAGATATCATCTCATCGTGACGTTCAATCTTTTCCTGTTTTGGACCCCTGACACATCAAACTGAAAAAAAAAAACATACTTATTTTGTAACTATTTTGTTCATGAAACAAATTTAAGGCAGACATTAGTAACAGATACTGCAACGGAGCTTTTGCAGATTTATACATGCATGTATTGATATTATAACTTTTACGGTAGTTAAAATAAACAGTTTTACGCACTTAATCAAAGTGCGCATTTTTGTAAATGTTAATTATGTATTTTTAAAAAGTAACTTACTGATAGTATCGGATATCCAAGTTATCCACAAACACCTTTTATAAAATTATCTCAAATCAAAACACAGATTTGAAAATGGCGCAGAAAAATAGCGTCTTTCAATGACGTCGGCGATATTACGGATGTTATTTGTTGGCGGTATTTTTAATACTCAGTTTCGTATCCAGTAGGGATAAAAGTTAATTAAAACATAATAAATTTCACTCTTCTCGGAAATATTGCGCCTTAATAGGCGTTTTCGAAGTTTGTTTTTTTACAAATTTGCTACATTTTCTTTTTTTACTCAGCGAAACAAACTTTGAAAAAGCCTATTAAGAAAGGAAGGAAATGTTTTTTAATCTTCATTACATTTTTTTGTGAGAAATTATTTATTAGCGAACAAAATCTATACGTAGTAAGTATAATATAATATTTTTATCTAAAACGTGATGTAATTCAAATAACACATAGTACTACTTTGATAAACTTTATTTTTGTAAAACACAGAATAAAAATGAAACCGTACTCTAAATACGAAATCTTTGTCGTGAAAACGGTATCACATTTCGTAAGCACGAATTTATTTTTCTTTAATCGCAATAAGCGTAAAAAGTTTTTATTATAACTTTATTGTTAAATAAACATGACTTGTAAGTTCTTATAAAATGGATTTTCTTACAATATATTGTTGTGTTGTACAAAACGCTGTCACATAGCCAACTATTATATTCCAATATAAGTAAATAATCGGAATCTTTCTATTAATTTTGCTTGTCTTCTTATTATGGTGCCATGACTTCGCATGCTTGTGTATATATTTAAGGTTATTGAAGTGTTACCTTGTTTAAAAATTAAAATTGGAAACTGTCTTTTAATTTTCGTAAATCGTCGTGGTTACAATGGAAACTACACTGATAGTATTTATAAAAACATGTGTCTATAGTATGATTTCAGATATTTAATATTTTATATAATGTTTAATCAATCAAAATATTATTTGGTAAAATTTGGTCTGATTACACGCTTTGAGTAAAAAGAATGGAACTTGATTTTTTGCCATGGTAAAATAAAAGAACAAATCGTATTCAAAAAAAAATAAAAATTGCTTCGCGTACAACACATGACCATTTTTTCTTATGGTGAACATTATCCATTATTTAAACTGCAATATTCAACCCACTTATACCTAGCATCTAGAAAAAAGGCCGTGGCAATAAAGCGTAGACCCTGCTGAGACGCCGCATCATGCGGCGTCTCATCAGGGTCTTTGCTGTTTGTTTGATGGAATTTCTGTAAAAAATATAGAATCAATGTTTTACATATAGAAATAAATATAATAGAAATCCCTAATTTTGGAAATAAGTTGATCCAATTTAGAAGGATGGGAGAGTCTACTCGGCATAAATGGGTTAAGCAATTGTGTAAATTATAATCCTCGAAACGCATGCAACAGTTATTTGTCTATGTTGAACAAGTGTAATATGTTTGCAATAAATAAATTAAGAAAATTAGCCGAATTTGATTGGTATTAAATATTGCCGCTTCGTATATGTTCTGTTGTGTATTGTTTGTACGTTTATATTTCTTTTTGTAACATTGTTTATTGTACAATTCAACGGAGCCGTTCTCAATGAAAATGGGGTTTAATGCATGTTCGTAAAGTGTCGTCCCAGATCTGTTTGTGCAGTTCGCGCATGCTTATCAGGGACGACGCATTAATTTTGCGTTAAACAGAATATATCGTTAAAGCGAAAAGTGTCGTCCCCGATAAGTCTGTGCGGACTATTCAGGCTAATGTGGGACGACACATTACGCACATGCATTACACCCCTTTTTCATAGAGAACGTCCCAATTGTATTAATGGTGATAAAGTGATACGTAACATTCACTCGAATTCTTTCGTCTAAGTGTATTTAAGACGATGTACGTATGTATGAATAATGATAAATTGTATGCTTTGTGCTGTTATGTTCATAAATTACCGCAAGAAATGCCGCTTCATAAATAATCGCAAGAAACTAAGTTGAATGTCAAATTCAGTATGCCATTTGCTTAAAAGTTTATTGCCTTTAGTTGAAAAGTATGTTCCATTAAATCAAAACAACTAAACAATTTCAGACGTATATTTCAGATATTTGGATATAAGCAATGGAGTTAAAAAGTGGCAGTTACAATGCACACGATGTACCGACTCAAACGAGCAGCCCCACACACGTCTCTGGTGGACGGATACGATTGAAGGAACGTATAGGGCTCCCCACACACGTCTCTGGTGGACGGATACGATTGAAGGAACGTATAGGGCTCCCCACACACGTCTCTGGTGGACGGATACGATTGAAGGAACGAATAGGGCTCCCCACACACGTCTCTGGTGGACGGATACGATTGAAGGAACGTATAGGGCTCCCCACACACGTCTCTGGTGGACGGATACGATTGAAGGAACGTATAGGGCTCCCCACACACGTCTCTGGTGGACGGATACGATTGAAGGAACGTATAGGGCTCCCCACACACGTCTCTGGTGGACGGATACGATTGAAGGAACGTATAGGGCTCCCCACACACGTCTCTGGTGGACGGATACGATTGAAGGAACGTATAGGGCTCCCCACACACGTCTCTGGTGGACGGATACGATTGAAGGAACGTATAGGGCTCCCCACACACGTCTCTGGTGGACGGATACGATTGAAGGAACGTATAGGGCTCCCACACACGTCTCTGGTGGACGGATACGATTGAAGGAACGTATAGGGCTCCCCACACACGTCTCTGGTGGACGGATACGATTGAAGGAACGTATAGGGCTCCCCACACACGTCTCTGGTGGACGGATACGATTGAAGGAACGTATAGGGCTCCCACACACGTCTCTGGTGGACGGATACGATTGAAGGAACGTATAGGGCTCCCCACACACGTCTCTGGTGGACGGATACGATTGAAGGAACGTACAGGGCTCCCCACACACGTCTCTGGTGGACGGATACGATTGAAGGAACGTATAGGGCTACTGGGGTGCATTTCGTTAATCGTGGGATCGGTGATTGGGTCCGGGATATTCATCTCTCCGCGTGGGGCGCTGGTGAATTCCGGCTCATACGGCGCCAGCCTCGTGGTCTGGGCAGCGTGTGGCGCGATGAGCATCATTATCGGCCTCGTGTACGCAGAGCTTGGCGTGCTCCTTCCGAAATCAGGAGGAGATTACTCTATCATTCGGTCTGGTTTGGGTGATGGACCGGCTTTTCTGTTCTCCTGGACATCCACTGTGATCATGAACAGCGGAGGGAAAGCCCTTCAAGCCCTCGTGTTTGCCGACTACTTATGTGCATTTATGTTTGGACAGTGTAATGCGCCAAACAACATTCGAAAATCCATAGCCGTCGTTGAGTTATTGCTTATAGCAATCACAAACACGATCAGCGTGAGATATGTTAACTGTCTGCAAAGCCTTTTTGCTTTGCTCAAGATAGCGGCCCTTGTTGTTATAACGGCGGGTGGCATTGTGTATCTTGTACAAGGGAAAGTGGACAATTTTAATAACGCCTTTGCAGGAACTACGACCGATGTAACGTCGATCTCGCTGGCCGTCTATAGCTGTATGTGGGCGTACGCAGGGTACACGAACTTGAATGTCATCGTCGAAGAAGTCGTTAACCCAAAGAAAAACGTTCCTCGAGCATTTATAATAGCAATTGCATTGGTAACGGCAATATATAGTTCCACAAATGTGGCATATTTTGCTGTATTGACAAAAATTGAATTTCTTGCAGTCCCTGCCGTTGCATTCGCATGGGGCAAGCGGGTTCTAGGTGCAGGCGCAATGTTCATTCCGATAAGCGTCATGTGCTCTGTTTACGGAGCTTCCACGGTGGGTTTCTTTGTGGATATTCGCCAGCTTTTTGCGGCTGCAAGAGTCGGCCATTTACCGGAAGTTCTCTCGTTTCTGCACTTCAAATCCCGAATCCCGCTGGTGGCGCTAGTCTTAAACACAATCTTCTCCATTATCCTTGTAATCCCTGCTGACGTCGATCAGCTCCTTAATATGTTGAGTTTCATAGGCTTCGTGTGGCAAGCACTGAACATAATCACGTTGATGAAACTTCGTTACCAGAGACGCGGACTTCCCCGCAGCAACGACGCGTTCTCGGTGCCACTAGTTGTTCCGGTCCTCGCCTTGCTCATAATTCTCTTCATGCTCATCTCACCGTTCATATCAAACCCAAAGATAGAGTTCGTATACGGCGCGGGCTTCGTGCTGTCCGGGCTGATAGTTTACGTTCCTTTCGTCGTGTTCAAGCTAAAGTTGCCAGGCTGGGACTTCGTGACCATGTACTCACAGCTGTTCCTTGAAGTCTGCCCCACGGTCCTCCATGAAGATATCTGACCAATGTGACCCTCAGAAGCTTTGGGTACTATTTTTTTAACAACTGACCTCTGTGCAAGGTGACATTCGTAATGATTAGACGCATGTGATCTGTATAGACATCGTTCAATTGTAATTGCTTTCAATACGTTATTTGGTGTGTATAGTTTCATGAATGGTAAAAAAATCGCATTTTAATTTCAGAAATATCAGAAACATATTGTATAAATAATATTAGATCATAATAATTGTTCATTTGATTGTGATTAACCCTTTACCAAACAACTGGTGGAGCAGGGTCGTGATTCCCTGTTGCAATTTGTAGCCGCACATTGCAATAATATCGTGCTGTTAATAACCAAATTGCATTTACATGTTCTAGGCCTGCATTCAATCTACAATCGTTTGCTTTGCATGTAAAACTTTCATTCTGTGTCAGAAAATCCTATTTTAAGCTTTCGGAATGTAAAACTTTTAACTTCTTCGATTGCTATCTTTGTGAACATACCGGCACGTATGATCTTCATGCATACCAGAGAGTTCGGGTGTGTAAATTTAAGATTCGTGTTGTGTTACCCGCACGAGATAAACAAGCTTTATCTCGGCGAGAAATTATTAAAATTATGTAAGTTAAAAATTGTGAAAAAGGATAGGCATATGGAGTGGAACAAAATGTAAGACCTTTTGACTTTTTTGAGATGTACATTGTAAAAAAACAACTAAAAGCAACATGTTGAATTTTAATTAAAAACCTCAAGTCAAGAATTTTCAATGTATACTGTCCAAAAAAGATAAGGCATTGTCATCCATAATGAAATCGAACAGACAAGTTGATGACGAAGTTCATAAGCGTAAACGAAAAGCATCTAGCGTTAGTGAAGTAGACAGTAGTATCAACGAAACGCCGAAAGTTGATAAACAAAAGAAAAAGAAATCTAAGCAGAAATCTTCAATCATGCAGTCTGAAACAGCAAAACACACAGATGACGAAAACGATATCGTAACTCAAATGAAAATAATTAACACAAAACTTGAAAAGCTAGATACATCAATGAACAGTGTTTATAAACGGCTGGAAAATGTTATAATTAAAGGTGACGGAACTCTTCATCAAAGATCTGTTCGCAGAAATGAAAGACGATTTATTGCAATCTGTAGTAAAGAATGTTGAAATCCTAGAAGGAAGACTTCTTGAAAAAGAGCAAGAAATGGATAAGCTGAAAGCGCAGTCCCAAATATTAGAAACAGATATTAAAAAATCACGAGAACCTTCTTAAAGAATTGAAGCAGATAGCTGGAATGGTAATATCCGCCTTGCGCGCTCACAACGTGTGCCAAATAACCATGGCTGACATCAATATAGCCCACCGACTCCCTTACAAGAATAACAAAAACAGAGACATAATAGTATCGTTGAAAAGCAGGCAAACCAAATGCGACATCTTGGCGAATCGGAAACAGCTAAAAGGGTCAAACATTTATATCAATGAAGACCGGTCAAAATTTAACTAACATGTACTTATGTGCGTGAAAAAGAAGATGCCAGACGAAATAAACAGTGCTTGGTTCACGAATGGGAAGATCTTTTACAAGGACCATATGGACAAAACGCAAACTGTGAAATTTGAAGACTATGAACATTGAACGAACCTGCCATGGCCGAACAACACACCGAAGAGGCAGATATATACGCACCGCACATGTACGCTTTTCTTTTGTTAATAAGTATAGCTTATGTTCAATAGAGATAAACGCTTCACTGACCACAGTATTTCGCTGAACAAGGTGTGTTTATAGTAAATCTACTGCGTCACATTAGGCATATTTAACATTCATAACACTATATTTAAACAAAGTATAACTAAACAAACACAGTTCAAGCACAATACTTACGCATGCAGTGATTTGTATACTATATAAAAATTCACCGTGTTTTTTATATGTTTTTGAACCACCTAGAACAAGCAATTATTCTGCATCATGTGGTTTGCTAATTTGGTACAAAAGTAAATATACTTTATACACAATTTGTACATATGTTCTCACTATGGTGATCTCTCAAGACAAATATTTATATATTACTACTCGTGAAGCGTGTATAAATCAATATCCATTTGGTCTTCACACCTTTAACCTTTGATATATATGTAAATGTGAACTCTGAGTACGGCTTGATGTTTTTTTATTCGCTATTTGTACTTTTGGTCTTTACACCTTTAACCTTTGATATATATGTATATGTAAAATCGAAGTACGGCTTGATGTTTTAATATTTTCTATGTGTTCTCACATCGAACAGTCTGTCTGTCACTGTCAGCCTTTGCTATTCTTGTTGGAGGTGTATGTCGAACATAGATGTATTAGCGACCATGTATGTATGCATGCGGGCGAGTAGGATTATATGTACACGCGTTTTTGTGTCCATGCACAGATAGATTTGTTAAATTCGGTTTTATATTAAAACACACCTTTTTCTAGGCAGGTGTTTTTTGTTTGAATTAATTTAAGTAAAATCACAATTTGCTGGTGTTAATATATAGATAAATGTATTTAATAGTCTGCTTCCACGCGTTTGATAAATGTGTATTAACTACAATGTATCATCTCAGACGCGTAGAGTACCTAGATCTCTTAAATGTTTTTTCTAAAAAGTCACCATTCAACTTGACATGTTTGTGCGGTAATATATTGGCAATTGTACCTATTTAAATAATATACTCAATAACAAATATATAATAATATACTCAATAACACATATTTGTATTTTTTAAACAAATATAAAAAACGCTGATAAACACATTGTAATATAAGGACAACAATTAATGTATACATAATATAAACAATGGTATTCTTAAATAAATATAAATTACGCAAATGAACTAATTATAAGGAAAACAATTAGTTTTTACATAATATATACAATGACATGATCGGCACATTTTTGTAACAAATACCTAACAGATCAGGAAACCTTTAATTTGGTATACCTATGCACCTTATACTTAAGTTACGTAGTGAAAATCTATATACATCAACACTAAAAATTACACACATTACAATGTATAAATAAACTTAAAAGATATCCTTACTTTGTTTTGAAGGAGGCATTTGACTTTACTGTGAAGGACAATCATGTAGAGCCTAACTCTTTACAACTATCCCTTACTCTATAATCACATAGGCATATTAAAATCAAGTGAAGATGTAGATACATGGCTTAGTTTTTTTTGTAGAGAATATTTACAAACAGGAAAACAGAAATCACAAGAATTGCATGTACATATGTGTGTGTATATGTGCGGATATGTGTATGTAAATTATATATAAACCTTGCACAATATCTCCTTTTTTCGTTTTTCGAAGAAGGCATTTGATAAAGGTACTGACATCTTGTTAAAATTTCTCTTTACGATATCTCTTCCCACTGTGAAGAGAAATCAAGTAGAGTCTGAAGCTTTTTACCACCATTATTTTCGTACTAAAATATTCAATATCCTAAGTTAAAGTTACCGAACATTGATAACGAAATAATGTATTTTTCTTAAGTTGTTTCCGGCACTTATATCTAGTTAAAATACATAAAATTGATAAAGAAATAATGTATCTTCATTTGTTGTTGTCCCGAAAAATTGTATACACTACCCTCATAAATATGAGCAAAAATAAATACTTAAATAATATATATATATATATATATATATATATAATTACTTAGTAAATTATATATACTACCCTCCTTCATATGGGCAACAATAAATAAATATATTTATATGTGTATGTTTGTGTATGAATGTATATGTATGTATGTATATATATATATATATATATATATATATATATATATATATATATATTATATTTATACATATATCTATATATCTATATATATATATATATATATATATATATATTTATATATATATAATACAAATCAATTTAAGTAATATATATATATATGGATATATGTGTGTGTATGTATGTATATGACCTGGACTGTTATATGGTTATATACATAATAGTATAGGATCTAATATATATATATATTACTTAAATTGATTTGTCTAATATATATATATATATATATAAATATATAAATATATATATATATATATATATATATATATATATATATATATATATATATATATATATTATACGTACGTAAATATGATAACAGGATAATGCACGTGCTTTTTTAAAATTGTTGTTTTATATATTGGATAATGTATCCATAACATCATATGTAAACGTTTCTACATATTTCGTTGTCGTCTTAGATATTTAAACAGTACATTGGATAGATAGATATATCTATATCAATACTTTATAAAAACCCATACCATTACTGTATGTTTCTATCCATTTTTTGCATCTCTTTGTTTCAATTGTTTGTTATTTTTGTTTATTTTGTCCTTTTTTTCCTGCTTTTTTTCTTTGCATTTATTCCATTGTATATGTCATGATGAAATGTTTACTATATTTGTACATACGAAACACTTTTGCATCGAATACCAAATCATGGAAAACTTTTATCGACCTATATTTTGTAAAAGAAACCAACTGGATATGTTTTAAAGTAGAAACTAACTGTACAAGCACACTCAAATTATTATTGACATCACCCTCCACCTTTTTTAAATGATTAAATTATGTACTTTGAATGTAAAAGTGCTAAACAATAAAGATAAACGCATACAAACCTGTAAATGGTTTGACGAAAAAAATTATAGTATATGTCTATCACAAGAAAGTCATTTGACACATACTTTAGCACAAACCTTAAAAGATGAATGGGACGGAGACACCTATCTTAGTGGACAGCTTACTCATAAACAAGGCATTGCCTTTCTGATAAAAAATAATATAGGTATCACAGTCGACAACTTTAACGAAATAATAATTGGAAGACAAGCAAGCATAGACATCAAAATACACGAAACACATTTAACATTAATCAACGTTTACGGCCCTAACATAGATGATTCCACATTTTACGAAACATTACAATCCTTTATAATTAATAACCAAGATAAAAATATCATAGTCGGTGGTGATTTCAATACTGTTCTTAACCGATCATTAGATAAAAAGAAGGGAAACCTTTACATTCATTCTAAAAATAGAAACATTTTGAATAATTGAAAACTACAATATAATAGACATATGGCGTACAATAAATCCAAACGAAAGCAAATACACCTGGCATTCAAACACAAAACCAACAATATTCTGAAGACTAGACTATTTTTTAATATCTGAGTCATTTTGCAACATTGTTGACACATGTAGCATAAAACCAGGATTTATGACTGACCACTCTTTAGTTGAACTTAAACTGCACCAAATACAACCTGAAAGAGGCCCAGTATACTTTTAAATTAATAACAGCATCTTATTAGATACAGAATATCAAACACAAATAAAGCATGAAATATTCAATACAGTTCAAATAATAAAGATGCGAACCCAAACACCTTATGGGAAGTAATTAAAGGAAATATACGTAAAACAACAATTAAATACACATCATTTAAACAAAAGAAAGCACACACTTGAAACTGAAACCATTAAAATCATTGAAACACTTGAAAAAAAATTGCATGAGACAAACACAAACGACACCAAAGACATTGAACATGAAATAACATCAAAAAAACAAGTTAGAAGACATTTATCATACACGTCTCAATGGAATACTACTACGAGCACGTGCACAGCATGTTGAACATAATGAAAAAAAATACAAAATACTTCGCAAACATCGAAAAACGCAGAAATGAACAAAAAACTATACACAAATTAGTTGTGAATGGCGAAGATATAACAAACAGAACCAAAATACTAGAAGAACAACGTTTATTTTTCGAAACCCTCTATAAACGAAAACCTGTTGAAAATAACACCCTTTTTTAAAATACACATCATGCTTTAAATGAAGAGAAAAAAATACTGTGCGACGGATTACTTAATGAATATGAATGTGGATTAGCTCTAAAAGAAATGCAAAATAACAGAAGCCCAGGGTCTGATGGCTTCACAATCGAATTTTATAAAATATTCTGGAATGATATTAAAATACATTTAATTAATTCACTTAACTATTCATTTAACATCAAAAACTTAACTACGCTACAAAAACAAGGTATAATATCACTCATTCCAAAACCTGGAAAAAACTAAGAATCTTTATCAAACTGGCGCCCGATTAGTTTACTTAACAATGATTATAAAATTGCAACTAAAAGTATATCAAACAGAATTTAAAAAAAATATTACCATCAATAATTTCAAGATCTCAATCTGGTTTCATTAATGGACGTTACATTTGTGAAAACGTTCGTCTAATACAAGAATGCATAAATTATTTCAACCAACCAAACAATTCTGGTCTCATTTTCTTTGCAGACTTCGAAAAGGCTTTCGATTCACTAAACCATTCGTTTATGTTCTGTTGTTTAGAAAATATGAATTTCGGTGAAAGTCTTATTAAATGGGTTAAACTATTTTATACCGATATTAACAGTATAATAATTAACAATGGCTTTTCCTCAAACAGTTTTAACATCGAACGAGGGGTAAGACAAGGATGTCCACTTTCATCCTCGCTATTTATTATTTGCATCGAATATCTATCACACTATATACAATCAAAATAACACATAAAGGGAATATCGCTAGAACCCGACGAAGAAATTAAACAGTCCCTAATTGCTGACGATGCAACTTATTTTTTAAACGACAGCAGTTACTCATTCAATCATCTTATAGAATCGCTAACCCTTTTTGAAATGGCATCGGGTCTAAAATTAAACAAAAGTAAATGTACTGTGCTAAGAGTAGGTAAATTTAAACAACGTTATATGCATCTTAAAAAAGAAATGAAATTCATCTGGACATCAGATGAAGCAACAACGTTAGGAATAACCTTTACAAACAATGAAAATGAAACAATTCTTAAAAACATATTGCCTAAACTACAAAAATTTAAAAATTGTTTAAAATCATGGCAACACCGTAAACTTACACTTATCGGAAAAAACACCGTGTTAAAAACATTTGCACTCCCTAAATTAATTTATACACTAACAGTTCTCCCAAATCCACCAAATGATATTATTAACGATATAAAATCAGCAATATATAATTTCATATGGGACGGTAAGCCTGATAAAATAAAACGAACTCAGTTAATTCAATCTGTAGAAAATGGAGGTATCCAATTAACAGACATCGACGCATTCTTAAATGCAATCAAATGCAGCTGGGTTAAAAGATACCTAGATAATACCAATACGAGCAAATGGAAATTATTCTACCAGAAAATCCTAAAAAAATATGGTGACTCCTTACTTTTTTAATGTAACATCAACAATACCATTTTGCATGAAACTGCAAACGAAAACATATTTCTATCTAGTGTTTTATCGGCATGGACTAATGTTACTCATAATCTAGAAACCCGAATCACCAGTAAAACTATTTTATGGAACAATAAAGACATAACTTCAAACAATAAGATTTTTTTTATAAACACTGGTTTAAACAAAACATTTAATATGTCGACCAATTGTACGATTTCAGAATTAAGGACTTCTATTCTTTAGAGAATATATGTTATATATACGGAATACCTTCAAGCAATTTCCTAATGTATTACACATTCATTAAAAGCATACCCATACAAATTAAATCTACAATAAATACAAAACACACACCATGTACTCAAACATCATTCATGGAAAACATACTTGCAAAACAAATCAAAACAAACAAAATATTTTTAAAACTACAAATTAAACACCCGGCAGAAAACTCCAAGATTCAAAATAAATGGCAAAGCCTATTTCAAGAACAAGAATTAAATTGGAAACAAATATTTATCATGCCATATAAAACAACTATAGATAGCACACTGAGAAATTTTCAATATAAATATGTCCATAGAATCATAGCTACAAATAAATATCTTTTAAGTGCAACCTATCCAACACAAATTTATGTGATATATGCAGCGAACACATTGAAACAATAGAACACCTTTTCTGGGAGTGCAAACATATTCAAATTCTATGGAACCAGTTAACAACATTTCTAGAGAAACAACAATTGCAAATAATACTGTCTCTCTTAAATATCAGTTTCGGTGTAAATACTTTTAAAATTCCAGAAATTAATAACACTGTTAACCACATTATCATATTAATGAAATATTTTATATTCAGCATCAAATACAAAAAACAAACACCTACTTTCAACTGTTTTATAAACTATTTAAAACTTAAGATCCAAATTGAAAAACAAATTGCCCTTAACAATGATAAACTTCATATATTTGAACAAAAATGACAACACATTAAACTTTTATAACACGTCCAGAATGCTTTCTACCAACTTAATGCAACTCATTCATATTCATAACTATTCTGTAGATTATATATATATATATATATATATATATATATATATATATATATATATATATATATATATATATATATATATATATATATATATATTAGCATATCTTGTATGACATGTTTGAACATTATTGCTGCTAAATGATATAACTTTTTTTGTGTGATCATATGCATGTATGCAATGAATGTCTTATGTTAAATAAAAAAAAATAAAAAAAATTAAGATTCCTTATTGTAATTGTTAGTAAATGATAGATTTCGCGATTCAATTGCACCAAATAGCACAATATACCGATGATAATAATAATAATTAAAAAAAGAAAACTTCGGGAACTATCAACAATACTGACTAGCCAGGCAGATCAAAATTGTATATTGACCGAAGTCATTTAATGGACCGAACATTTTTGCGCGTTTCAACGAATGTTTTATCAATGATCTTATAAAAACTGTCAAATGTGTATAACTCTCAACGTAAGTTATTATTAACATATTCACATTTTGAAATATAGTTCATATAAAATAATAGATGCGTTCACTAATTTTAGTTTATAATTGATAACACATAATTTGACCGTTTTAAGCGATCCTCAATATTATACCGAACAGTGGAACTTAGCTACATGTAACTCGTTCGGTATCAATATTTTGTATTTATTTATTTATGATAGTATAATAAGTGTATGGGTAAAAAATCCATTCTTTTATTATGTTTTCATATCAGGACGTCTCTTTAAATAAACTCCACAAAACACGAGTATACATACAAATATAAAGTTAAATTATTCTTTAAACATTTTTACGGATTTTTCGTTCAATGCCACGCCAATCATAGCTTTGAAAGCATTTTAATACTGACTACAATGATGTTATTGTACTAGTATCTTCGCGTTCATACGTACATAAAACGTGATGCCAATAGCCACTATAAATCTGTAGTTTTCATGCAAAAGAATTGTCTAAAATTTTACTTTGTTATGCAGTTCATCTTGAAAAGTGTAAGACTTCACTAATTCGTCCTTCTTATGAGGCTGATTTAAGAAAATCGTTATAAATGGAAATGCTTTGAAGCCAAATGCGAAAAAATAACGAGTCATGAATACTGATGAGCTCGAAGAAGCCCCGATTATAATTTTTGTTATATCTTCATGGCAAAGTTCCACGCAATGGTTTTATTAAACGTGGTGTGACATATCATCTGCACAACAAAAAATTATCCGATGAAAAATGCAGGCAAAAATCACCTAAATTCCGTCAAGCAATTTAAATGTCACAAGCAATGTAAACTAATTTTGCGTCTTAAGTTTTCTCGGAAATGTAGTACGCTGCGAAGACTCACATAAGTCGAATCTTTATGGTAAATTGTAATTTTTCTTTGATATTAATTGCAGTATGACTTCGTAATGAACACAATAACAAAAGGCGCATCATAAAAAAGGGTTGATACTGTCAAATCATTTTAAAACCGTATTTTAGCGCCAGTGTTTTTTTTTTATTTAAGCAGATTTATATGCAATCAGAGATTTCTACATTTAGTATTATTTTTATATAGGAAAAAAATTGCATATCACAAATAAGTATATGAATTACGTTATAGAAAAAGTGCTCAATTTATCGATCTTTAAATGTTTGATTTAAACTGTAAATAGAAGGTATCGGGGACCTATACGCGTTAGTCCCTGAAAGTATTCAGTACGTTATCATAATTATCAATTTTACATGGTGAAAAAAGTACACATATTTTAAAGCGGAAATTTTAGCAAACAATTTAAAAAGGGCAATTTCACATTTATAATGTGAATTAAACTCAGTTTGATATGGTTGCTAACCTTGTACAAAATTGTTCTAAATAGATTAACCCATTTATGCCTAGGGACTCTGCAATCCTTCTAAATTGGATCAATTTATTTCCTAAATTCGGGATGTCTAGTATATTTATTTCTATATTTAGAATATTTCTTACAGAAATTCCTTTAAAGGGGCCTTTTCACAGATTTTGGCATATTTTGAAGTTTGTCATTAAATGCTTTATATTGATAATTGTAAACATTTGATCTTAAAAGCACCAGTAAAAAATAAAGAATAAAATTAAAAAAAGGAAAAAAAGTAGCCGGTACCAGGGCTCGAACCAGTGACCCCCGGAGTCCTGGAGTTAGTCTGAAGTAAAACGCATTAGCCCTCTCGGCTATTCCGCCGGGTATACACAGTGTAATTATTTTATACCTTATATAAGCAATCTTCGTAGTTTCGTAAATTTAAACGACAATAACAGAACTCTCCAAATTATTCAATCGTTTCGCGTTGCAACGCTTTATAATTTTTAGGTTTTCAAATCGTCAAAAGATACATATAATGGTTATATTGGACTATGGTAAATGTTCAGTAATACTGTTTCCTCACAAATATCATAACTAAAACGAAAATTTGCGAATCTGATACAACTTTTTTAAATTTTGTCAATTTACCAAACCGTGAAAAGATCCCTTTAAGCCAACAGCGCAGACCCTGATGTGTCGCCGCATCATGCGGCGTCTCATCTGGGTCTCGCTGTTAGCAAAGGCCTTTTCTCTACACGCTAGTCATAAATGGGTATTGCTTCTTCCAAGAACAATATATATCGTTGCTCTTAGTTGAACTTATTCTTCACGCCTCCTTGAATAGTAAATTCAGGAATTACGTTACAGTGAATTATGTAAGGCCTACACACTTACAGAGAAATATACCGGCCAATACAAACATTAATCTCAATTTGATGTCGTATTAACTTGTTGTAATGTAGTCTTTTCATATAATCGTCACTTACACATACACACAGAGCATTATTAAACATGTTCTGACATCGTTTTTGGATGAAAAATAAAACGAATCTTACGGTATTCTGCGCATTGATCTAAGTGGATTGGGTTTGTCTTAATCTTCATATAATTCTATTCGCGACCTGTCGGCGATTGTTTGATGCATATTGTGTCCCCCTTTTTTGTTGTTATCATAGTTTATATATCTGTTTATTATTTTGAAATTAGCATAACGTAATTTACTTATTAATTTCACATCTCGCATCGTCTATAAAAGGGAGATTAAAAACAGTACGAGAGTTGGTGTCCATATGGCAGAAGAGATACAAAACATGGGCTAAGGTCATAGACAACAGCGATATTTGCCCGTTTATCTCCAGGCCCCAAACTGTGCCTCTGACAAGTTGTTATATTGTACTTTCAAAGGTAGTCATGCCAATGTTGTCGGTTATGCCCAAGCATATTCAATTCCATAATAGGAATGATAATAAGATTTATATTTTGAATTATTGTCTGACTATGTTTTTCGTGTCTTAACAATAGGTTGTTGACCTCTGTAACTACACGCCAGGTATGCGAATACTTCGTTGAACTAATGTTTGTTAATATGTGTCATCAATAAACAAATAGATTCAGGGTACGTTATTTATTGGGAACGAAAAGTTGTGTATGCGTGTAAAACACTGTTAATGGACTAAAATAGACCGCTTGGCAGGAAAAAAAGTTGAAAAATACCTTAATTTGCAATTACGTTACGCATATAGGTCTTTGATTAGTATCACGGCATACCCACTTTGTTAATTTTTTGATGATAGATTTAATACATTTTATACAGAAATACATTGTTGTTCCTTTATTCCGCCTCGCAAAAATAAAAGTAAAACTATTTATATCATTTCAAACGACTGTGAAAAACGTTATACATATATTTTATATTTATATATATATATATTTTTGAACATGTAAATAAAATGTTATTTCATAAAATATTAACAAAATATTAATCATATTGGGGAGAATTAAATAATTTTTGCAGTGTTCTGTGAAAAGGGGGTTTAATGCATATGCCTAAAGTGTCGTCCCCGATAAGCATGTGCAGTCCGCACAGGCTTATCAGAGACGACACTTTCAGCTGTAGTTTTTTTTTGTTTCAATAAAGTCTCTTCTCAGCAAGTTGAAGATGAAAGTGTCGTCCCCGATTAGCCTGTGCGAACTGCATTAAACTCCCTTTTCACATAGCTTGGCTCATTTAATATACCAAACTTGTATTATATGTATACTAGTATCTCAAGCCAACAGGTTGCTAGCTTTGCGCAACCTTATCGGACCGTGGAATATAAGTTTAAAACCGCTGATTATCGCTACCATTATACTGCAACAAGGTATTATATTCTTGGGCTTTATTTCCTCGTTATAGTGCAAAAGATTACCGGGTGAGTACGTGTAGGGTTCACAGTTCGCAATTTTATTTATACTAATGATTTAAAATCTCAAAACAAAGAGATAATAGTTTACACAAGCTAATTAACAAAACATTTATTGCAGGTACAACAAACTCGTAACGAAAAATGCATACATGTTTATTCACATCATATTAGCTTTAATTAAACATAACGTCATTAAAAAGAGCTGTCCTGACCATGTATGGCGCAGAGCTGAGCTCCATCTAGACCATTCATGGCGCATAACTGAGCTCTAACTTGACCATACATGGCGCAGAGCTGAGCTCCATCTTGACCATACATGGCGCATAACTGAGCTCCATCCTGATCATACATGGCGCAGAGCTAAGCTCCATCTATACCATACATAGCGCAGAGCTGAGCTCCATCTAGATCATACATGGCGCAGAACTGAGCTCCATCTTGACCGTACGTGGCGCAGAGCTGAGCTCCATCTAGACCATACATGGCGCAGAGCTGAGCTCAAGCAAGACCGTACGTGGCGCAGAGCTGAGCTCCATCTAGACCATACACGGCGCATAATTGAGCTCCATCTTGACCATACATGGCGCAGAGCTGTGCTCCATCTAGACCGTACGTGGCGCAGAACTGAACTCCATCTTGACCATACATGGTGCAGAACTGAGCTCCATCTAGACCATACACGGCGCATAACTGAGCTCCATCTTGACCATACATGGCGCAAAGCTGAGCTCCATTTAGACCGTACGTGGCGCATAACTGAGCTCCATCTTGACCATACATGGTGCAGAACTGAGCTCTGTCTAGACCATACACGGCGCATAACTGAGCTCAATCTTGACCATACATGCGTATAACTGAGCTCCATCTTGACCATACATGGCGCAGAGCTGAGCTCCATCTAGATTAAACTATCGCATAGCTGAGCTCCATCTAGACCATACATGGCGCAGAAATGAGCTCCACCTTGACCGTACGTGGCGCAGAGCTGAGCTCCATCTAGACCATACATGGCGAAGAGCTGAGCTCCATCGAGACCGTACTGGCGCAGAGCTGAGCTCCATCTAGACCTTACATGGCGCAGAACTGAGCTCCATCTAGACCGTACGTGGCGCAGAGCTGAGCTCCATCTAGACCATATACGGCGCATAGCTGAGCTCGATCTTGACCATACATGGCGCAGAGCTGAGCTCCATCTTGACCATACATTGCGCAGAGCTGAACTCCATCTAGACCATATACGGCGCATAACTGAGCTCCTTCTTGACCATACATGGCGCATAACTGAGCTCCATCTTCACCATACATGGCGCAGAGCTGGGCTCAATCTTGACCATACATTACGCAGAGCTGAGCTCCAACTTAACCGTACATGACACACAACTGAGTTCCATCTTAACCATACTCGGCGCAGAGCTTAGCTCCATCTTTACCATGCATGGCGCAGAGATAAGCTCCATCTTGATCATACACGGCGCAGAGCTGAGCTCCATCTTGGCTATACATGGCGCATAGCTGAGCTCAATCTTGACCATACATAGCGCAGAGCTGAGCTCCATCTTTATCATACATGGTGCAAAGATTAGCACCATCTTGACCATACATGGCGCAGAGCTGAGCTCCATCTTGATCATACATGGCGCAGAACTGAGCTCTATCTTGACCATACATGGCGCAAAACTGAGCTCCGTCTTGACCATACATGGCGCAGAGCTGAGCTCCATCTTTACCATGCATGGCGCAGATATTAGCTTAATCAAGATTGGTTGCTGCCAAACCCAGTTTCAACGATGTCACTGACATTTAATATGTGTATGATAGACCAAGTGATCACTACATGCCTCTTCAGAGGCTTACTGTTGGATTACGTATGTACGCTGAAGCCAGGCGACGGAGACGCGAAGGCGGAGACGATTTTAGATGCTGGTTGCTTTGCCAATATATGTGTTCTGTTCTGTGAAAATTGGGCAAAATGCATGTGCGTAAAGTGTCGTCCCAGATAAGCCTGTGCAGTGCGATCAGGCTAATCAAGGACGACACTTTCCGCTTTAATGGTATTTTTCGTTTAAAGGAAGTCCCTTTTTAGCCAAAATTTAGTTTAAACGGAAACTGTCGTCCCTGATTAGCCTGTACGGACTGCACAGGCAAATCTGGGACGACACTTTAAGCATATGCATTATGCCCAGTTTTCTCAAAACAAGACACTTATTCATATGCGACATCTTTATAACTTAAATAAATAAGATTTTTTATAACGATGTCAAATAAAGGTATTCGTTGGGTGGATGAAAGTGATCAATTTCTGGGATACAATAAAGGGGCCTTTTCACAGATTTTGGCATGTTCTGAAGTTAGTCATTAAATGCTTAATATTGATAAATGTAAACATTGTATCTTAAAAGCTCCAGTAAAAAATACAATTAAAGAAAGAAAAAAAGTAACCCTCAACTCGACTCGAACCACTGACCCTGGAGTAAAAGTCTACCGCCTATACCACTAGACCATCTTCGCTTACACAGTGATGAATGAATTTTATACTATATATAAGCAATTTTCGTAGTGTCACAAAATTTAACGACAACAACAAAACTCTCCAAATTATTCAATCGTTTCGCGTTGCAACGCTTTATAATTTTCATGTTTTTAAATCGTCAAAAGATGCATAAAGTGGATATTTTAGAGCATGGTTAATGTTCAGTATTACAGTTAGATTCCTCACAAATATCAAAACTAAAACGAAAATTTGCGAATTTGAAACCATTTTTTTATTTTGTCAATTTACCGAAACGTGAAAAGGCCCCTTTGAGAAGAGATTGGTGTTATATGCAGATGATACGTTTGTATGATGAACTTTGAATCGTTGTTTCTAGAAACGTCATGCATTGAAGAAATGAGAATCTTTTATACATGTCATTTAGCTAGCAATATTTGCTATCATCATATTTTAATATGTAATAAACTTGTCCTAAATACAGATTGGTAAGAAACCACATTGCATTCAAATGCGACAAACTAGTTATTGGACGTGTTTGTTTGTTTGTTTTTTGCAAATGTAATCTGGAACATTCTATCACGTCAGTGCGAGCACTCATCCCGCCCATTTCAGAAGCAATCTAAATGACAAAATGATATGTCCATAGCATCAAGATGGGCGTCTCTCAGATGAATAAACAAAGTGCCGTCTGCAGAAGACACTCGAAGTAGATGCAGACGACATTTAAGTAGCTTGGCATTCAATCGCTCCACCGATCTCGCCGTAATCCCCTTCTTCAAGAAGCTTCGTCCCCAATCAATAGCTTTATTTCGTATGCAGGCCCGTCTCAATTTATATTCAAATTAATTCGGTTGAATTCTGCGTCGCTTTCGCGTTTCTTATTCATAGCTCAGGTACGTCATCGGTTCATTGCCCTTCAAAAAAGATAAAGTTAATAACCGAAAGACTATGCGCAAAAATAAAAGGTTAATTAGTATTGCAAAGAAAAACGAGTTAGACCAGTTTGCCTCCGCAGTTTGGTGTAAAAGTGCGTTACCATACGAACATAACCATGTGTCTCCTTCTTTTTTAAAACAGCATAAGCCTTATAGCCATCGTCAGCATTAGCAGCAGCAGAAGCAGCAGCAGCAGCTGTAGTATCACGTAAACACCATCACCCTTATCATGATGGTCATAATAGTTCTCTTCATTATCATATATTATCATCATCGTCGCTGTGATGATAAGGATGATAACCTGACGATTATAATGATTTTCATTGTTATGGTGGTGGAAATGATAATGATATTGACGTTTGTATCAAAACAAATTTAAAAATGAGATTCTGCGAAAAATGACCAAAGTGCGTTCCGTTTCAAAAGTAACACATAGCGTTGCAACGCACTTAAGTGTTGACCGAACACACTTAGCCTTAGGTTTTTTACACCAAAGCGGAGTTGACATCAAGGTACGGTAAAACAATGCGACATGATTTCTAAAAAGTTTGGTCTCAAACCATGTGTTAATATAACATTCACATAAGACTGGGGTTTAGAAAGGAAATGACAATGTGACAAAAATAATAAACATTGAATTTAATTCGAAGGGGTTTATAATGCCGCACGCACTGCGTATCAGCTCTTAGCGATGAAAGAAGCGATGTATTGTCCGAGAAACATGCAGTGCTTTTACAACAAGTTGATATGTTTTGCAGAGGCCTCGGAGAGAGTTAATTTTATTAAAACGAACACTTTTTTCTAATGTTCAACTATAGCTTGTCTCATTCTATACATAGATGGTGACGTCACTAAGACCGGTGTGTACACAATGTAGCTTGTCTCAGTTGTGATTAAACCAACCGACGCATGTCGTAAAATGTAGCCTGTTAAAAAATACGAAAATGATGTCATTACTTGTGTATTTTTAACGAAATGCGATTTCAGGTGAAACAGGTGGTGCAATATGTTTCAAGACAGTCAGACATTGACAGCACCATGCCTGTTTGCAACTTCATTAAACCGCTTGTTACGTCTGGTTGGTGACATTGACCGTCTTTGCCATTAGTGAAATCAGCAAATTAAGACTAGTATTCATTTAGGGTATATATGTGTGGCTTTTCATTCTTAACTTAGAACAACAAGTGTTGACGCCGTCACACCATTAATTATCATCGACTATGTATATAATTATGTGTTGAAAGGCACGTGCCATTGACATAATTTCGTTTTATCTCAAAAGGCCTTTAGGTTTAAGTTTATTTTCTTTGGTATTAAACGTTTAATTTAATCACTTAAGTCAGTCATGAGCAAATTGTTTAGCAAATTATCTTAAACTTCTATGAAAATGTGTAATCAAAAGTTGTAAAAAAGCTCATGACAAATTCCATAACAGAGTTACCTTAATTTGCTAATGTTTAGTTTAAAATGGTGAGTTTAGTTAAAAATAATCCGCTCTGACGACGGGTTTATTTGAAACCTACAAGCCTGACATTTTCATATAAAAGTCGAGCTAAATTCCATTTCGATACGCAAAGCTCTTTAAAATGGACAAAATACACTGCGATTGTTAATTTTGCAATTCATCGCTGATTTATTCTCGAAAGGTCATGACATTACTGCCTAAGAGATTTGCATCGTGGGTATTTGAAAGTTTATGAGGTCCTTTCAGAGTCCGAGGCTACATTATTCGTGGAACCGGAATAGTTCCCGGCACTCCTACCTTACTAGATTATTAATAAATTTACTCGAACCACGAAAGATGCAACGAATTTTTAATTAAGGCTGCAATTTCCAGCTAGTTCTTTGATGCGGAAAGATTTTTCAATTTTGAAACGGTTTTGTGTTGTAGAACCCGGAGGAAACCCCACCTGTCCAGTATGGTGACCACCAACCAAACTCACATGTTGCAGGGATCGGACCAGGGATCGCAGTGTACCAACCACTGCGCTATCGAGACTGCCTACCGCTTTTCATCTTCCCTCAACTGAACATTGCTGCGATGTGGATATGTGAATCCAACGGTAACCACTGTAATTTAAGAACACTGCTAATGGCTGAGAAGATAGACGTGATTCGATTTAATGGCGGGCTATCAGCAAATCCTTAAGAGAAAATCATGACTCATGAGAGGAAAGTCGCACCATAAATACAGCACCTAACGTAATATACGGGAATAAATGAGAATTAAGTGTTTGCCTGAGTAGGACATAAAGCACAATAATAACCATATGTTGACAGTAATTGTTTGCAATTTATTATTATTATTGAATAAAAACGGAAAACACATGTTTGCATTGCTAAGTAGAACATTGCTCTGAAATAAGTGGAATTAATTATTCAAGCAAGCAATACATGGAAATAAGTCACACAAAAAAAGAAAATCAAATATCAATAACAATATTAAGACATTTTTAATACATATAATGTGTTATTTGTTTAAATTAATAGACAAAGATTGCATTATTTTTCGCACGATATGATTATTTTAACTGATGAGAGATCTTTTATCAATATTAGAGGTGAATAGATGAAATTTTCGTATTGAAAACTAAAAAGCATAATAACCATGCAATAACAAGGGCATGCAGTTAGCATTCACTTAGGTATTGGCTATAATAAAACTATAAATAATAAATAATCAATATACATTCTCGAAAAAAAACACATGCACCGGTACAACTGGCAATTTACAGGAGCAAACATTCTGACAAAAATAATTAAAGAAGTTGACGTTATTAGATACACTGATATTTATCAAGACAAATAATTGCACAATTGTAAATACATAAAACCAATTTGGGCATAATATTCAACAATGTTCACGCATTGAAATGTACCACATCAACATATTGTACTAATGGCAGCTTCAATCGGGATTATGGGTGTATATTTAAAATTCACCATCACAATTGAATGGGGAAAATACAAACATAAGAGAACGTAAGATAACATTTAATAACAAATATACACATCTAGTATTTCAGTTAAAAGAGATGATATTAAAGGTTTGTGGATTTTCAATTTTAAACAAGAACCTTTTTTACATGATAGAAGGTGCATTGTTTCCAGGAACATAAAAATAACATGATTTGTCATGATTTTGCCAATTGCCTCACTAAGTATACCTTTTCTCATGGTAAACTAAACGTTTGAACGTCAATATGTCTATTCATAACACATTGCCGAAATATCATACATGAAAGTACAAAAATAAATATCTGTACAAATATAAGGCTTAGTTTTCCTGAATATATGCATTTTGGTCCCAATGCCATGATGAAGAAATCTTCAGCTGGATCCATATTTTGAAGTCAAAATGGAACAAATGAATTTTAATTCGACAGTGTATGTGTACAACAGGCCCAGATAAACGTTTCATTCCAATAACATATTAACATCAACATGTTTATGAAAGAAGCTGACATATTAAGCCAAACACAGAAAATAAAAAAGTACACACACATACAAATTAAATATTGGCTTTTATATTTCAAGAATCAAGTACAGCAGCAATAGAAATCAACACTGTTTGTTGCTAAAAACAAATAAACTAGACAGTTGAAAGGGCAGATTTATTCCATGCCTTAATCATTTTAACTATTTAGTGTGACCTTGAACTTAAAGTGGGGTGCTGCTTCATGTTTTGGATATTGCATCAATATTACAAACATTAAATTCAAGTTTCATTAAGACCTGTTAAAGGGCACATGATATAAAGAAGAGACTGAAAGATACAGGGTTAGACATTCAATCATCAAGAGTGACCCTAAGGCCACTCCAAATTGATGTGTTGGTCGTCGGATTTGCCGCACCTATTTTTTCAAAATGGAATAAAAATATATAAAAATTTACCGCTCACACTCATTTTTGTGTCTTTCTGTAACCATAGCGCATGTTTTTTTTAATTTGTGAAAAAAAGAAAAAAAACAATATAGCAGAAAGAATTTTGACGCTGAATATGAATGCCAAATATAGTGTTTCTGCTTCGTTCTGTGACTTATTTGAATGTGTTTGTTCACGTTCGAACATGCAACTATCAGCAGATACCATTGAAGCATGCTCAATTTAACAACATAGGGAAACATGACGTAAGTTTTGTATGCATTTTCTTCATTAAATGGGCATATGGACAGGACGGTATTGTCCTATATGTAGGCAAATTTTTCCTATAACAAATTTTTAAGTGAACAAAAAATAAACATACAATTATTAAAGGCTGGTTTTAAAAGAGTCATAGGGACAATGTTTTAGAAGTATTAAAATACATGGTTGACAGAACACGCTTTACAGCTTAGAGCTAGGTACGTGTATTTTAGAAACATCAAAACAGTTTTTTTGTAATGTATATAATTTATTTCAGAAAAAATATAATACCGTACTAGCCATCGATATGCCCGTTTTAAAATAAGGTATCGAAAATGGTTTATATGCATGGCCTTTGTCCAACTGTCTGTCATCATTTTGATGATTGTCCTTCTTCAAGTGCTATTGAAACATAGTATACCTTTTCACAGCTTACAACATGGTACATGTATACATTTTCACAGCTGTCACTATTGCAAACCTCGAACAAATATAAGCAGCAGTAGGTAGACATGTGTCCCTCACTTCAATGATATGGTTATATTTCGTGGTCAAAGGTCATATGCAACTTACTCCTATAAATATGAGGTCGATATACATCGACCTCATATTGTTTAACGTCAATTTGCTGTAGCATCGTTCCGACATGAAATCATATCGGAAGCTTTGAAGGCTGCAAATTCATATAAAAGCGCAGAATCTTCATGGAAGAGTTAATCAATCAGTTATTCAATACATGTATATAAATATAAACATTGTTTTACTAATTGCATTAAAAGATGTTTAATTAAAACTTACAAGTAATGCTATTCCTAATATGAAAACACTAGCTTGTGTTCTACATTTTAAAGTTTAAGCGCTGAAACCTAATTTTAGTGCATTTTTATTTGAAAAGTATGTAACTCATAGATATATTATTGCTTGTTTGTACAAAGATTCTTTTCTTTGTATAAGAATTGATTTGAATGTAAACTATAGCTGTTTAAACCTGTATCTCTTGTTAATGCAATATTTTTCTATCGAAATGTGATTTTTTTTATTCTTCGCTCTTTGCTTGCTCAAATAATTTCCTGTTTTAAATAAAAAGTTTTTTTGTTTTTTTCGCTCGCCTCTTCAACTTTTTTTTCGAAAAAATCCGTAGACCAACAAATCTATTTGGAGTGGCCTAACCTTTACTAAAAGTGGATGTTGTATACCTGCTGGGCATGGTTTCAATGAGAAAATAAATATTAGAAAAGTTGTACAAAAATATTTAAGTGTATGGGTGACATGAAAACACAAAAAATGGAAGCTGAAAATTTGTCAATGTGTGACCTTGAACTTGAGCTGGTTGGAAAGGCCCATGCCTTCTGCATTTTAAAATGAATGACAAAGTAACAGTCCCAATATGAAGGAACTTCTTCAGATGAGTTTGTGTCTACGGACACACAGACTGACAGGCAGATGTCCATGTTGATTTCAATATGCCATCTCTATTGGGAAACAGATTGTACATTATGTTTCGAAACAGTGACATAGACCCCATGCCACCTTTGGGTAGCACAATATCAATAAAATGTAAGTGTTTTATGGCTAATTCTGCCTTGTAAACTCTTAGTGTAACCAAGACCATTCAATTAGCGAGTAATTTAGAAACAGGTAGTCATAAGATAGATTGATTTCTCAAAATTGTTTTTAAATCCATCAATATATGGGCCATACTCCGCGTAAAGAAGGTTCAACGCAGTGCTTTGTGTTGTCCCAGATTAGCTCCTGCAGTCCACACAGGTTAATCAGGGAACACACTTTCCGCCTAATTTTGATTTTTGCTACGAAGATAATTTCTTGATAAAAAAATATCATAAAAGCGGAAAGTGTCTCTGTGATCAGCCTGTGTGGGCTGCGCAAGCTAATCTGGGATGACACTTTCTGCACATACATTAAACCCTCTTTTTATAGAGCATGACCCATATGTAAAGTTATAAAGGAGACAGGAAAGTTCATGACTTTTGACCTCAAAGAATTACCGTAACCTTTGAGTTAGAGAGGCCAATTTAACAAGTAACACATCAAATGAAGGTGGATATTTGAGCAAAGTTATTTAAAGATACATTAACAAAGATTTAAGTTATGGCTGAGACAAGAAATTTCACAAAGACGGACTGTGCAACTGCTATATGCCACATTCTAAGGAAAGGCATACAAAATCTCAAGGGAGACAACCAGCAGAAATTGCTAAAAATATTCAGAACACAAAACAATTGCTGTCAATATAGTTTAGGATGTCCAAAAACTAAGTGTCATGACAGTAAATAAATTGAGCTAAGCCTATACTAAGGGCAAAAACCTCTGCAATGTGGCTATGTTCTTGAGAAAATGAATCACAAAAATATGCCATTTTAAACTTTGAAAAGTAACATGTATGATGCCAAAAATAGCCGATATTACCCTTGTATAACATAGGATACATAAGTCCTCACCATCAATTTGGTGAAAAACAACAACAAAACAAGAATACCTCTTAACTATCAATGTCTTGATCTAAATATTTCTAAGACACACCATCTTTGTATACAAACAAAATATCTTCATCTGTGCCGTAACTTTTCCTTGCAGCGTCAAATTTCTCCATTAGGCTGCAACACATATCTGAAAGATATTTACACATTTTTTTAACCCATTTAAGCCTAGCGTCTAGAAAAAAGGCCTTTGCAAACAGCGTAGATCCAGATGAGATGCCGCATGATGTGGCGTCTCAACAGGGTCTGCGCTGTTTGCTTAAAGGAATTTCTGTAAGAAATATTCTAAATATAGAAATAAATGTACTAGACATCCCTAATTTTGGAAATAAATTGATCCAATTTAGATGGATATGAGATTCCACTAGGCATAAATGGGTTAATTTGACAACCACCTCAGTTATATGCCAGGTTATGAGAGAATATTATAGGAATATTTTCATACCACACAAGTGTTTTTCCTGAGCTAGGATTACCTGCTTGATTGGTTCAACATTGAACAATTGAAATAATGATTTATAAATAAGTTTATATTCCGACAAACTATCTCTTTTCTGGCATATAGTACACATTGTTAACATGGTACACAAGTAAAGAATGGAACTTAAAGAGTACTGCTACACATATTTGCCTATGTTTGTGATTATATTTACCTTGAAATTGTAAACCATTTAGATGGTTTATGGTATTATCATTAGATTTATACAATGGCTTGTTATGTTAGTTTGTTAACCCTTTGCATGCTGGGAAATTTGTCGTCTGCTAAAATGTTGTCTGCTGAATTTCTAAAATTATTATTTTCTTCGATTTTTTTTCAAAGAATACTATCAGAATAGCAAATAGTTTGGATCCTGATGAGACGCCACGTTCTGTGGCATCTCATCTGGATCCAAACTGTTTGCAAATGCCTTCAAAATTCGATTCCAGCACTGAAAGACTTAATGGGTTTTAATAGTGTTCACTCTTTTCTGAAAATGTAAACTCTCTGCATAATTTATGAAAGTAAATGCACACTATGTATTTGTATAGGTGGGGTCCATTTATATTTAATTTTTTAAATGCATAATGTGTAAGGAAACAGCAAAAGAAAATTAAAATAATTATAATTATTAACACAGCATATCATTCAAAATACATCAAGTTACAGGTATAATAATCCTAATCAGTTTATAGGTCTTAATATTTTGCTGCAACATGTCCTCATGGTTAGCAAATAGCAATAAAAACGAAAATATTACTGAAACATCATTAATTTGATTCTGATATTCTTTGACAGTCTAGGAAACGGGATCAATGTATGCCCTTACTTATTATGGTCTTAACACCAATAATATTTTACAAAGTTTAACTTCTGTGAGTAAAATACGCATGTTATTGTATTCTCAGTGTCTCTGCTCAAGCTGAAATCAAAATGTTCTTGCTTACATGAAATACAAGAGTCTACCTAAGAGTCCACTAATATTCCCATGCATACCTTCATCGTAAGACGGGTTCTTGAAGAAAATTCTCCTCTTCTTCTCATCAATACCGCAAACAACCACAAAATGACCTGATGAAAGTATAAACAAGGGAAAAACTTGTCACAAAACCTGGTTTTCAATTTGAAAAAAAAATCTGATAAAGGGAGACAATTCAAAATGTGCATTGTTACTGATTATTCCTAGTTACCCCCCTTGTGTCAAATTAAATCTTTGTTTAGTCGTGGGGACCTTGACCTTGGAGATATTGACGTAATTTTTTCGCATGACACACCGTCGAATGATTGTGAACAAATGTGCCTAATGATTTTAAAATCTCACCATGACCGACATAGTTATGGCCCGAACAAGCTCGTTCCACCCCCCTGCCAGCCAACATTCGCCAATCTAATAACCAGTTTTTTCCTTCGGAAAACCTGGTTAAAAAATTTCTAACGAACAAATTAATATAATATTATATTAACAAATAAAAAGTTATTGATTAAATATATATATATACATGTATACGTATTATATTAACAAATAAAAAGTTATTGATTATTTTTTAATGAATTTAAGCTGATTGTTGAACATGACATGTAACATGGCATTATTTTTATGACAATTGAATCAATTTAGCATGGAAATAAATAGAGGATATTTGTTGGATTCGATGGAATATCGTTTTTATTTCACGAGTGATCATATACAATAATATTTTCACGAGTGGCGCAGCCACGTGTGAAAATATGTATTGTTTATGATCACGAGTGAATTAAAATCGATATTCCATCGATTCCAACAAATTTTCTTTTTATTTTATGCTTTTTGCACCGTTTATATACATTGTAAAAGAGTTTAACTGGATAATGTCGCTAGATTTATGACGTCATTTCGTCGAAAAAATGACGTCATTTCACAGTAAAACAGTGAAAAATATCGTTATTTTTCACTGTTATTTTTCACTGTTTCAAACAGTGAAATACCAGTTTTATTTCACTGATATTTCTCTATAAACCACCGGAAAGCATAAAATAATTGTATTTATTATGTGAACACCAATTTCTCATATCATCATATTTCCAAACAACAAAATGTGACCTTTTTGGTGAAGAAATTCTGGCTTCATGCACTATTGAAAAAAGTATATGTCAATGGATTAAAGAAAACCTGGATACATTTGTTAGGTATATGGATCTTTGCATGCTTCATTTCACAAAGAGATTCTTGACTGTTTTATTTTATTTTGTAAGTGCAGAATAAACAAGCGATGTGTTTTTCAAAAACACATTGCCCCCTATTGCGCCGCTTTGAAATAAAATTTCAATATATCATTTGGCAGGTTTAGAAATTATCTCCCTTTTAAAGCTTATTACTTCCCTTTGATTTGTGTTTTAGACCTTTAACCTTGAAGGATTACCTTGACTTTTAACCACTCAAAATGTGCAGCTCCATGAGATACACATGCATGCCAAATCAAGTTGCTATCTTCAATAATGCAAAAGTTATCGCAAAACTTTAACCAAGGTTGAAGTTTTGGGATGCACACAATGAATGAATGAATGACAGACAGGCCAAAAACAATATACCCCCAATCTTTCGATCCGGGGGCATAAAAAGAGAACTCTGTGGGCCTACCTTGATAACTACGGCAGCAACTTGAGGAAATACAGGGAAAACAGCAGGACTGCAAAACAATCGAACATTGCATCAGGATACATGAATCCGCATTGAGCACAAATGAGCCGCTATTGCTTGATTGCTTACTTGTGCAATATTTCAGGAAAGCTTTTTTAATATATCTTGAAATGTTAGCTTTTTTAATATATCTTGAAATGTTAGCTTTTTTAATATATCTTAAAATGTTAGTCTATAAATGTTTGGACAACATAATGATCAGGACAAAGTTATTGGGTTCATGCCTAGATCTGACCCTGTTCATGCCTAGATCTGACCCTGTTTTGTGATGGGTTTATGCCTAGATCTGACCCTGTTTTGTGACCTACTTTCAATTTAAATTTATGGACAGCATCTTGGAACTAGAACAAACTAGAACTGTGTCATAAGGTACGGTCCTGTGACTGTTTTGACAGCAATTATATGACTAGAACACAGAAACTAAAAAAACTAAAACAGCTACGAACAATTTAAAATTATCAAGAAGGTAAACAAATATATACAAAGGGGGTTTAATGCATGCGCATAAAGTGTTGTCCAAGATTAGCCTGTGCAGTCCACACAGGCTAATCAGAGACGACACTTTCCCCCTTAACTGGATCTTTTTTTTATCTTTTTTTTTTATATTCATTTTAAAGAATATTTTGTATACATACATGTACATGTATTTCAATTGCAGACAATGGTTCTAACAGAGTATAAAGAAAATATGCCTTATAATTCTTTTAGACCTTGGTTGTATAATTTCTATCATAGACAACAGTATGTGTTCTGTTATATATAATCAATGTTGTTATAAGTTTTAAAAGCGGAAAAACAATAGTAGAAGGAATATAAGAAAATGATAAGCTAACATAAAGTGAAAGGTATATAAGTGGACAAGCTTTTGAAAATTTAATTTGATTCCATTGTTGTTCAAAAATATGCAATGTATCATTACTGATGGCTATTTCTTTCTCAATCTGAATCTTTAGTTTTAGGCTATGCATAAAACAATTAAAATGTATGGTATTTGTTTTCTGTATTTCATGTTAAAGATAAAATATTTCATTAATATAAGGATAAAATTCACAACATTATTACCGTCTATTGATTTTAGTGTGTTAATTCCAAAACTAACATTTAAGGAGGATATTTTAACGTTAAGTTGTTGTTGGCCAAGAAAGGATGTCAACTGATTCCAGATAGGTTGGATGTATTTGCACTCCCAAAACAGATGTTCTATAGTTTCGATATTTTCACCGCAGAAATCACATAAATTAGAATTGCATAATTTGCATTTAAAAAGATATTTATTGGTCGCGATTATGCGATTTATGTATTTGAACTGAAAGTTTCTAAATGTGATGTTGATTGTTGTTTTGTAAGACATAAGAAATATTTCTTTCCAGTTCAATTCATGCTCTTGGAATATATTTTGCCATTTTATCTGGGATTTGGATGGTTCGTTTATGATATTATTTATTTGTTTTCTGTATAATAGTTTGTTTAGTTTTTGTTTTGTTGTGAGTTTTTCGAGAAATGTGGTTCTAATACTTTGCATGTTGTTTGTGTTTATTAAAGATTTTATATGTGATGGAAAACTTTTTATTAGCGAGTAATACATCAGGAAGTCTGTTGCAGGGATTTCATACAAGTAGCATATATTATCAAAGGAATAAAAATCGTTTATTTGGTAATCAAATAATTGATCTACGTATTTAATGCTCTTTTCAAAGCAGTCTTTATATAAAAAAAAACTATTATTTACGTTTATGCTTTTATTATTCCATAAAATTGTTTTATCACTGCTTTTTTTCTAAAATATTTGTGACTTGACTCCATGCTGAAAGTATATTAGATATAAATATATTTGTTTTTGCGATGTCAAGTATTATAGACTCGCTAATGTTACATTCAAAAATTAAAGAGCCACCATATTTGGCTAGTGTTTTTTGACAAAACAATGCCCATTGACACTTATTTGAGGCATACATGCCATACGTCCCGGATTGTCCGGGACAGTCCCGGAAATGAAGAACTTGTCCCGCTGTCCCGGAAATCTGTTAAATGTCCCGGAATTTACAAAATCCATATATACATGTACCTTATCTTAGGCTTAACTGCACCTCGAATCTGTGTATATCTGCAGCGTCTCCATGACAATGCCTACCCGAATAGGCAGACTACGCTACGTGTCAAAATCGATCAATTTACAGGGGTCCTGTTATCATATCGATTGTCTCACGTTCGCGGTCAAACCGAAAAGGCGGCATTGTTTAATGTGGTTGTTAATTGACTTTAATCTACAACGTCATTATTTCCCGCTGCGTAAGGGCAAAGGATAGTTGTTCACACATCTAAAGTCCAACATCGCTGAGTAAAAAATTAAAAAGCAGTATGTATTGTGAATTGATTTGAGTTGACGATCTAACGGTACTGTATTGTTGTATTTTTTTATTATATAAATGTTATAAATGAATAAAGGCGTATCAACAACTACGCGTTACACACCGGTCTTAATAACAATAACGCAGTGACGTCACCATCTATGTTTAGAACGCTTACACTGAAAACACGTGGCTTGTATCTAGTAACGGAAGTAGTAATGTTAAATTTGACGTTAACAGATCAAGTGTATTTCGGATAGGCTTTCGAACTTTTGCAATTAACGATGCGAAACAAAAAAAAAACCTACCAAAAATGCATATGTCTATAAATATCGCTACATTTTATACATGTCCCGGAAAATCGGCAAAAGTCCCGGACAATTTAACTCAATGTCCCGGAATTGGTCTGAAAAATTATGGCATGTATGTTTGTGATATCTAATATACGTTTAACCCAACTGGATTTGATTGAATCTATGAAAGAATAGATGTCAGTCAGTTGGAGACCTCCAAGCTCTACAGGTTGTATTAATTGTATTCAATTTATTTTGTCTGGTTTGCCATCCCATAAGAAGTCAAAAATAGATGTTTTAATATCATTAATGATTGTATTATCTGGGTTTGGAAGAACAGTTAGTACATATATTAATTTTGGTAGTGCAAAGGTTTTTAATACAGTTATTTTTCCAATTAAGGTTAGTTTTCGTTGTGCCATGATTTAAGATAGTTTTTGAATGCTTGTAGTCTGGGTATTATGTTTTTCAATATTGTTTCATTTTCATTGTTTGTGAATGTAATGCCTAACGTTGATGCCTCTTTTGATGTCCAATGGAAGTTCATTTCTGTTTTGAGATGGATGTTTGTATGCCTATAATTACCTACTTTAAGAACAGTGCATTTACTTTTATTTAGTTTTAGTCCTGATACGTTTCCAAACAGGGTAAGTGATTCTATCAAGTTGTTAAAGGAGCTGGGATTATTATTGCAAAAATAAGTTGCCTCATCGGCGAATAATGACCGTTTTATTTCTTCACCTGGTTTAACAACTATACCATTTATATTTGGGTTGGATTGTATATAATGTGATAGGAATTCTATACATATAATAAATAATGACCATGAGAGTGGACATCCCTGTCTTACACATCTTTCGGTATTAAAACTATCAGAGAAGAACCCATTGTTTATAATAAGACTATTTATATCAGTGTAAAAAAGTTTCACCCATTTTATCATATTTTCCCCAAAGTTCATTTTCTCTAAGCATGTGAACATAAAAGAACGGTCGAGTGAGTCAAATGCTTTTTCAAAGTCTGCAAAGAATATAAGACTCTATTTATTTGTGTTATTTTAATAATTCATGCATTCTTGTATGAATCGTACATTTTTTGCCGATATAGCGCCCTTTTATAAATCCATATTGTGAACTTGAAATAATTGAAGGTAATATTTTTTAAATTCTATTTGCTATGCTTTTTGTTGCAATTTTATAGTCGTTGTTTAATAGACTTATAGGGAGCCAGTTTGATAAGGTTTCTAGGTTTTTACCAGGTTTAGGGATAAGTGATATAATACCTTGTTTTTGCAGCACAGTAAGATTTCCATTGTTGAAGGAGTAGTTGAGGGAGTTTGTTAAATATGTTTTAATTTCATTCCAAAATATTTTGTATAATTCAATTGTTAAACCATCTGATCCCGGACTTTTATTATTTTGCATTTCTTGATGAGCTATCCCACATTCATATTCGGTAAGGAGTCCTTCACATGATTGTTTTTTGTTATCATTTAGAGTTGATTGAGGAGTAGTGAAAATCGTGTTGGTTGAGTTTCGCTTTTGTTTATAGAGGTTTTCAAAAAATAATCGTTGTTCTTCAAGAATTTGTGTTCTGTTGGTTACTTCAATGTCGTTTACGACATGTTTGTGAATGGTTTTTTGTTTACTTTTACGTTTTTCGATGTTTGCAAAATATTTAGTATTTTTTTCATTGTGTTCTACGTGTTTTGCTCTTGCCCTTAGGATTATTTCATTAAGATGTTCATGATAAATCTCTTCTAATACTTGTTTTTTTGAAAGGATTTCACTTTCAATAATGGCTTTGTTGATTGTGTTTGTATTATGTAGTTGTCTTTGTAATGTTTCTATATCATGTAGTGTTTTTTCTTCAACTTTGCGTGTTTCTTTTTGTTTAAATGATGTGTATCTTATTGTTATGTTGCTTACGTTGCGTTGCGGACTGCACAGGCTAATCTGGGATGGCACTTTAAACACATGCATTAAACCCCTTTTTTCACAGAGCATGGACCATGCCTAAATTCAGGCTCTTCTCCTTACACTAAGCCTCGGTAGTATAAAGAATATGAACAATTTTAAGTGATTTGTATAACAAAACAAGATATGTGTTTGTCAGAAACACGATGTCCCCTTCTGCGCCGCTTTGAAGCTATATATTTGCCCTTTGACCTTGAAGGATGACCTTGACCTTTCACCACTGAAAATGTGCAGCTCCATGAGATACACATGCATGCCAAATATGAAGTTGCTATCTTCAATATTGCAAAAGTTATGGCAAAAGTTAAAGCAAACAAACACACAAACCAACCAACAGACAGGGCAAAAACAATATGTCCCCCACTATAGTGGTGGGGGACATAAAAATAATATTGTACTGTTGATGAATATATCAAGCATTCATGCACTGAGATCACCTTGCAGTGTCGTCGGTCACACCAGATGCACTCGAGATGACTCCAGTCCACCAGAACTATTGCAACGTGGCCCGCTCTAACGCTGGAGATGATCTCGTCTATACCAACTGACCTGTAAAGCAAGTTATTCTTTGAGTCAGGCTAAGTAAAAAGGGACAAGGTCAGCAAATTTCCTTTTTTTAGATGACTTGCCAAACACAAATATAATATTTGGAATAATCTGAACTAATTATAATGGCAAGAACAAAAGATTGAGAGAAAAAAGGCTTCACTTGGATTCAAACCAGGTTCATTTGGGGGGAATTCTAATTTGCGAACACTTCCATTCAGCCAAAAATGTTAGGCTTTATAACTTGACAGCGTTAGTTTAAACAGACTGCGGACTGCACAGGCTAATCTGGGACTACTCTTTACACACAATTTGTCACATGAATTAAACACCCTTTTACAGTCAGTAAAGAGGGACTCGCAAATATCAATAGTCACCATAGAGTATTTTTATGTGTTTTGTCTTGCACACAGCATAATGGGTGCCAACGGTCGGTTGCGGGGGCAGTTTTGAATAAATGAAAGCTTGTCAGTTGTTTTTTTAAGAAGTCACAGTGACCTTGACCTTTGACCTAGTGACCCAAAAATGGGTATGGTATGTAGAACTCATCAAGGTGCAGCTACATATGAAGTTTCAAAGTTGTAGGTGGAAGCACTTTGATTTTAGAGCCAATGTTAAGGTTTTAGCATGACGCTGGCAGACGGCAGACGACAAGCTGGCTATGACAATACCTTGGGTTTTCTCTGAAAACAGCTGAGCTTATAAATAATAATAAACTATAATAATCATAACAATATCAAATAATCCATTTTGCCTTGCATCTGAACTTTTTTAAAAAAATTGTTGTTATTTATTCTTATTTCTTAAGTTAAGCCTCTATATTTCCAGACAGGGACTATTAATTTTTCGTTACACAGTTAACAGTTCAGAGTGGGAGCATTTAATATGCTTCATGCATGGCAAAAAATGGTAAACAAATATGACACAACATTAATATACTGAGGTGTATTGGCTCATGTCTCAATACAAGAGGGCCTGAAAGGCCCAAAGTCGCTCACCTGAGATTCAAAGGAACTTACATGTTCTGTGCAGCCCAAGATGTCATTAGAACAAAATGTTCTTAACAACTTTCATGACTAGTGAACACCCTGGCAGCCACGTTTTTCAACAGACCAGAACCATTTTTATACACATCCAAGATATCACTTTAACAAATATACTGACAAAGTTTCGTGAAGATGCATACGTCCATATAAAGAAAAATGCCCCGCCCACTGGTGGCCATGTTTTTCAAGCAACTGGAACCATTTTCGCACTTGACCAAGATATCATTGGGACAAATCTTCTGACAAAGTTTCACGATGATTGTACAATAAATATGGCTTCTAGAGTGTTAAAAATGTTTTATTATACATGTAGCTATAAAAGGAAAAATGCCAAGCCCCCTTGGCGGCCATGTTTTCCTACCAACTGGAACCATTTTCGAACTCATCCAAGCTATTATTGGGACAAATCGTCTGACCAAGTTTCATAATGATCGGACAATAAATGTGGCCTCTAGAGTGTAAACAAGGTTTTACTAAAGCAATATATAGCCATATTAGGAAAAATGCCCTGCCCCCTGGTGGCCATGTTTTTAAAGCAACCTAAACCATTTTCGAACTCATCCAAGATTTCATTGGGACAAATCATCTGACCAAGTGTCATGAAGATCAGAAAATAAATGTGTCTTCTAGAGTGTTAACAAGGTTTATCTATAGCCATATAAGGAAAAATGCCCTCCTGGCAGCCATGTTTTTCAACCAACCTGCATCATTTTTGAACTTGTCCAAGATATTATGGGGATGAATCTTCTGACCAAGTTTCATGAAGATCGGACAATAAATGTGGCCTCTAGAGTGTTAACATGATTTTACTAAAGCCATATACAGCCATATAAGGAACAAAAGGGCCTGAAAGGCCAAAAGTCGCTCACCTGAGATTCAAAGGAACTGACCTATTCTGTGCAGCCCAAGATGTCATTGGAACAATATGTTCTTACCAACTTTCATGACTAGTCACTAGTGAACACCCTGGCAGCCACGTTTTTCAACAGACCAGAACCATTTTCATACACATCCAAGATATATCATTTAAACAAATATACTGACAAAGTCCATGAAGATTCAAAAGTCCATATAAGGAAAAATGCCCCGCCCACTGGTGGTCATGTTTTTCAAGCAACTGGAACCACTTTCGAACTTGTCCAAAATATCATTGGGACAAATCTTCTGACAAAGTTTCATGATGATCGTACAATAAATATGGCTTCTAGAGTTTTAACAAGGTTTAACTACAACTATATAAGGAAAAATGCCACGCCCCCTTGGCGGCCATGTTTTTCCACCAACGGGAACCATTTTAGAACTCATCCAAGATATCATTGGGACAAATCATCTGACCAAGTTTCATGATGATCGGACAATAAATGTGGCCTCTAGAGTGTTAACAAGGTTTGACTAAAGCATGATATATAGCCATATTAAGAAAAATGCCCCGCCCCCTGGTGGCCATGTTTTTTAAGGAACCGAGTCCATTTTCGAACTTATCCAAGATATCATTAGGACAAATCTTCTGACCAAGTTTCATGAAGATCGGACAATAAATGTGGCCTCTGGAGTGTTAACAAGGTTTTACTATAGCCATATAAGGAAAAATTCCCCGCCCCCTGGCAGCAATGTTTTTCAACCAACCAGCATCATTTTTGAACTAGTCTAAGATATTATTAGGGTGAATCTTCTGACCAAGTTTCATGAAGATTGGACAATAAATGTGGCCTCTAGAGTGTTCACAAGATTTTACTATAGCCATATATAGCCATATAAGGAAAAATGCCCCGCCCCTTGGCAGCCATGTTTTTCAAGCAAATGTAACCATTTTCGAACTCATCCAAGATATCATTGAGACCAATCTTCTGACCAAATTGGAGAATAAATGTGGCCTCTATAGTGTTTACAAGGTTTTACAATAGCCATATATAGCCATATAAGGAAAAATGCCCCGACCCTTGGCAGCCATGTTTTTCAAGCAAACGTAACCATTTTCGAACTCATCCAAGATATCATTGAAACCAATTTTAGATAAATTTCATGAAGATTGGACAATAAATGTGGCCTCTAGAGTTTTAACAAGGTTTTACTTAAGCCATATAAGGAACAAGAGCTGTCAGAGGACAGGGCGCTCGACTATTCGAGTGCTTGACATTATAACGTAAGCCATCATGGAGAAATTGTTCATATTCAATACTTTATTAGACGATCTTTAAAAATAAAACAAGAGGGCCTGAAAGGCCCAAAGTCGCTTACCTGAGATAAAAAGAAATGACCTGTTCTTTGCAGCCCAAGATATCAATGGAACAAATGTTCTAGCCAAGTATCATGAAGAATAAACAACAAATGGCCCTTGGCGGCCATGTTTTTTTAACAGACCTCTGAACCATTTTTTAACTCTTCCAAGATATGTCCAAATTTCATGAAGATTGGGAAAAAATGTGTCTTCTAGACTGTTCACATGTTGTCACTATATACATATAAAGAAAACTGCCCCACTCCCTGGCGGCCATGTTTTTTTCACTGATCATGACCATTTTCAAACTCGTCCGAGACATCCACATAACTAATGTTTTGACAAAATTTCATGAGGATTAGGCAAAACATGTGACTTCTAGAGTGTTCACTAGCTTTTTTACTATATAAATATAAGGAAAAAGACCCCCCCCCTGGCGGCCATGTTTTTTTACCGATCCAAACCATTATCGAACTCAACTGTCCTATCCAGGTGTGGTAGTGCTTACGCAAATGAACCTGTCACAGGATGGTTACAAGTTATGTAACTTTGTGAGCACTTATATAATGCGGAAATATTTTTTTGACGAACTCTTATTTCCGGGTCAGGATGACTATACTGACTAGTTGTAATTCAATTAACTAAAGGCGTTCAGTCAAGGACGCCTAAATACACTCAAAGAATTTATTTATAAGTGAAAACCAAGGCAGCTTTAACAAAAATAACTAATTTTTATTCCAAGAACTCGGAAAATGAAGAACAATGAAAGAAAATTAAGAACAGGTACAAGCCAAGTCTAAAGAATCAAAGTATCGTTACAAAAATGAACAACATACAGCAAATACCTTAATGAATGTAAAAAGAATTTTAAAATCTGTCAAAAAAACTGATATAAATATAAGTTACTGTAAGTCTATAAAGTGCTTAACAAATCTAGTTTACAAAATAGGTCTAATTTAATCTAAAGAACAATATTTATGGAGATAAGGAAACTTCAGTGAATCAAATGTAAAAATAAGAAAAAATTTACTAAAGTTATTGAAACAGAATAGAGTCTTTCTAATTTAGAAAATGCCAAATAAAAATTATCTAAATAATAAGAATAATTTAGAAAATAATGCCAAAATGTCTTGATGCTGGTGTTAAAAATAATTTAGAGTTTAATTATTTCAAAATTCCAACCCTTTTCAAGAGCTGTTTACTTTTCAAGAAAGCATCAAGAGGTGTTTAAATCAGCAAAAACAGCTTATTTTATACAGTTCAGAAGAGATCAATGGCAGAGTAGTCAATTTTCCCTCAGACATGGCATTTATCAATGATTAATATCTTCCCGAATTCCAGAGCAGAACTGAAAATAGATTACTGAACCAGGTTAAACAAGGGAGATAAATACTGCATAAATACTGCAAAATCATGTACATGTTGTCTTTCTTTCAGTTATCTCTTAGTTGAAAGGCTTATCATAAGTGTTAATGACTAAAACAGTTGTGTTAACTATGAAAATTCTGTGTTATGAAAATTTACATAATACAGTTAATGTCACATAATATTGACATAATAAAACCAAACTTTACTACACAGGAAACAAATGTTCTGACCAAATTTCATGAAGATTGAGCAAACTAGAAAGTTAACAAGATTTTACTATAGCCATATATAGCCATATAAGGAAAAATGCCCCGCCCCTTGGCAGCCATGTTTTTCAAACCAAGGTTACCACTTTTGAACTCATCCAAGATATCATTGGGACAAATCATCTGAACAAGTTTCATGAAGATCGGAAAATAAATGTTGCCTCTAGAGTGCTAACAAGGTTTTACTATAGCCATATAAGGAAAAATGCCCTGCCCCTGGCGGCCATGTTTTTCAATCAACCGACATCATTTTCGAACTCGTCCAAGATATCATTGGGATGAATCTTCTGACCAAGGTTCATGAGGATCGGACAATAAATGTGGCCTCTAGAGTGATTACAAGATTTTGCTAAAGCCATATATAGCCATATAAGGAAAAATGCCCCGACCCTTGGCAGCTATGTTTTTCAAGCAAACGTAACCATTTTCGAACTAATCCACCATATCATTAAAACCAATCTTCTGACCAAATTTCATGAAGATTGGACAAAAAATGTGGCCTCTAGAGAGTGAACAAGGCAAATGTTGACGTAACACAACGGACAACGCACGACGTAAAGCGGACGAGGGACAAAAGGCGATCACAAAAGCTCACCATGAGCACGTTGTGCTCAGGTGAGCTTAAAAGGAAATAATTATTTTTTTTGGGGGGGGGGGGGTGAGAGGGGGTATAATGTGGGGTGTGGTCATTTATTAGACGATCTTTCAAAGATAAAAAAAATTGGGGGGGGGTAAGGGGGTCAGAGGGGGGTATAATGTGGGGTGTGGTAATTTATTAGATGATGTTTTAAAAAAAATAATTGGAGGGGGGAAGTTGGGGGGGGGGGAAGGGATTCTGGTTAGGGGCGTGGGGTATTGTTTGGTTTGAATCCATTATGGTAATCAGGTAAGTGTTGTTTTGTGAAAGTAATAATAAAATGTGATCACAAATAAAGAAGTTATGGCAATTTAAGCAAAATGTTAATTATATAAGTGTAAAAGGGGCCATAAGTATGTCAAAATGCTTGATACAGTGGTATGCTCTTGTTTATATGTTGGGGTCATGTTGGTAAACAAGTATGCATACTATAAAAGAAATATGTAAAAGGATATAGGAAATATAATTTGGGGTAGTACGCAAAATTTAACATAGATTTATATAGATTTATCAATAATATGCATATTCTAAGAATAAAAGGGGCAATAATTCTGTGAAAATGCTTGATACAGTTGTCTGCTCTTGTTTATAAGTTGGGGTGATGTTGGTAAACAAGTATGCAAAATATAAAAGAAATATGTCAAAGGATATAGGAAATATAATTTGGGGTAGTACGCAAACTTTAACATAGACTTGTATAGATTTATCAATAATATGCATATTCTAAGTATAAAAGCGGCAATAATTCTGTGAAAATGCTTGATACAGTTGTCTGCTCTTGTTTATAGGTTGGGGTCATGATGGTTAACAAGTATGCAAAATAAGAAAGCAATATGTCAAGGGACATTGAAAATAGTTGGGGTAGTACACAAACTTTAACATTTGCTGCATATTGTAAGTGGAAAAGGGGCCATAATTATGACAAAATGCTTGATAGAGTTGTCTGCTCTTGTTTATAGGTTGGGGTCATAATGGTTAACAAGTATGCAAAATATGAAAGCAATATGTAAAGGGACATTGAAAATAGTTGGGGTAGTACACAAACTTTAACATTTACTGCATATTCTAAGTGGAAAAGGGGCCATAATTATAACAAAATGCTTGATAGAGTTGTCTGCTCTTGTTTATAGGTTGGGGTCATACTGGTAAACAAGTATGCAAAATATGAAAGCAATATATCAAGGGAAAATGAAAATAAATGGGGTAGAAGGAAAACTTTACCATTTGCTGCATATTCTTAGTGGAAAAGGGGCCATAATTATGACAAAATGCTTGATAGAGTTGTCTGCTCTTGTTTATAGGTTGGGGTAATGTTGGTAAACAAGTATGCAAAATATGAAAGCAATATGTCAAGGGACAAAGAAAATAGTTGAGGTAGTACGCAAACTATAACATTTTCTGCATATTCTAAGTGGAAAAGGGGCCATAATTATGACAAAATGCTTGATAGAGTTGTCTGCTCTTGTTTATAGGTTGGGGTAATGTTGGTAAACAAGTATGCAAAATATGAAAGCAATATGTCAAGGGACAAAGAAAATAGTTGAGGTAGTACGCAAACTTTAACATTTTCTGCATATTCTAAGTGGAAAAGGAGCCATAATTACGACAAAATGCTTGATAGAGATGTCTGCTCTTATTTATAGGTTGGGGTCATGTTGGTAAACAAGTATGCAAAATATGAAAGCAATATGTCTATGGAAAAAGAAAATAGTTGGGGTAGTTTGAAAACTTGAACATTTGCATGCTAACGCTAACGCAGACGCTAACACAGACGCTGGGGTGAGTAGGATAGCTCCACTATATATATATTTTATAGATAATAGTCGAGCTAAAAATGCCCTGTCCCCTGGTGGCCATGTTTGTCAACAAACTGGCATCATTCTTGAACTCGTCCAACATATTATTGGGATGAATCTTCTTACCAAGTTTCATGAAGATTGAACAATAAATGTGGCCTCTAGAGTGTTAACAAGGTTTTATCATAGCTATATAAGGAAAAATGCCCCGCCCCTTGGCAGCCATGTTTTTCAAGCAAACGTAACAATTTTTGAACTCATCCAAGATATCATTGAGAACATTCTTCTGACCAATTCCATGAAGATTGGACAATAAATGTGGCCTCTGGAGTGTTAACAAGGCAAATGTTGATGACGCACGATGGACAAAAGGCAATCACAAAAGCTCACCATGAGCACATTGTGCTCCACTGAGCTAATTAAAAAAATGTGCTCACACACTCAAATGTTTTTGGGAAAATTCTGCAGAAAAACTCTGATCAATTTATTGTGGCTTACGAACAAAATAAAATATATATTACCGTTTCTGAACACAGATACCGATGTCTGCTGCCTCCTCAAACAATTTAGATATCCTCACTTCATCATTGCTAAATCTTCCATCTTCATTGTAAAATGTCTGCGCACACAAAAAAGGAACCAGACAACAATGGCATGATTAATATATAAAGAATAACAAGTTACTGTCGCTCGATTGGTCATTGTCGGCTTGGGTACTACTTAAATGTACTCCAGGTACACTTAGGTATACTTACATGTACCCCGGGTACAGTAAATATACTTAAACATACCTGGGAATTTTTTTAATTAATTATGTTCATAATTATGTCAATTTCCTGTAAAATGGCCTCTATATTATCCAAACTTATACTGAAAAAGCAAAATGATGCAGTTTTTCATTAATTAGTAGTTTGTTTCCTAATTATTGCAACGGTAGCGCATTTTACGACATGAGATTTTGGGCGGGAATAAAACAAGGTACAGTCTTATATCGGCCGGGTACATTTAAGTATACTTACATGTACCCAGGGTACATATAAATAATACCCAAGCCGACAATGACCAATCAAGCAATACTGTCTGATCTTTTTGTAAATTATCAGGCAAGGCTAAGAATATTTTAACAGCAAGGCTTTCCTCGCTGTTATTTTATTTGTAACGAGCCTGATCAGGGGTTAACCTGTTTTTCTGTTTATCATACCTCTACGTCCCCATTTTAAAAGAAATAAAAAATTAATAAAAATTCCGCTTTTAAAGTGGGAATGAATATGATTTTTGATATTTTACCTATTAATAATGACGTCTTGAGCACTTGCGCCTTATGTTTGAAAATATGTATTTTGCTGTTTGCGTTGCTTTTTGTATCAAAAATATATTACAACTTGGAATAAATTAGTATGTTTTGTTAAATCTGACTTTAATTTACTAAATGTTGTATAGTTCATTCCCAGTAATTCATACTTTCAAACATCAATACAACAACTTCCTGTTGAACTGATATAAAAATTATGTCAGGCCACGTTTTATCAAACAGATATCAATGTAGCGGTATGATAAAAGCAGATAGTCCCACATGCATGCTTAAAATTACAATTAACGCTGCTAACTCATCGATGGTGGGACAACTAACAATGAGACAAACAATTAAGTTTGCAATCTAAAGAATGCAACGCTCACCAAATAAATTTAGTTAAGCTTGACTGAAACTTATATCAATCAAAAAAATAATATGAGACAAAAAGTCTATTTGGGGAAAGCAATTCTAAGCTTTGACAAGTACATTTAAAATTGGTATGTAATAACTATTATTTTAGACAAAATACTAGTTCAGCAAATTGTACTCATATACTTATTGAAAGGTTAATTAGTATTTTTTTAGGATTTTCACCAGGTAAAATAGGTCAATTGTGAGCGATCAAACTAGACAAATGCCTTTCTTCACTTACTTGTTTTTGGTACCCTTTATCCACACCCAATGTTACTGTGCATAGTAAATGATTGATGTTATAAAATTTCATGAGTCGAGCCAAGTCGATTGTCCAAATGCTGTAACATAAATAACAATGCTATTCAATTGTCAGCCTTTGCGTTCACTTATAACTAATAAAGGACTTTCTTTTCAATTCTGTGAGCAATTTAATTTAATTGTGTTTGCAAATCTGTAAAAAGATTGCTTTAGAAGTAATTAAACTATATCATTATTACAATCTGTGCAATGACAACATTTTTAGCTCACCTGAGCACAACGTGCTCATGGTGAGCTTTTGTGATCGCCTTTTGTCCGTCGTCCGTTGTGCGATGTCAACATTTGCCTCTCTAGAGGCCACATTTATTGACCAATCTTCATGAAATTTGGTCAGAAGATTGGTTTCAATGGTATCTTGGATGAGTTCGAAAATGGTTACGTTTGCTTGAAAAACATGGCTGCCAAGGGGCGGGGCATTTTTCCTTTTATGGCTATTTATGGCTTTAGCAAAATCTTGTTAACACTCTAGAGGCCACATTTATTGTCCGATCCTCATGAAACTTGGTCAGAAGATTCATCCCAATGATATCTTGGACGAGTTCGAAAATGATATCGGTTGGTTGATAAACATGGCCGCCAGGGGCGGGGCATTTTTCCTTATATGGCTTTAGTAAAACCTTGTTAACACTCCGGAGGCCACATTTATTTTTCGATCTTCATGAAACTTGCTCAGATGATTTGTCCCAATGATATCTTGGATGAGTTCCTTGGCTTGAAAAACATAGCTGCCAAGGGGCGGGGCATTTTTTCTTATATGGCTATAAGGCTATAGTAAAATCTTGTTAACTTTCTAGTTTGCTCAATCTTCATGAAATTTGGTCAGAACATTTGTTTCCTGTGTAATAAAGTTTGGTTTTATTATGTCAATATTATGTGACATTAACTGTATTATGTAATTTTTCATAACACAGAATTTTCATAGTTAACATAACTGTTTTAGTCATTAACACTTATGATAAGCCTTTCAACTAAGAGATAACTGAAAGAAAGACAACATGTACATGATTTTGCAGTATTTATGCAGTATTTATCTCCCTTGTTTAACCTGGTTCAGTAATCTATTTTCAGTTCTGCTCTGGAATTTGGGAAGATATTGATCATTGATAAATGCACTGTTCTGAGGGAAAATTGACTACCATGGTACTCTGCCATTGATATCTTCTGAACTGTATGAAATAAGCTGATTTAAACACCTCTTGATGCTTTCTTGAACAGTTAACAGCTCTTGAAAAAGGTTGGAATTTTGAAATAATTAAACTCTAAATAATTTTTAACACCAGCATCAAGACATTTTGGCATTATTTTCTAAATTATTCTTATTATTTAGATTATTTTTATTTGGCATTTTCTAAATTAGAAAGACTCTATTCTATTTTAATAACTTAAGTAAATTTTTCTTATTTTTACATTTGATTCACTGAAGTTTCCTAATCTCCATAAATATTGTTCTTTAGATTAAAGTAGACCTATTTTGTAAACTAGATTTTTGAAGCACTTTCTAGACTAACAGTAACTTATATTTATATCAGTTTTTTGACAGATTTTGAACTTCTTTTTACATTCGTTAACGTATTTGCTGAATGTTGTTCATTTTTGTAACGATACTTAGATTCTTTAGACTTGGCTTGTACCTATTCTTAATTTTCTGTCATTGTTCTTTATTTTCCGAGTTCTTGGAATAAAAATAAGTTATTTTTGTTAAAGCTGCCATGGTTTTTACTTATAATAAATTCTTTGAGTGTACTTAGGCGTCCCTGACTGAACGCCTTTAGTTAATTGAATTACAACCAGTCAGTATAGTCATCCTGACCGGATATAAGAGTTCGTCAAATAAATATTTCTGCATTTCATAAGTGCTCATAAAGTTACATAACTTGTAACCGTCCTGTGACTGGTTCATTTGCGCAAGCGAAGGAGACCGCACTACCACACCTGGATATGACAGTTGACTTCGATAATGGTTTGGATCGGTAAAAAAACATGGCTGCCAGGGGGGGTCTTTTTCCTTATATTTATATAATAAAAAAGCTTGTGAACACTCTAAAAGTCACATGTTTTGCCTAATCATCATGAAATTTTGTCGAAACATTAGTTATGCGGATGTCTCCGACGGGTTTGAAAATGGTCATGATCAGTGAAAAAACATGGCCACCAGGGAGTGGGGCAATTTTCTTTATATGTATATAGTGACAACATGTAAACAGTCTAGAAGACACATTTTTTCCCAATCTTTATGAAATTTGGACATATCTTGGAAGAGTTAAAAAATGGTTCAGGTCTGTTAAAAAAACATAGCCGCCAAGGGGCCAATTATTGTTCATTCTTCTGAGTTCATGATACTTGGTTAGAACATTTGTTCCATTGATATCTTGGGCTGCAAAGAACAGGTCATTTCTTTTTAAATCAGGTGAGCGACTTTGGGCCTTTCAAGCCCTCTTGTTTTTTAATCCAATGGTATCCAGCCCCTTATCACGTACCTCTCTCCACATTTCAAATTCTCCAAATCACTTGTATAGACCGTCTTTGTTCCTTTTCCTAAGTACCTGCATTAAAAAATGTTAAATATTAATCTATTCTAAAAATTACAGTACATTTTTCAAATCATTAACATTTAATAAAAAAATATCTTATGATTATCTCACAAAATGTCATTCAGAAAGTTGTTAAAATCTACTTGAAATTTACGACACTGGAAATACAAAAAGTAGAAGATATTATAATTTAATATACTATCCCACAAAAGAATTATAAGAAAACCCTATGATGAAAGAATTATTTAAGGGTATATTAGTTTTCATACTTCAAAACCATAGAGGCACATGCTAGGCCGCAGTCCCAGTCATATGTCTGCATATATAAAGGTACTGCATTGATGACTTGTGAACGCTCTTCAGCCGTGTAGATATGAACACTTTGATCTTAAACAAACAAACATAGTAATTATTCAGACCTTGTAAAACATGCCTCACCAAGCTAAGTCTCTGAACCTGTGGATACGAATGAAGCATGTTATATGACAATAGCCACTCCAACATTGGATAAGTAGTAAGTTACTGCCAATGTACCTGACTTGCCACTGATTGGTTCAAACAAAATCTTATAGAGAACACCTGCTGTTGTAGAGTTGACTGATATATGACTGAAGCATTGTTAAATGAAAATTGATATTTCAGAAAGAGCTGAAGAATGGTGACCAAGTTTGGAGATGTAGCCAGAGAAGGAAAACACACAAGTGCCAGGGTAAGGTGACTTCACTCGGCGACAAGTACCAGAGGAACACCCCTCTGCATGTCCATCCTGCCGACCCCAGTCTTCTCTACAAGAAAGAACTGTCCGCCAAGATCAAGGCGCAAGCCAGTCAACATGTCTACCAGTCTGAGCATGATATCGCAACAACATCCCTGGACGACCGAGGTCAACATCCGAACCTGCCAGAGGCGGTAAACCTTACTAGCACAGCCAACTGTCAACTGCTTCGTCCCCCTACACTGTCTGATTTTAACTTCAAAAGTCAACAACGAGTATCTACAGTGTGAGGAATTCATAATTGGTGACCTGAGAGTTGACGAGGAACGACACATACTGTTCACAACTCCAAAACAGCTGGATATCCTGCGCCTAACAAAACGCCTTCTACAAGTTAGTGCCAGCTCTCCGCATGCAGGCACAGGATGCCCAGTTGGACATCGAGCAGTTACTAAAGCACGGAATGGTCGGCGTCAGAGAAAGGTCTAAAGAACCATGGACACCAAGATATGGAACACATGGAACAACTATTCTGAACAGAAGATCAAGTTGTCTGAACTGCTGAAGATCATAAGTAGGGTGTATAGTGCCGCTATGTACCAGTGATATATGTGATTTGATTGTGAATCAGTGCAGTAAAAATGTGAATCAGTGCAGTAAAAAAATTGTGTTGTGTTGTAAATATGTAAATTATTTGTATAGTAAATGTAAATGATTACATATGCTTTTGTTTTTTTATTAATTTAAATTAATATTTAATACAAAAAAAATATATTTAAAATTTCATTAAATGTTTTACAATACTAACAAGATGTGTTAGTGAAACACTATGTCCCCCTCCCCATATTTTGACCTTTGACCTTGAAGAATGACCTTGACCTTTCACCACTCAAAATGTGCAGCTCCATGAGATAAACATGCATGCCAAATATCAAGTTGCTATCTTCAATATTGCAAAAGTGAAGGCCAATATTGAAGTTTTACGCAAACAAACAAACCAACAGACAGGTGTCAAACGATATGTCCCCCAATATAGATAATAGATATATTATGAATAACAAGAGCTGTCACCATAGGATGACATATGCCCCCTATAAATGCTTTGATAGAAGTTATGAGCATTTTTCCGAAACCTAAACGCAGATTTCGAAACCTAAACGCGGACCCTAAGTTACAGGTCAAGGTCACAGAGGTCAAAATTTTTGTGCGTATGGAAAGGCCTTGTCCATACACAAATGCATACCTGATATGAAGGTTATAATCTCAAGGGACATAGAAGTTATGAGCATTTTTCGAAACCTAAACGCAGATTTCGAAACCTAAATGCAGACTATAAGTTCAAGGTCAAGGTCACAAGGGTAAAAAAAATGTGCATATGGAAAGGCCTTGTCCATATACACATGCATACCAAATATGAAGGTTATATCTCAAGGGACATAGAAGTTATGAGCATTTTTCGAAACCTATACGCAGATTTCGAACCTAAACGCGGACCCTAAGTTCAAGGTCAAGGTCACAGGGGACAAAATTTGTGTGCGTATGAAAAGGCTTTGTCCATATACACATGCATACCAAATATGAAGGTTATAGGTCTTTTTTATATTATAGTGTCACCCCTATTGAAAGGGCCAGCCAGTTTTGGCTTATGGGACACTTTTTGCATGTTTACCATGTACCTCCCAACTCCTATCACTATGCCAGGCGCCAGGCGGATAGAAGTTGGTGACCATTCATGTTTAACGCTCACGGCTCACGAGCCGGCCATATCGAAACGAGTCCCATGACAAACATCTATCCTTCGACAAACGCTCCCCATGGGCTCGTACCTTCGACCTCCCGATCCCGAGGCGGATGCCTTTTCCACTAGGCCACAGCGACCGGTTATATCTCAAGGGACATAGAAGTTATGAGCATTTTTCAAAACCTAAACGCAGATTTCGAAACCTAAATGAGAACCGTAAGTTCAAGGTCAAGGTCACAGGGGTAAAAGTTTGTGTGCGTATGGAGAGGCCTCGTCCATACACAAATGCATGCCAAATATGAAGGTTACATCTGAAGCGACATGGAAGTTATGAGAATTTTTAGAAACAGGCCTTGAAGAATCCACTCGACCGCTCGCATATGCGAGTGAAGTTGATGGTCGGGCGAGTAAAGTTTGTTAAATACTCGACCGACCGGGCGAGTGCTGTTTTTCAAGTTGAGAAATATAAATTCAGTTCCAGAACTCCTGCCACATCAATACAAATTGTGAGCAATTTTTCGAACGAACAAAAAATAGGTTTAGTACACAAAGAAACTGCACTTTTGTTTGGACACAGAAAAATGACGTAACGGGCACAGTCAAAATAATTCTCGAAATCGGCTGCGCTCTTTTTGTAGGTACGTGTCAGTGCTGTCAGCTATCGATTAAAAGTGAAAAACACAATTAAATATATTGGTCATTCCGTGAAGAATAAAATTTCATTATAATGTAAATATCAATAAAAAAATAAAACAAATGGTTAATAATAATACTTCTTATATTTAATTAAAAATAAAAAAATAATTATTAATAAACATAATATTTCTTGATCAGAAGCCTTAGCAAAAATTTACCATATTGTAACCATTTGTCAATCAAGCGTGTCTTTCAGTAAAAGTTCACCTGAAATATTAAAACTCGGCATGGTAAAAGGTTCTATTTCAAAATATCTTCAAGGTGGTAGAGACAGGGAACAGAAAGAAAGGTCATCAAAACTATGAATATAGATATATATTTTTTTTAATGCAGGGCGAGTAGATGAAAGTGACGGGTGAGTGGATTGTCAGGCCCACTCGCCCTGCAGGGCGAGTGGCTCTGGAAAAATTCTTCAAGGCCTGAGAAACCTAAACGCAAAGTGTGACAGAAGGACAGACAGACGGACGGTCCGATCACTATATGCCCTCCTTCGGGGGCATAAAAATTGATGATTTGAAATAAAACAAGGGCTGTTTGCAAAACATGCATGCCCCCCTATATGGGCTATAAGTTGTAGTAGCAGCCATTGTGTGAATACGTTTTTTGTCACTGAATACGTTTTTTGTCACTGTGAATGGTGGTGGTGGTGGTGGTGATGGTGGTGGTGGTAGCAGAAGAAATAGTAGAAGTAGTAGTAGTAGAAGTAGTAGTAGTAGTAGTAGTAGAAGTAGAAGTAGTAGTAGTAGTAGTAGTAGTAGTAGTAGTAGTAGTAGTAGTAGTAGTAGAGTAGTAGTAGAAGTAGTAGTAGTTGTAGTAGTAGTATTAGAAGTAGTAGTAGTAGTAGTAGTAGTAGTAGTAGTAGTAGCAGGGCTTCCGCTGTCGTTCGCCAAATTCGCCGTTGGCGAAAATTTCGCAAATTCGGCGAATAAAATAAGTAGTAGTAGTAGTAGCAGTAGTAGCAGTAGTAGTAGTAGTAATAGAGTAGTAGTAGTAGTAGGTGGTGGTGGTGGTAGCAAAAGAAATAGTAGTAGTAGTAGTAGTAGTAGTAGTAGTAGTAGTAGTAGTAGTAGTAGTAGTAGTAGTAGTAGTACAAGTAGTAGTAGTAGTAGCAGTAGTAGTAGTAGTAGTAGTAGTAGTAGTAGTAGTAGTAGTAGTAGTAGTAGTAGTAGTAGTAGTAGTAGTAGTAGAGCAGTAGTAGAAGTAGTAGTAGTAGTAGTAGTAGTAGTAGTAGTAGTAGTAGTAGTAGTAGTAGTAGTAGTAGTAGTAGAAGTTGTAGTAGTAGAGTAGTAGTAGTAGTTGTAGTAGTAGTAGTAGTAGTAGCAGTAGTAGTAGTAGTAGTAGTAGTAGTAGTAGTAGTAGTAGTAGTAGTAGTAGTAGTAGTAGTAGTAGTAGTAGAAGAAGTAGTAGTAGTAGCAGCAGCAGCAGCAGCAGCAGCAGCAGCAGTAGTAGCAGTAGTAGTAGAAGTAGTAGTAGTAGTTGTAGTAGTAGTAGTAGTAGTAGTAGTATGCATTACAAAAATGCAGTTAGCCTTACATTTGGTAAAATTTAAATATATTACAAGGGAGGCAAATCTGTAACAATAAATTTAAACTTATTGCATTTGTTTCCCCTGTAGTGTATTACCTCCCCTGTCCTGCTTATATTTATATTAATCAACAAAATTAAACATAAACACAATATTTAATATACAAAATATACAAAAAATCTCATATTCTGGTAATATTTTTACTGATCCACTGTATTTTACTAAAAGGATGATGTTTCATTGGACTGATAATTATAGATTTAGGATTACAGACCAGTTGCTTCAGTTATATTGTTCAGAGTGTGCCCTGTTGGCCGCGTATGCATTCTAAAATTATCATTAAAAAAACCATTTTACTATTTCGAGTCACCGTGACCTTGACCTTTGACCTAGTGACCTCAAAATCAATAGGGTTCATCTGCTAGTCATGATCAATGTACCTATGAAGTTTCATGATCCTAGGCACAAGCGTTCTTGAGTTATCGTCTGACAACCACCTGGTGGACGGACAGACCGACCGACAGACCGACCGACATGAGCAAAGCAATATACTCCCTCTTCTTCGAAGGGGGGCATAATAAAATTAATTAATTAGTAATTGTGTTGTGTTTCTGTTAAATGTTCAGTTAAAAATGAGCTAAGATGTTGATTGGCGCATTATTTCAAATAAACGAGGATGACAACCATGGAATTTAGAAAGATTTTTTCACAAGATTGTCTTAGGAATTCCCACCTGACCATTTCAACATCCTGTCCATATCCTGCCCAATCCCAGTGTCCTGAAACAAGTTAGTTTTGATTTGACTTTAATTGCTTCATGATCATTTTAAAATTTCTATTTTACAATTTGGAAATATTTATTTTAAATTCAAAATTAATAATCAATATTCAAAACTTGGGTTGCTACACATTTGAATCACACACTTATTTTAGCAATTTATTTCAATTTGCTATCATTTATTGTGTGATCTAAATCTTTAGCAGTTTAACTTTTTTTTTAATAATTCACTTGAATAATTTAGTGTCTTAAAAAAATAATTAATACTTTGGCATTAGTAAATTAAAAGTAGCTTAGAGTATGTTTAAAATAAATCTACATAATTAATTCAAATTAATGTATGGATTTATTTGGAATATAATTCTTAGTAAGTTACTTATTTGTTACTAATTTTTAAGTATTGGCTAATAAATCTAAATGTTCAAACATAAAAATATACAAAGTTCTCAAGTGGATTTTTTTTTTCAGAAATGCAAATAAGACTGATGATTTTTTTTTTACAATTGAGTCTCGTTATATAATACAGGGCTATAGATAACTTTTGGGGTATATTGGGTTTTTCACCCCCGGTTTTTTAACTCAATTGGGTAATTTAGGGAACGACATAAAATTATATAACATAATAAAAATCTACTATGGTTACTATATTATTTATACAAATGGAATTCAAAAAGGTACCTGTACATAACAAACAATTACTGAATTTCTGATCAAAGTTATTCATGTTTGCATTGAATAAGACCGAGTTCGTGAAAATCGCTGCACAATTGATGAAGTTATGGCTGTTCAAAGCGATGCACCTCGTTTTCGAGTCATTTTGAGTTGAATACCTTGAAAATGAAAGTAGAAATCGGACGGGTCTACAAATAATTACAATACTACTCCAAAGATTGATAATGGCTGGAAAGACTGCGTTTCTTTTCTTCATAGGACGGCATATAAACTGTGGGGTACATTTTTGTACGGAAAATAACCAGTCTAAAACATACGCTCAGTGTTCGTAAGAATTGCGTTTCGTGACGCAAGGTTTTTTACGGGAATTACGTTATTAAATTTGTATTTGCGTTTTTGTATGCTTTATTTTGTATTTAATTACATTTTCGGTTATTTTAATTGTGTAATAACGCAAGTACGCTTGTTATTTATAGCCCTGATAGTATCAATTTTATCTTAATATTATAAAAAAGATTCAACATAAAAAGACTCAAATTCAAATAAATGCAACAGATTTAAATTGATTTAATTAATAGCCTTCTTTGCATTTACTTGAAATTTAGCATTTTTTTAAATCTGTGTTTTAAATAAATTTAACATTATAAAGTTGAAATTAAATAAACAGACTCAATCTATTAGATTAACAAATAATGAAAATGAAGCAATGATCAACTTCCTTTCTCTATTGAAGAGCTCGAGTGGTCACTGTTTGAATTGGTTTTGTACTGGCTCTTGGTTTGGGGTTGAAGGTAATAACTTTAGATTTTGGGGTAGATGTGGCTTGCTGAGAGGGATTATGGTCTCAGTTAGACAATAGAGGTGTTGAAAGTAGCAGACTAATCCCCCAGTATGAAATATACTGGGAAGAGAAAACTCGGGTATTAGACGGAGAAAATTCTAGGGGGAGATATGTCCAAGGGAGAGAATAGACCAAGGGGAGAAATGACCAGACACCAGCCCTTCATACGCCAAGCATTAAACTCACAAACCAAAGAATTGCAGTTTTGCTCTTGCCAGATTGAGCCCGATGACAAAACTGCAGTTATTATATAAGTGTTCAATGTCCCATTATAAGTAAAATAAATCAGAGGGCATCACATTAACTTCATGCAATTTTAGCAAGATCTAAATAAACTAGTTTGCGAGAAGAAAAAATACATATGACTAGTGCGCAACACATATCCGAAATCAGTTAAACTATTTCGGAGAAAGAAATATTTCATAAAAACGAATCAAAATAATGCAGCCTTTATCTTATATATCAACCGTTACTATAAACACATGTACCTTTCGCCTCCATTAGGCCTTAGCGTGTCATGTTTAGTCTGAAAGGAGTGTTTTATTCAAGAACGCAAAAGTTCCCCTCCCATATTTCAGTGTCAACAAACATCTCTTATTGAAGAGCGGTTTAAGGCTACACACTACGAACAATTTGGATTGATGTGTTTTTAGATTTTGCAGTAGATGGGACGAGTTAAATATCGACATGTTTAAAAAAATAGTCGTTCGAAAAGCATAATCAAGTGGTATGAAACTAGGGAACCTTAAAATCTGGACCATGAGAATCCGAGCCTGTTAAGACTGCCACTGTGTGCATACAGCAGATAGTTAAATAATCAAATTTTGCCGAATGTTCAGTGAATCTCTTTTATATTGCCATCACCTTCAGGAGGCGTGTTGTTTGAGTAAAAATAGCAGTTCCGTTCCAGTGGCGACACTGTCAGGTCTGTTTGTGGTTGTTAAGCTCCCAGTATAGTGCTACTCGATTTAACGTCCCACGCGTTAGACGATTAGTTAATTACAAGTGGTGGGGTTCGAATTGGTGAACCATGAAGCTGAAGACCTCTACTGGGAGCCGTGTAGTAACGTGAGCTAAGAGTGCATAGCCCTCATCTACGGCATTACAATATATCTGAGCAAAACAATATGCACCATGGTTGCTCCTCTCTGTCCAAGCGCGTAATTTACTGAATACAGACATGCTGAAGATGTACATGTAACCCATTGTTCCGGAGCTACATAATGCACAGTTGTTAAGAACGGAAACCCGCAGTACTGTCGATTTTACTGTAGATCTCGATTACGTACGTTTACTCATTATTTGAGGTCAGTATATACTGACTAGTGACATGTGCCGAATAATTTGCATTCATGTAAGTACTCAGAGTGCAGGATCACCTGACTTTATGGAGTTCTCAAATGGATGTAAACACACCGGTAAGAGTTTTTTTTCCAAATAACTTTTGAAAACAACTTTTCTGAAGAATTTCAACTAGTGCATAAAATGCGGCTAATGACAATGTTAAAACACTAGAATTAATTGATTTAATAAGCCTGTGATTTTGGCCAAAATTTGATGTTTACAACATTTATTTACACCGGTATGCTGCACGCAACGTGAAATTTTGGCACCGATTTCAGACGTATTCAGAAATATATTCTTAAATCTAAAGATATCGACACACACTGCAAAAAAAACTTTCGTGCACTTAAGATTTTTGAAAACATATTTCAATAACTTGAGAAAATTTCAAAAATCAAGGTCTTAACGGTGTCTTTTCATTTTGTCCAGCCCGTGTGTAAATATCTGTGAACCCCGTTGATCCTGCACCCTAGGTACCAGTACGAGTATCACATCCTTGGTTTTGGTCACACCAATTAGATATGTATTATAATATAATGTAGGCGTTGTTAAAAAAGGCTTAATTGTCGTTTCATCTTCCTTTTAATTGTCTTCTCTCACTTCTTGTTCGTCCTTTTTGTGTTCTTTCATATAATTTAATGGGACTTGTTTACAGTTTGTAAAATTATAATTTTTCGAACTTTTTGTCACATATTCAACAACTAAAAGAACACTGTGCGTAAGGAAGAGAAATAACCATAATTAACCATAACCAGTATTACGTATACGCATACTTATTATACACTGTCGTTTATGAGTAATGATCATTTGAAATAATGAGAAAGGGGAAAAGTTACAAACGCGAAACGACTGGATAGTTTGGAGTGTTTCTGCTGTTAAATTTCTTTAAAGGAGGGTTCCCACTGCCGATCCGATCAACTCGATCATCCCGATCACCGAAATTTCTCGACCAAACCCGACCAAGCTCGACTAAAAAGGGTTTACACGACAACTTCTCGACCTCTTGTCGATAACACACGACCCCCTCATGACTCATTCACGACGTCCACTCAACCATCTTTCCGATTTCCGCTCGATCATCTCGACCTATACGCGAGCCCAATACGATCTCAGCTCGACAAAGTGGACCTCAGCTCGATCGCCACCAGATCTCCACACGACCAGATCGTGATGGTCGTACTACAGTCGTACAAAGCGATCTAAAATAACAGTCTAGTAAATCTGTACATTAAATCGAATAGAGGTCGAGTGGATCCTGTTGCGATCTATAATAACTCGGGTAGGGGTCGAGCGGATCGGGTACAGATCGTGTAAAAGATGTCAATCCGATCGCCACACGATTGTTTCACGATCAACTTGATCTTCTACTCGACTAATACACGACCAGTTCCCGAGCGCTTCTCGATCCATTTCCTACTCGACCGCTACTCTTTATTTTTTGACATGTCAAAAAATATCGTGTAGGAAGCCCGACCAATGCCGACATTCCCGACCGACCCCGACCACTCATGCCGACCGAACTAGACCAGTACCCGACCGCTTGGTCGGGCTTGATCGAGTTGATCTGATCGGCAGTGGGAACCCAGCTTAACACACATGGGTAGATTATATAAAGAATCAAAAATATGACGTAATGTGCATTTTTTTTCATAACGAAAATACAAAAAGTTCAAATCTGTGAACAACCACATATCGTTTACATAAACCATTGCATAATGCTTGAGTAAAACAACCGCAGTTACATATTCGAATAAAACAATAATTTTAACCCATTTATGCTTAGCGTCTAGTAAAAAATGCCTTGGCAAACAGCGTAGACCCGGATGAAACGCCGCACGATGCGGCGTCTCGACTGGGTCTGCTCTGTTTGCTTAAATGAATTACTGTAAAAAATATTCTAAATATAGAAATAAATATACTAGACATCCCTAATTTTGGAAATAAATTGATCCAATTTAGAAGGATGGAATAGTCCACAAGGCATAAATGGTTAACAGTCGATACAACATATACTTCACGAACAGGAAGTTATAGAGATCTACCAGAATAGCGCAAGCAAGATGATATACGGTAGTCGGTTGTGTATGTTCAACATAATAAAAACAGAAAGTAAGAAAGTAAGCATGTGATGATGCATGTGATGATGATGCTAATGGTTCGCACGTATCGAACTATATATGTACTTCCGTCACACTGCGTGCGTCTCGCGTGCAGTTCACTTACAACGTGTCGATAAGTATAGTGGCAGAACAAATAGGGAGAACACATCTGAACATTAAAAATAAAACTTGGACATGCATTGATTTAAATAAAATAATAAGAGGGAGTTATATTGGTATTTTGCACTATATTGTTAATATACGGGCTAAACTGGTATGTACAGATACTATTTAAATAAGACTTGTAAACATATGTGTGGCCATTGTATGCATCAACAATTAAAATAAATAAATGCACCATACGTGTACAACGGCACTAATGGATATCAACACACTCTCGAAACGTTGCCGAAATTAAACTGGCTGTATATGAAATAATTGCAATGTTCATTTGTTGACAACACGTTCAGCGATCGGTTTAAAAGCAGGATAGCACTATCTAAAACATAAAAAAGATAATCGATTTCTATTGTCAGTTTTGGCATTTTTGTCTTTGTGTCATTATGATATTTCCAAGTATATCGAGCCCGCATCGTTCACGATGCCAGCGCAATCGCAGCGTCAATTTAAATAGAGAAGTTATCGCCTTCAAAATAAATAAACAATCAACTATCGTCAGCGTAAGAGAGGTCGATATCTCTAGTATTGCTTTTAGAGAGGTCGATATCTCTAGTATTGCTTTAAGAGAGGTCGATATCTCTAGTATTGCTTTAAGAGAGGTCGATATCTCTAGTATTGCTTTAAGAGAGGTCGATATCTCTAGTAGTATTGCTTTCGACGAATATTTGTTTGCGTAGCTATTTTTTACATGATCATGAGACAAACATGTATACGGTAGATGATAAGAAATCTTAACATCTTTAGTGTCATATTTGCCAGGGACCTATTTTTGGGGAAACGCGGTATTTTTTTTCTCAATATTATCCATATAGCTAAGTTTATACATACGGATAAGTACGGCATGAATGATTTCGACTTATTTCTGCATATCAATGAAGAACAACAATGACAGCAAGCGCAACATATTCCTTTAATGAATGTAACAAACATTAATTGCTTGTAACACATGTTTACGAATAAAGGTCGAAGGTTTTAGGTACACTGATAACAGTTGGTAAGAGTAGATAAGAGACAATAGATAAGTGAGGAATGACTATGAATATATTATCCATTAAGTAAACGTAAACAGTGAAGAAACGGTGTCAGACTCCTCGTATATGTAAATTATACATGTCGTCGCAGCGAGCGCGGAATGTGAGTCCAAAGGAAGAGATGAGGCGTCTTAATTACGACGACATAACTAACGAGGACACGTCGTTTTACGATTACGCCGCAAGACTGCAAACGGGAGGCCTGGATAGCCACATTGACATGACGCTTCAGGAAATGGCGGTAGGCAACAGTGAACCCGAGAAAAAGACCATGTGCGAAAGCGCAAAGTTTCGACGCATAAAGAGCTTGACGTTAACGGCATGTTTTCTCATGGGATGTTCGGTGTATTTGGGATTTGCAGTGTACCTGAATCCGTCAGAGTCTGTGTTCGTGTGCATTGTTGGTGCCCTGATATTCATGTTCTCAGTAAATGCACTCGCAAGTGGACGTTTCTTCTCGTGTATTCAACGTTACGCCACGAAAGTGAAAAAGTGTGTAAAACTTAAAAATAGCCGTCGTGTTTTCGTGCGGAGGTAATTATAATTGCATTTACTACTACGACTGGAATAAAACATTAACACAAACACAATCACAGATTAAGACCTACCTTAAATGAAATAATATAATAGATTCTGTGATAGTTTTAAATGTAATGGACCATATCCGATGGCACTTTTCATAATTGACCAAATTTGCTCATTTTACGTCAGTCTTGTAAACTAGTAATTGGTGTAGTCAAGGTGGTACAGGCGGTGATGGTATGGTGGCGATTGTTGTAGTGATAGAGTTGCATAGATGTGGTAAAGGAGTTGCTGTTGATAACCGATGTGGAGGAGACAGCAGCTGTTACAGCGAGTAAAGTGCAGTAGCAGTAAGTGCATGTCGAGATGCCGTAACAGCAGTAGCAGTAAGTGCATGTCGAGATGCCGTAACAGCAATAGCAGTAGAAGTACATGTACAAGATGACATAGAATGACTTGTTGTATTACCTTTTAAAAAATGAAAATGTGAACATGAATATCATTGCAGACTCATTACGGTAGCAGCGATCATAGGCATCTTAGTGTTTCTCGTACATGGATATATGGGATGAATGGCACAAATGGACGCCGGTCGGAGGTCTTGCATTCTTCGTGATTATTTCTGTCATTTTCTCCACGAATTTCAGAAAGGTATGAACTTGTATTTGTATGATAACCAGTCGCATGCTAGAATGTCTCGTGCACAATTATTAAACTGCACTTCTTATTAAATAGTTATAATAGTTATATGTATTCTTCATTAGCATACAATTATGAAAGTTCAGCAAAAGCCCGGAAGCATTTCACATGGTTTTAATATACTTAACATCATTTTATTGTGGTAATTATGTGAAGGGGGCGCAAGGGTAATGTGTTTATGCCTATTCCGACTACGTTTCAGTACATGAATTACCATCTATTGATTGCTATCTAGGATGTCAGTAAAATATTATTTTTTTACGTTAATAACGGAGTTCCATATAACAAATTCTTCTTTCAATAGTAGCATGTACAGTCCACACAGGCTAATCAGGGGAGATAATTACCACATAAACTAGTTTTCATTAAGAATAGACTTCATTTAAACGAAAAATACAATAAAAGCGGAAAGTGTCGTCCCTGATTGGCCTTGTGTGGACAGCTCAGGCTAATCAGGGACGACACTTTGTGCACATGAATTAAGCCTCGTTTTCTCAGAAGCGAAACTCATTTACTTATTACAGAAGTAAATTTTAAATTTTAGTACTTGCAATTTTTAAAGCAAACTACATCGCAATAGAACCAATAACTAAAGCAGTTAAAGGTCAGACACACCCGTGAATGATGGTTTGCAGATAAACTGGGTGACGGTGATCTGGGGCGTACTGCTCCAGTTCGCGCTGGGGCTGCTGATCCTGCGCTGGGAGCCAGGTTTCCGCGCGTGCCAGTGGTTCGGGGACCAGGTAACCGCCTTCCTCGCTCATACGGACCGGGGAAGCAGTTTCGTCTTCGGGGAGAAGTACCTTGACCATCCGGTCGCGTTCAAGGTTAGTTTGATTATAAACCCAAAGAAGCATTTAAACTTTTTGATTCAATGGTTGTTCCTATTTTATGTTACTCAATGGAGATATGGGGGTTCGAGTCCTCGGATATTACTGAGAGAGTGCAGTGTTGACTTTTGTAAATATATATGTGGGTTAAATAAAAATGTCTCCATTTTTTCGCTTTAAGTGAATGTGGCCGACTTCCAATTTCGGTAAACTATATGATGAAATGTATAAAATATTGGATTCGACTGACCCGAATGACCAAAATCGCTACACAAAACAGCTGTAGTGAAATGCTTAGAAGACAAGAGGATGCTGGTAGATCAAACTGGGCGACAGATGTTAAACGTATGCTATTTAACTACGGATTTGGCTTTGCATGGCTTGCCAATGGAGTTGGAAATACTAGTGATTTTCTTTCACAATTCAAGAACAGACTGAAAGACTGTGTTATACAGGAACTTCAATCAAAGATCAACTACTCACCTAAATCGCCTCGCTATAAGGAATATAAATCCATGCTTAATATTGAGCGATACTTATTGTTAGATCTCCCATTCCTTCTAAAACGGACGATGTCAAATTTCCGGTGCTCTGTGCATGAAGGGCGACACTTAAATATAATATAGAAAGGAGATAGAGATTTTTTGCATTTTGTGTAACTCATCATGTCTTCACTATTGAAGATGAATTTCATTTTCTTGTTATCTGCCCTTTGTATGAACCTCTCAGGTTAGAACACTTTGATAGAAACTGGTATGAAAGAGTCCGAAGCATCGCATTGTTTTTAGTATGATGACTGACTCTAGCGAAGACAATATATGGTCACTAGATAAATGTTTGCATAAAGCAACTTTGCTAAGAAAAACGTTTATCAGCGGAAATAATGATCCAACTACCGCGTGAATTATTTTACCGAAACGGAAAAATAATGCATATGTATATACATACATTTTGTTACCATGTGATTATTTTGTATAATATGTGTTGCTTTATTTCTTAATCTCATGTTTATTATCATATGTTAATACACGATGCTTTGTGTATAGTTATAATATCACTGTAACATACATGTATATGCTGAATCTGTGTATTCTGGTCTGGAGGCCATAAAATACGGATAAACTATATTGTATTGTATTGTATATTGTATTGTATTTAACTATGCACAACGGTGCATTAGCTCCGAATGAATCAGTCCCATGTTTTTTAAATAATGTGTTATCGTTTTATTTTTAATTTGTTAAATAGCTAATATCTAATTAACATTAAATTAAAAAAATTAAAAAAACACGTTACAGAGTTGGAAAATAATTTCGCATACGAATTGTGCAGATGAACTTTGAAGTCCATAAGAACTGCAAAAACTGTAGCTGAATATATCTTTAACGCGTAAAAGTTTAAAATCTTATTTGAATTATAAAAAGAAAAGATTTGCATTCACTACGGATTTGAGTTATGAAAAACAAGCATTACGGAAAGGTTTAGTTTAACTTCATATACGTTTATGAGACAATATCAACAATGATTTTTTAAGTTGTTTTAATCCGCATAATGAAACCTTGTTATGTTTGCATAATTTGAAAATGTGTGCGTGCACAGTTTGTATCGAGTACCAGGGAACTTCCGAATATGGCGATCGTAGCCACGAAACATATTAGTTGGACTATGGGTAGTAGTGTAAGATAGAAGAGACGACGTTCGACCTTTAAGGGCCCGATGTTTATCACGTTCAAGTGTACTTGCGAAGAAAGATAAAACATTACGTTTAGAAGATGTCATAACTGACATCTAAATTTTGAATGTGGCACGTAAGTGCCAGACCACTACAAGATAAAAACGTAAAACAAATACGTTTTATCACCACGTCAAAACTCAGTTATTTTGTTACTGAATTTATTAGAGGGACTCGGTATGAATACCTTTGCATTGTGTTATTGTAACAAGTTGTCACTTATCTGGCGTATTAACTGTAATCAAGCAAACGGTGTGTCCAACTGTGCACATCTATGTGATTGTGCGACGAGTGAAATTATTTGAGTTGTGTTCTGAGAAAAACTGGGCATAATGCTTGTGCGTAAAGTGTCATCCCAGATTAGCCTGTGCAGTCCGCACAGGCTAATTAGTGACGACACTCCTGCTAAATTGGATTTTTGCTAAGAAGAGACTTCATTTAAACGAAAAATGTCATAAAGCGGAAAGTGTCGTCCCTGATTAGCCTGTGCGGACTGCACAGGCTTATCTGGGATGACACTTTAAGCACAAGCATTATGCCCAGTTTTCTCAGAACACGAGCCATTTGATCTAATAAGCTTCTTTTCTGCCTACAGAGTTTTAGCCTAGGCTCTTGCTTCAACGACGCTGAAGTATTACCCCCATTTGTTTGAAGCTCAATGCATGTAAAACTTCGCATTATACGTCTGAAATATTAAATAAGAGCCTCTATAGGAAACCTATATCACCGAACACGTTTAATCCATGCGTTTATGAATAAGAATTATGCCTTTATTCCGCACGTGCCTCGCCTCGAACCCAAATATCGTCTGATGCACTTTCGTTTCAGATACTTCCGGTTGTGGTGTTCTTCAGCGCCGTGGTGTCCGTGCTTTACTACGTGGGCGCCATGCAGGCCGTCATCCGGGGCATAGCCTGTGTGCTACAGTGGTCACTCAATACCACCCCCATCGAGTCCTTCGCCACCGCCGCGCACATCTTTATCGGCCAGGTAAAGTGATGCCGGGTGTTTGTTGGTATCTGAGGCTTTGCTGTATACGATTAGATAACTGTACATGGAAAATAAATATAGTTGCGGGGTCCGTTGTCAAGTAAAATGTTGGGTAGTATGTTTTGGTGGCACAGACCAAAAGCAAGTGATGGGATCCGTGGTCTTCATAGCTATAAAACACTGACTTAATAACTCAAAGGTTTCAGCTTCGAGCCCCCACTTCACAAACCTACTTACTTGTATTTCGCTCAAGGCGTTCAATAAACCTGAACGTATTTATACTATGCTTTTTCACAACGGTCATTAATATATCATATTGTTGCCACTTCCGTTGCCCAGGTTGAGTCCAGTGTGGCGCTGCGGCCGTTCTGGACACGGCTGACCGAGTCAGAGATTCACGCCGTAATGACCGGAGGGTTCGCAACCGTCGCCGGCACCGTCATCGCAGCTTACGTCGAATTTGGGGTACGAGTCGAGGCACAATATCCGCGTGATTTCTCTTACAGTGGAATTGACGACAAAAAGACGAATAGACATTTGGCTAACTTTTAATACGGCTTCATAACAAAAAGAATAGTACGCACAAGGGACCAAAAAAGCACTCGGATATAGACATGCGCTAAAAATACATGTTCGTTAAAGAATAATCAGCATTTGACAAGCTTTATATAAATGGATATATATTAATAAGGAGTAAAACTTTGCATTGTACATGTATTACCTTTAAAAATTATCAATTGCACATTACTAAATAATATATACGTATTATAATATTCCGATGACTCGGAGATTAAATTCACTAAATTACGACATATATTTTTTATATTATAGAAATGTAATGCTTGATTGACAGGTGCGGGCGGAACACGTTATTTCCGCTTCGTTCATGTCGGCGCCAGCGGCACTGGCCATAGCCAAGATATCGGTGCCAGAGACGCAGATATCCAACATCAAAACGCAGAATGAGATCAAATTACCATCGGGGTGCTGTAAATCAAATGTCTTAAAAAATTCTTATCGCTATCAAAGCACATATGGAAATCTGAAATAGTAGCCTATCGGCTTGAGTTGACGCACAAAATTCAACGTGCAAAACGGCACCACACTTCGCGTTAAACGTAGAACACTTGTGTTCTTGTTAACGAGAACATGTTCAAAGTACACGTAAAGAAAGTGTTTACCAATAAAGCTAGATGCAGCTAGAAAGTGCCCATGTATGAGAAAATTTGTCCAATTTTATTTACATGTATTACATAAACCATGTTATCCAATTGTTAACTTTCCGTCATAAATGTGCATGCATGACTTCGGACTTTTATTTTAGACAGGAAACTAACCTGATAGAGGCGTTGTCTGTGGGTGCCACCATGGCTATCAAGCTGATCGCCTACGTCGTCGTAAACCTCATAGCGTTCATATCCATCCTCGGTTTCCTAGACGACATTCTCGGATATTTAGGGTCAAAGGTCAACTTTCCCGAGCTGAGTTTTCAGGTGAAAATGTGCAACAGCAGGTTGTGTTGTCCAAGTCTGCAGGCGGAGAGTCCACCATTTGGCCTGCCGATCAGATTTAACCCATTAATGCCTAGTGGACCCTCCCATCCTACAAAATTGGATCAATTTATTTCCAAAATTAGGGATGTCAAAAAGGTGTATTTATTTCTATATTTAGAATATTTCTTACAGAAATTCCTTTGAGCAAACAGCGCAGACCCTGATGAGACGCCGCATCATGCGGCGTTTCATCTGGGTCTACGCTGTATGCCATGGCCTTTTTTCTAGACACTGGGCATAAATGGGTTAACATTGTGTTGACCGTGAATGAATCAGTCGCATACTTTGTTATATAATTGGTAATCGTTTTATTTTAGTTTGTTAAATAGCTAAAATATTTGTAAAAGAAAATGGTCCAGTGTGTATGAACAAACAAAATGATTCAACTTTGCATTACCCAATCCATGGTTTAAAAGTTCACGTATGCGTTGGCATAAATTAAGACAGCCAATAGCTACATAATGCATGGACAAAAATTATATTGAGAACGTGTTTAATGTGCAATTATATTAATGGGATACATTGCTATTTTGGTGGGGGATATGAGAACGCGAAGCAACTACCACGATTTGGATGATAATTATGGTAACAATAAACAGTAACTAATGTGAACGGCCAAAAATTAGTTTTTGATGATCAACAAATCCCCTTATACGCACAGACAAATGAAGCTGTTTCAAATATGAAAGTGAGCGGATTTATACGTAAAATGACACAACCGTAAAAATATTATTGCAATATATATTTTCAGTAATATCATTGAGTTAAAAAAGGTCATTTTATACCAAACGTGAGACATTTTCGACATATATTTTAATCTATGATTTACACAGATCATTAAGTACATCCGTTTTATACACCGGCATACTTCGTTTTACATTATATGCAGTTCAAGAAGAAACCTTTGTTGAATAAAAACAATATAAATTAATATGTGCATGTTCTTTTGCATTTTGTTTGTTTCATCCGCCCTCAATACTTTGTTTTCGTACCTATTCATTTTTTCGCAGCTTGTGTGTTCGTACGTTTTCATGCCGTTAGCCGCCATGATCGGCGTTGATTGGGCTGATACCCGGCTTGTTGGTGCGCTCATCGGAAAGAAGGTGGTTATCAACGAGTTCTTGGCGTACATAGACCTGGGAACCATGATTAAAGGAAGGACATTGAGCGTAAGCACGCATTTTAGACTTTACAATGTAATATTGTGCCAGAATCACGCCCTTACCATGTCTGTCTATTGCTGGTACGGAGGATGCGACAAGGACTTGCTTACTATGACTGGGTTAACGTAGTGTTAGTGTTATGTTTACATAGTCTGTTCATCGATATTTACGGAAATCGTAGCGCACGACTGGTATAATTGCAATAATTCAACTCCCAACTTTATAAGCCAAAGGGTCAAGAGCCGTCGTAGCAAAAAATATCAAAGGCTGTGGGAGTCTGTTTATATGGACATACGACTGGTAGTACTACTGGTGATGGGTCTTTTCGGGCCATTCCGTGACTGGAACTTAACTTATTTATTATATGTTATGTGCTTTATTTAATAACGTAACAATTGGTTAGTGGGTTTCATTTTCTTCGACTCCTGTACGGAAACTTATATAACCAATAAATATATCTAGACCATTTAAAGCTATCGATGTCCATGTTTAGGATCGGTCAGCCATACTAGCGACATATTGCCTGTGCGGGTTCGGCAGCATCCCGGCCCTAGGGATCAACCTTGGCGCCCTATCGTCCGCCGCGCCCGACCGCCGCTCCGACTTCGCGCGACTCATCCTACGCGCGATGATCAACGGAAACATTGCCTGCTTCATGACCGCCTGCGTCGCAGGTGGGTAACAGTGGCTAGCGGTTGGCATTCAGTAAGCGATTGCTGATTAAATGAACCGTTTACAATCGCAAACAAAATATATTTAATAGACTTTACGATTGTGATTCTTAATATAGTAAGCTCCCCACCCCCTCTAGAACCCTTGCACAACATAATCACTAAGATAAAACCACACATCGTTTGCTTCATTTGCAGACACTTTTATCCTTTCAATCTATCCGTTATCAACTTGAAACAGTGTCGTGCACTTGAAACAATGCCGACCAATAACGTTTGAAGCCCGCCTTACACACACATACCAACATTTCCCCGACGTTAAGATGTGTAATTGTATTTCCATAAAAAACAATTAAACAGCCGTATCAATTATTTTTCAAATATATGTATTGTATTAGTATGTATTTTACGCTGTAAGCTAGTAACATTACTGGTACGCATTAAAAAAAATATCTTGCAATTGAACGGATGTCTGCTTCATTTTGCCATGTCTTTCATACACTATTTTAGTAATTGGTAGCCTACGCATTTTCCTGTATGTATATCAACTTATTGCATTGTTTTGCAGACTTATGCAAGTATTACATTTTATTTCAGGCTTGCTGTATCAAAGTTCGGCAGATCCGGGTATAAATGGCGGATATTTCAACTCCACTAACAGTAGCGTCGCTAACACTAATTCTACGACCGTATTTAATACAGAAGATTTTATTATGAGCACGACGTCCATTGGTTGAATACCTCGTTTTACTTTATATATTCCAAAATAAGACCTCATACTACTTAATATTTCCTTGGCTCTTAAACGTCCATAATTTTGGTTAATCATTTTGCGCTATATCATGTGAATACTTATTACAAAATGCCCTTTCAATCTGCATACAAAAAGTGCAATACATACGAAATGTAGTTTGCAATAAAAATGTTATTACCATACCACCGATATGTTGTTTTAGATCAAAGTCTAGGAACAACGGTTGATCTTAAATGATTTTTCAATATCAAAATATACTGGTATTAAAACAAATTATTTTTACAGTAGCAAAGTAACATCTTAGTTTTATTAGATGATTTCTAGAAATGTAATATGGCTCCATTAAAGTTTTTTCAGCAAAGATTTATTGAAAAACTTAAATGAAGCCATATTATATTATTATATTATATACAGAACATGTTACAATTGGTGTTTAGCTATTTTGGAAGTTATATCATATATACAATACATGACAAATTCAACCTTATATTCCACAATACATAAATAAATGATACATGAATGAGTTTATTAAAGAATACGTTCATATAAAAATAAATACTTAATACTTAAAATTCCTAACACAAAACTTAAAGGCTAGTACCACTGCAATACTGGAATCACATCCCAGTATATTGCATGGACACTGGACTGTCTAGCAGTGACTTAAAGGCTCAAAGGTGAAGATCCGTAATTATTTACCGATTTTTAAATATTTTTTTCATATTTTATTTATAAAGGTTATCAAAAAACAATATATATATGCTATTGGACATTACAATAAAAAATAAGCAAAACAACTTGTTTTGAGCTAAAAATAAAGTGTCCTCCAAGTCAATTGTGTTTACAAACAATCAGTTTATTTACCGGTACATCGCTGTTTACTCGGAAAAGAGAAAGTGAAAGTGACTCAGGTCACCAAAAATATGACGATGATTTTTAACGTTTTCCGGTATCACCCACAAAGTAGGTCTCTTCTAAATGGTTTAAACGTTTGTAGTGATCTAATTAGTTACTTTCTGCTGGTTAAAAGTTGATTAAAATAGAATTAAAATTGAATTTTCTTTCGGCTATTTTTAGCATATGCAACCGCTCTGAGGCTACACATCACTTTAGTTGCAAAAATGTAAACATATCTTCCAATTATGAAACGGGTTTATCTTCCATAATTCTTGACAACGTTGTACCTAAGCTGTTTTATTAGCAGTTTTATGCAAGAGTAACTAAAATCCGGTAAAAATCAGACGAGTTGATATGCAGAATAATTGGATTTGTCACCTAGACTCCAAAATTAGTAACATAGAACAACACAAACACAGTGTAAGTATGTTTGGTCAACAAATCTTGCATAAGAATGCAAAACTGTTTAATAATAAAATCCGATTACAAAATTTAATCATACATGCATAAAGTAAATATTAACAAGAGGACCGCAGGTCCTTATGTGTTCACCAGAGACCAAAAGGAACCAAACTATTCTGTGCCAGTGAAGTTCAAAATAATAAGTGTTTTATGAAAATTAATATTTAATTTCTAGGCACATTGTTAATTTTATTTTCGAATTGATATATCAATAGGCCAAATGCCCTGACAAAGGTTTATAAAGATTGGATAAAAGATGTTATTGTTTTCATGCTTCATTCCATTTGAACTAATTTTGCAGCTTAAATGAACAAGTTGGGTAACAGTGGCTAAATGAACAAGTTTCTATTTCAGCTGAGATTTAATTGTTTCAAATGTTCAGACAAAGTTTCATGAAGATTGCCCGATAAATGTGTCCAATTGACCATAAACAAAGTTGACATATCGCCATTAAGGGAATATTGCCTAAGCCCCTGCTGGCCATTTTTTTCAACAACCCAGAACCATTTTTGAACTCAGCCAAGCAAGTTCCATAAAGATTTGACAATAAATGTGACTTCATAACTATAAACAAGGTTTTAAAATGGTCATATAAAGAAAATTGCTCAGCCCCCTGGCACCCATGTTTTTTTAAAGGACCGTAATCATCTTAAAACTTTACTAGAACAAATATTTCAACTCATTTCATGAATAATGGACTTAAAATGTGACTTGTAGAACATTAGCGTTAACATGGTTTTACTATAAGGAAAACTGCCCACCCCGAGGCAGCCATGTTTTCAAACGAACTGAAACAATTTTTTTTCTCTGCAAATATCTCACTAGAACTAATGTGACTTCAAAAGTGTTAACAAGCTCCTACTGCAGCTATATAATAAAAACTGCCCTGGCGGCATTATTTTTCAAAGACCCATTTTTTTTTTAAACTCAGCCAAGATATCATTAAAATAATGATGAAAATATTAACTTGGCACATTAAATTCATAAAGGCAAAGTGACTTCTTCTTTAAATGATTTACTTTGTGCCGGACATTGAGCGATTAAAATCAATCAAAATTTCTCAACCATTAGTTGCCTCATTTACAGGTCGTGCACAGCTGAGCATTGAAACAACCAGTTAGGAGACATTTGACTTCTTGAAATTGTTCATAGATGATGCCTTGATTAATTGCCTTGTGCTGGCCACCAAAAACTATGCTTTAGCAAAGTTAAACAACCCATTAAAACATGGGGCTTTTTACAGATCAGATTTGGATTCTCTGCTATAAAATGATAATATAATGCGATTTTTTTTTATAAAACAAATATTTGTGACAAAATATAATTTGGATTCAATGTTAAAGCCTAATTAACACTAAAATCAACGAATATTTCCTAAAAAGATTTCAAAATATAAAGTTTACACATAAAAGTGTGTTCCTTATAACAAAGCCAAATTTCAACTCCAGATGTTGTCTGGTAACACAGATCTAACAAGATACAAAATGCCAGTTTTTATTTTTTGTGTTAAAATATATTCCATGTTAATTTCACGCGACGATATCTGAACATTTACGAGGGAACACGAGATTGGCTTTGGGCAGCTCATAAGAACTACACCATGCTTCCATAAGAATAAACCTTCTGACAGAGTTTCATGAACATTGGCCTTTAAATGCGACTTCAAGAGCGTTACCAAGCTTTTTTATTAATTTGACTTGACATAATGACTTACTTTTTGACCTCAAGTGACTCAGTTTCGAAATCAGCCAAGATATCATTGGGAAAAATGTTTTGACCAGGTTTAATGAAGATTGGACAATACATGTGGCTTCAAGAGTTTTAACACGGTAAATGTTAACAATGCAAAATGGATAAAAGATTAACATGGCAAAATGGAAAAAAGATTATCACAAAAGCTCAGGTGAGCTTATAACAAATATCTAATATAAAACCATAAAATTTCATTGCAAGGTAGATCAGAAATTCTGACTTACCAAACAAAAATTCTAAATGCCAGCAAGGGCAATATTCCTATATAAGTCTTAACAAACAATTGCACAACCTGATTTTAGGACTAAGGAAAAATGATTGACTAAAGTCATTGTTAAAATGTTCATTATATTGATTAAAGAAAGTTTTAGTGAAAAACATTCACTCAATACCAGCCGTATCTGAAATTTTCAGAATAAGGCTGTACTTGCAATAATGCTTATTTTAATCAAGCAAAGATGCATGTAATAACTTTTCTGTACTAATAAACCACAATAAATATATATAAGTTTAATACTCTGTATAATTATGCACAATGAATTGTAATACAGGATTTAAAATAATACCATTTTGTCATCCGATGGTTCATTGAAATTTCAAAATAAATATGCTTCCATGTAGATATACTAAGAAAGTCTTACATTTATATATGTTTGTATTATTGATGAATGACAACATATGTTTACTTAGATGTTTGGCTCAAAAGCAGAGCCCACAAGTGTAAACAGAATTCATCACAAACTTAACTTAATTTTTTTTTACCAATCAATGGCTTGTACATTTTAAACATGAAAATTATTTAATTTAACTTAAGGACCATTAGATTGTAGTTACTGAAGACTCTAACACAGTATGAAGTTAACTTCTTTCATGTATCCCATAATACAAAAATTAAATTGTCTATAACAATCTAACCCAAGCAAAACGCGGCCAACATTTTCACAGTAAAAGTACTGGCTTGTCTCTTCAGGCACTCATCTGCCTTCGCTTCAAGGCAACAAACACTGACCAGAAGAGACCAACCATGTTCCCGAACAACACTCGGTACTGAAAAGAAAATAATAAAAATAGTTTTATAACTAAGGTTAAGATGTATAAGTGATACTTAAGGTTCATCACAAAGTGTCTTACACCCATGCATTGCTTGGTAGCTACATTCAAAGGCAAACAAATCCAGAATGTGCAAAAATATTATGGATTATTGGGCAGACATTTTTTTTAGCACACCTGCAATTTATAGTGATGACATATTCAATGTGAGTGTCCTTTAAGAAATTTTGATGTAGTTTTCTACAAAAATCTATAAGATTTTACGTTGGACTGACTGATCACCAAAATGACAGACGTAATGACTCTTATATACAGTAACCCCTCTTAAGCTTTGTATGTAGGGGAATAATGTGCTTATGTTTACTACATGTACCAGATTGAAAATGCACCCTTTGTACAGGTATTATCAATTAGAGTAAAAAAATAAAAATAGAAGCATTTATAACAAGAATTGTTTCAGAACAAGTTAACCAGAAATTTCATTTGATTTCTCACCTTCTGTGGAATGTAGTTAACATTTATGTATGTAAACAATGTCCACACTTTCCAGTTCATTTTCAGGATTGTCCAGAACTGCTCCTTGATCTTCTTAATGGCAACTGCAGAACCATGACCCTGAATGTGAACAATAAAAACATATGAGCCATGCTCTGTGAAGGGATGACACTTTGCGTCAAAAGTGAACATTTGCTAAGAGGAGACTTTCTTTAACCCTTTCAGCGCTGGAACCGAATTTTAAAGGCCTTTGCAAACAGTTTGGATCCAGATGAGAAACCACAGAACGTGGCCTCTCATCAGGATCCAAACTGTTTGCTATTCTGATAGTATTCTTTAAAAAAAAAAATTAAAAAAAATGTTAATTTTAGAAATTCCGCAGACACAATTTTAGCAGAGGACAAATTTCCCAGCATGCAAAGAGTTAAACAAAAAAAAACAACATAAAAGCAGAAAGTGTCATCCCCAATTAGCCTTTGCAGACTGCAGATGCCTTTAAACCCCGTTTTCACAGAGCACAGCTCATATGGATTCTTATATTTGACAACAAGGCACTATATTTCTTTAAAATGTAAGATAATAATGGCAAAGATTTATAATAAACAACTGTTTTCAACATAAAATGTAACAAAATCAGACAGTGTTTACAGCTAAAAAAATGCCAAACTAGAACTTTGCATGTTCTATATATTGCTACACAACAAACACAAAATATGTTTTGTTGGTGAGATTTGCTTTTTGTTTATTGTATGGGGTATTGTTCTAAATGTATATTGTAGATTATAAACTCTATAACAGAGACATTGATAAGGATTTTTGCAGTACTGAGGGTTTCCTTTCTGTTTCTATTCAATTCTAGCATAAGTACATGTATACTGCAATATTTTCAGCGCTTCCGTTAGTGGACGTCTGGGCTTGAATTAAGCCCAAACTGGTGGAAGTCCCTAAATTAGACTTCCAATAATCCGCATGTACGCTGTTTTCTAATACACAGCATGTATAAATCTTAAACTTAAATCTTGTCATTCTATCAGTTAACTCCGCCTTCGAGCTACTGTATGGTATAAATTTTTCAGCAAGAAGCCGAAATAGATTTTTCCAGCTGTCAACAAAACTCATTTTGGTAATGGCATCAGCTAAATCAGCATTCTGGAAGCTGAATTTGGGCCGACGTCAACCCCATGCAAAGGTGTATACAATAACTGCACACTTAACAGATCAATACTGACCTATCTAAATGATTCCAGCGAAAAAAAGTTTCCACATTTTTTTAACCAAAAGAAAAGATCTAAGCCCAAGCTTTGCTCATATGACATGATTTTGTACATCAAGTCTAATTTTCACATGCTTTTAATCAGTACAAAATTACGAAATACATGAAAAATATTTATTTGTGGCTTTAATTTTCTTAACTTAACATGAATTATAAAGCCTTGCAATGCAATACAACATTTAAAACATTTCTTTTGATGCACTATGGATGGATAGAAACTTGCATAAGCACATCTCACCTCAAGAATGGTGACAACATACAAGAACAGAAGTATAAATGGCGGAGTAAAGATAAATCTGTCTATGAGAAGCCGCTTGATGTTTTCAATTTGACTGGTTGTTTCTTTCCTAGGAAGGATCTTTTCCAGCCAGATGTAAAAATAGTGGATAATAGGAGCGCTCAAACAAAACCTGAAATTGAAGCAAAATGGATATTCAATCACATATCATAAAGAATAAAATATCTTGTACAAGCTTTATATAATAATTTGACAAATCCAAAAACATGCACAATAATACAGCATTTATTCATTATATATATAATGTAATCAACATCTCAAATCATAAACTGTCCCTAAGCATGCTTACCCAAAAGCTGCATATGATAGCACGCTACGCCACACAATCTTCCCGCCTGGCTGCGGAGCAACCTTCTGAGATATGACATTGCCGAGGGCAGACACTGATCCACTGAAAATTGGAGATACATGACATTTGTATACAGATTAGGATATCATGTCTGAATTAAAGAATGTTATTTATTTAATATTTCAGAATTTGTTCTCTGTTACAAATTCATTTATATTCTTATTTCCTAAAATTACATTCATGTAACTTTAGAAAACAATGGAACATCAATTGCAATAAGCAACTCATACAGCATAATCAGTGACACATACTTTGAATCACTTGCTTCCCTTATTCAATCTTTCAGCAGAATGTCATCCATTTACACATAGATTATGACCTCATCAACTTATAGACAAAAGAACAGCCTACTCAAACAGCCCAGCTGTCCACATTAAGGGTCAAAGTTGTCAACTTCCGAAGCATTCAAGCCAAAGGCAGCCATTCTGGCTACTACTCTCAGAACTCAACCCAGAGATCATTACCGGTATAGGAAATGAGACTTGGCTCCACAGTTGCATCTTTGAGAGAGAGGGAGGGAGGGAGGGAGGGAGGAGGGAGAGGGGACAGGGGGGGAGAGGGGGAGAGAGGGAGAGGGAGGTCATACCAGCGGGCTTACGGGGCTACTATATTCATTTGAGACAAGAACAACATAAAGATTCACATTGCAGAGTCATAAAAGCTACTAAAGACAGCATAGCTGGAAATGATCTCCAAGTCGAGACAAACATAGAACTCACTGCAACCAGTAGAGAATGCAGCTGAAACCAATAACTAATTGTTGCAGCTGAATACAGGCCTCCAAGCAGTGATCTTAAATACATGCAAGAGATGAATGATACCCTAAACAGCCTACACACCCAGCATCCAAACTCTACAGTTTGGTTTGCAGGAGACTAATACCTCCCCGAATAGACTGGGAAAGCCTTTGTCTTAATGCCGGGCTAAGCCTTTATTTGTCAGACAGATTTCAACGCAAGCGCCTTATCCACTGAGATACGGAGCCAAACCATCATCTCCTGAAACTACAGTAATAATTTAAAGCAGAACTTTCTATATCTCCTCTATGACACTGGCTCTGAACAATTCATCTAGTTTCCAACAAGAACACACTGTAATTCCCAGCAAGCCACTACCAATAGTGAGTGATAGCAACATTGTATTCATACTAGAGGTAGCTACAGAGTCCCTCAGAAAGCGACTGCTAGAGCCGTAGATTCTTCTGTAGTACAAAATGAATGTCCAGGACATAAGAGCTGCCACCTATGAATTCACCTCCACCTTTACACATGAAAGCAGTACGTCAACTGACCTAATATCCACGTGGAACGCCTTAAAGGATAGCTGACAGGGCCCTCACACTACTTTGGGGGAAGGGGTCTGCAGCCCTTAGGAGGGGGAATTTTTGCGGCGTTTCCCTTTTTGGTGGAATTTTTTACTTACTCTCTCATTATTTCATTTGTACATGTTTGCACTATATTCATTGCATTTTTCATAATTTAGTATGTTTGAAAAGATTTAATTGAAATAGAGATATAATAATCATGAGACACATCTTTCTATTAAAAAAAAAAATAAAAAAATTGAGATTTGATAGATTGAGGGCCCTGCAGGCTGTTTCTCAATCATTCAGGAAAATATACCTTCAAAACTTATATCAAGTAGATTCAACCAACCTTGGATCAATAGGAAGGTAAAACTCCTCTCACTGAGGAAAAATAAAGCCTGTAGAATGGCTCGACTCAACAGCATATCTGATGACATAACCAAGTATAAGCAGCTGCAAAAAGACACACAGGAGGAATGCAAAATGGCATATAACAACTATGTGAGAGACCCAGTCACTTGTGACAAAATTCCAAAGAAGCTGTATTCTTTCATTAGCAGAAAAAGATGCGAAAAGACCAGGATCCAAATCCTAAAAAACAAGGGTGTCGGTCATAGTGACCCAACGAGCAAAGCTTAGATTCTAAACTAACATTCAGCAGTTTCTTCACTGAAGATGACTTATCCGACACTCCAAACATGGATTCAGTAAAATACACTGCGGTAGAACCCTTCGATATCACCACAAATGGCAATAGAAAACTCTTGTTAGATGTAAACCCCCATAATCCTGATCCAACTAATAATATTAAAGAGTAACTAGAAATGGCGCGGCAGAGGCCGACGCGTATCCCCACGCCGAATGTTTGACCTAGGTGTGCCCCAGGGTTGGTAATGGGGCCATGCATAGCTGAGATTGACCGTATTGTCATAAGAGAAGTTCATCATCAATTAGAAGTGAATTGGTGTAGAAATTAAGAAGTTATAGTAAAAGGCAATTTTGGGTGGGTGTGACATATGTGGGCAGGGCGCCCCAGGGTTCGTAATGGGGCCATGCATAGTTGAGATTGACCGTATTGTCATAAGAGAGGTTCAGTATCAATTTGAAGTGAATCGGTGTAGAAATGAAGAAATTATAGTAAAAGGCAATTTTGGGTGGGTGTGGTCTATGTGGGCGGGGCGCCCCAGGGTTGGTAATGGGGCCATGCATAGTTGAGATTGACTGTATTGTCATAAGAGAAGTTCAATATCAATTTGAAGTGAATCGGTGTAGAAATGAAGAAATTATAGTAAAGGCAATTTTGGGTGGGTGTGGTCTATGTGGGCGGGGCCCCAGGGTTGGTTATGGGGCCATGCATAGTTGAGATTGACCCTAATGTCATAAGAGAAGTTCAGTATCAATTTGAAGTGAATCCGTGTAGAAATGAAAAAATTATAGTAAATGGAATTTTTTGGTGGGTGTGGCCTATGTGGGCGGGCGCCCCAGGGTTGGGATTGGGGCCATGCATAGTTGAGATTGACCCTAATGTCATAACAAAAGTTCAGTATCAATTTGAAGTGAATCCGTGTAGAAATGAAAAAATTATAGTAAATGGAAATTTTTGGTGGGTGTGGCCTATGTGGGCGGGGCGCCCCAGGGTTGGGAATGGGGCCATGCATGGTTGAGATTGACCGTATTGTCATAGGTGAGGTCCAGTATCAATTTGAAGTGAATCGGTGTAGAAATAAAGAAGTAAATGTAAAATAACCTAAAAAAATGAGTGATAATTTCTGACGCGGCCCCACCCCAACCCCTATAACTTTTGACCCAGGGGTCAGATCAAAATTCCAAATAGTGCAGGGTCGCACATATGCTCATAGCTACCATGTGTGTAAATTTCAAGGTTCTAGTGCTTTTAGTGTAGGAGGAGATAGTGGCCAGGACGGACGGACAGACGGACGGACGGACAGACGGACGGACGGACGGTGGAGATCACCACAATATCCCCACCTTTTTTTCAAAAAGCGTGGGGATAAAGACACACCTTCGCGTTGGACCAATGAAATCCCTCGTGTGTTTAAAACATCCGCAAGTTGAAAGGTACATGTATGTAAACAAATGTTTCAAAAAGCGCTGGACAGTTATGTTTGATGCATAGGTAACAGCAAGTACGGTCAGAATGTTTTTTCAAATGTTAGTTTAATTGATTTAAGGTACAATGTACCAAGTTCCTTGAATTTTGCAGGGAAAATGCCCTTTACTGCGTGAAAATTTAAGGCTTTGATCGGGTCAAATCATCAATGAGCAGGTCACGCGACTGGTGTATCTTGTTATTTCTTAAAAAAACATCAACTGAATTTTTTTTAGCAAGATATGTACTTTTCCAGACAGGAAATTCATTTATGTGTTTAATAAGACCAAGTTCATGGAAATCGCTGCACAATTCATGATGTAATGGCTGTTCAAAGCGATGCACCCTATATATATTTGATATTGAATTTTTTTTTTCGACTTCGACTTCGATGAGGTACTTCACAAAATCCAATTGGACATTGGGTGAAGGTGCGGGTGACTGTACAGGTGCGGGGGGTCGGATGCTCCCAAAAATAAAATGTGACTTAAAATGTTCAACTTGTATGTACACTTTACATTGTTACTGATAGCCGATTACACCACCACTGCCGGCTGAAGAGCAGCCTTAAAACTGTCTACAGTGTCTAGCTGAAGCACTTGGTCAGGTAGGCGATAAGCATTTATCTTACAGTGATAAGGAATGAATTTCATCTCGTGCCGAACTGATGGAACAGGCAGAATAGATGTTGAAACTGCAACTAGGTTGTGCACAACTTTATACATAAGTACTAAGTCAGCGTTGTATCTTCGTTTTTCCAAAGAAGGCCAATTCAACTCCTGGATCATAGATGTTACACTACTAGGGTTCTGGTAATTAAACGGTTTGCCAAGTACGCATCTGGCGGCATTACGTTGGATTTGTTCAATTTGCGACACTTGTGTTTTTTGTTGAGGATTCCAAATTGTAGAGCTGTATTCCAATTTCGGTCTCACTAGTGTGTGGTAGGCGCGTTCTTTGACTCGTGTAGGACAATGTCTTAGATTGCGTTTCAAGAAACCTAAGGCACTGGAGGCCTTTGAGGTGATGTTGTCGATATGTAGATTAAATTTCAGTTTTTCCTTGAGTTCAACTCCCAAGTAGGGGTGGTTTTTAACAATTTCAAGTGACGTTCCTTGCATTTTATAGTCGAATTTTGAGATGTTTCTCTTTGTAGTTATATTCATGATTGCACATTTGTCAATGTTAAATTGCATTTGCCAGGTAGTACTCCAGTTGACTAAGGTGTTTAAGTCGTTCTGAAGTAGACAATGATCATCTTTGGATCTTATTGGTGTATATACAACACAGTCGTCGGCAAATAGACGAATAGATGAAGAAATGTTTGTGGCAATGTCGTTTATGAACAAAAGAAATAATGTTGGTCCTAAAACGGTTCCCTTCGGCACGCCTGAAGTTACCTTGGATAGGTTAGAAGATTCGCCATCTATGACAACTTGCTGTAATCGGTCATTTAAGAAATTGCTCACCCAGGACAAGGTGTTGTTACGTATGCCATAAAAGGACATTTTTTCGGCTAGTCTACGATGGGGGACTTTGTCGAACGCTTTAGCAAAATCGAGTATCGCCATGTCTACCTGAAGACCTTGGTTCATATGTTTGGAAATTTCATCAGTTGTCAGTAGTAATTGTGTCTCGCAAGATCTTTTAGTGCGGAACCCGTGTTGGTTTTCATGAAGTATGTTGTTAATATCTAGATGTTTCATAATTTGAGAGACAACTATATGTTCAAGCATTTTTGAGACGACTGCTGTCAGACTAACAGGTCTATATATTGACGGTTTTGTTCTGTCTCCTTTTTTGAAGATAAGTACGATGTTGGCCTGCTTCCAGTCTTTTGGTATATCGTGGGTGTCTAGAGATTGTTGGTAAAGGTTCTGTAGGATTGGAGTTATTACTTCCGATGTTTCTTTTAGTGCAAAGATTGGCATTTTGTCTGGTCCACTTGCTTTTTTTACGTTTAGTCGTTTGATGCAGTTTGATACCCCTTAGGCTGTAACTTGAATATTTGGCATGGTTGGGTGTGGTGAACAACCTTTATTTGGAATGTTATCAAGGTCTTCGTTAGTAAATACAGAGCAGAATTGTTCGTTAAGCATCTCGGCTTTGTCTTTCGCGCTTTCACCAATCCGTCCGTTGTTTTTTAAGGTTCCAATGCTCATAGTGTCCTGTTTCCTGGATTTAATATATTTATAAAAGTTTTTACCCGCTTTGTCATTTTCTGGGTCAATTAGCCTACTGATGTAATTGTAGTAAGATGTATGTAGTTCATTTCTGACAGTTTTTCTATATTTATGAAATGTTTCTTTGTCTTTGCTGCTTTGAGATTCCCTGGCCCTATTGTACAGTTTTTTTTTATTTATCATCCGTTTCAATTTATGTGTCATCCATGGTATGTCTGGTTTTCCTTTCAGTACTTTTTTGGGGATGTTTTTTCCATGGTTGAGAATAATGCGTCTTTGAAATTAGTCCAGTTTTCTTCGACTTTTTTTGATGAAGTCGTTTGAAGGTAGTTAACACTAATATCTGACATATCTTTCCGGATTTTAATCCAATCTGCTTCTTTGTAATTAAAGATAGTTCTCGGGGCTTTCTTGCTAATAATCGGTTTAATGCTGGTAACAACTGATAGAATATCATGATCGCTCAATCCAATTGGAGGAGGGGTGATGTGGCGTTGTATTAGGGTTGGATGACTTGTGAGTATTAGGTCTAGTATCCTGCCTTGTCGGGTTGGTAGAGTGTTAATCTGCTCGAGTGAATTATTAGAGCTTATCTGGATTAGCTTATCACACTGAGCCTTGTCTCTTGCTCCAACGCATGTACCACCTACATCCCAATTGATGTCGCCAAGGTTAAAGTCGCCTCCTAAAAATATTTTCATGTTTTTGTAGTTTTGGTTGTTTTGTATGAAGGATAATGATTTGTTTAGTTCATCTAGTGCATCTGCTTTGGATTTTGGTTCTCTGTAGAATGCGCCGACAAGTACCGTTTCGTTAACCGATGTTGTGATTTTTGTCCATATGATTTTACAGTAAGAGTCTAAGTCTAAACATTCTTCAGCGGGTAGTTCTGGTCGTACCATTATCATGCCGCCTTCGCCGCCTTTGTCAATAAGTTCCTTCCTGTCTTTCCTAAATATTTGGTATTTATGTTCAGCTGGTATGTTTGGCGGTAAGATTTCTGCGTTTAAGTATTCACTGTTAGTATGGGTTCCCGAGCCTATGATTATATCGGGTGCACAGCTCGATATGATGTTATAAAGTTCCGCTCTTTTGTTCCGTACACTTTGAAAGTTTATTACGAGCAATCTAAGATAGTTTTCATCTGCTTGCGTGATCGGGTCTTGATGGTTACTGTTACTGTCCTCACTGGATGGTTCAGGGACATAAGAGGTACCTAGGTATGATGATGTTAGTTCGCTTTCTATGCTATTTGAGTGCGAAGAAATAGTGTCGATGATGATCTTTGAAATGTTGGAGGTTATGTCCTGTGTGATGTTACCGCGCTTAGGGGTTGATGAATAATATGCCTTGTTCGTAGTATAAGGTCCTACACTGCTGTGTTCTGTAGTTAGTATATCTGGGTTCAATGGTTGGAAAGGGTTTTCTATGGCGAAGCTATCTAAGTCAATACAATGGGATGACGAGAGGTTAGGGATTCCGCAAAGTAAACAAATCCAAGATACATTTGACTGATTTAGTGCCTTAAACGAGTCAGGTCCTATGTTTGCACATTTTGCATGGTACCAAATGTCACAGCCGTCGCATTGGATAGCTTTGGAGTTCCAGCCTACATTTTTATGACAAATTCCACATGGATATTTAATTGGGCCTGGGTTGGTTTCAATATCTCCGGATTGTATTAATAACAAATATATAAGCACACACGATTTCAGTTCATTTTTAAAATGCAGAGTTCATGGCCTTCTAAGTTTCAATGAAGTACACAGATTAAATAAACTGTTTGTTTCCGAGTCCTGGTTGGATATTTCATATGGGCTACTAATATTGCATGAGATAGCAATAAAGAAAACTACTACTGCACAAAAAGTAAGATTAAAGTTCACTTCCCTGAAGGCGGCCATCTTGCCCTCGTGTTCGCGCACCGCTCGCTGTGTTAGCTGGTAGGTGGGGTAATGGCGGCAAAACTTTGAGTCCAAAAGAATATTGAAAAACACAAAATGTCCTGAAAACTTTATAATCCACTGGTGGAATAGTGTTCATAGAACGACCCGCACCTTGTTGTTATTCTGGCGCACTTAAAATATTGTTAAATTAATTTTAATTTCTGAAAATTCTGGAGCACATTTTTGGGAGCATCCGACACCTCGCACAGGTTACACTCTTAAGAGGCTGAATAAACAGGAAATTATGCTTTATTCTATGACACATTTATTCCAAACACCTATCAAAACACCTGGATTTAATACATGGATTAATGTGTCATTAAGCAGGAAATTATGTTCAAAGAGGTACATGTATTAATCGGATGCAATAATGACTTAGCTGATAATGAATGCTGAGGTCCTTTTTGAATTAATCAATGATCGTTTATGGGGGAAAATCGTAACTATTTTATCGAAATTAAAGGCTAAATAACAACACAAAACATTTTTCAAACCTTGTGCATGCCTTTGTCAGCAACGGTTTTTCCTTTAACCATTTTTGATAGTTGTTTAACAGTCTCTCAAAAAAGTTTTCTCTGCTCTCTTTACTTAGACTCATGTTAACTTCTCTGAAGATCTACAAAATGACCCTTTGACGTTCATAAATTGGATCTTTCCATGGGCGCTGCCATATTTGATCTCGTGGATTATGCAAATCACGTTTCAAACGAGAGGATGCGGTATCTGTGAAGTAAATTGATATTTAATTTACAGAATGGATTGGAAATATTTAAGGATGTTTAAGTGTTATGGTTCATTAAACGGAATGTGAGAAATGTAACGGATACGATGATAATTTTCGTAGTAACGTTTTCGTGCCTCTGTGCTTGTGGTATGTATGAAAGTCGAAAGATATTCATCTTCTGATAAAAAGTGGGTGGGGCAATATAATTTAACATTTTTATTCATATTTTATATGCAATAGTCATAATTGTTTTATTTGATGTGTTCCGATGTCAAAGTATGTCATTATGTTTGATAGTTTTAGAATATATTCTGTGCTGACAAGAAGTATTATGTTAAATGAAAAAGTCGAGCTTACAAGTTTTAAACTGAGTGAAGATTGTTAAACATCTGCCCTTTCAGGCCACAGGTATTGGGCGCAGACATCTGCCCTTCCAGGCCGCAGGTATAGGGCGCATGGCCAAATCACTTTAATACTAGCAATATGTCATAAAATAACATTTTTCATCATTTCGACAAAAAAAAGTCTGATATATATATATATATATATATATATATACAAGGAAGGTATCTCTTAACACAGGAAAATCACCTGCATCAACATTCTAAGCCATTAATTGCCTAAATGCAGATGATTGTCGTAAACTATGTAACATTTTGTTGGGTAAGGTTGCCTCTTGATGAAAAATGACCAAAAACGGCTACTTGCCAACATGAATTACAAAAAAACACTTCTCGAACTCGTAGAAATGCTAGGTCGGCTCTGATATGACCGAACGTTCAGTGCCAATTTTACAAGTCTAAAACTACTGAAATACACCAGCTACTGAACATAATCCGCATTAGTACAATACACAAATACATGTTTATCAACTAACAACACAGATTTGTCTTTTTGAATTTTGAAATCTGACTCAGTGGGGCGCTTGAAATGTACAGATAAGTGTATTTTTCTGCAACCAGCCTTTCTTAAGATCAAAGCGATATCGACATCGCAGAATATTTTGAGAGCCAACTTTGTATCTTCTGTCAATTATGAATAATATTATCTCTTTTCCAAACTAAAGCCGGCCTAAAGGCGGAGCCGCCAAAGCAATGCACTATATTCACCAAAAATAATTTAAAAATATTTGACTTGTCTTGAGCATAAGTGATTCTGATAAAAACAACAACTATCACTTCCCTTTGTTGGTGATTAAATTATTATGCCCTCAAAAGGGTTGCATAAAGCAGTTGCACTGTCTGTCTTTCTGTCGGTCTGTCTGTCTGTCTGTTAGGTATTCCAAGTTTTTCTCCTAACTGCTTTTTGATATTTACCTGATTTTTGTTGACTTAAAGATCAAGTTTGAGTTTCGTTCCACAGGGCAGGGGTGGCGAAATCAAATGTCCGAGTTGCCTGAGTCGTACATTTGCTTGTCTGGGCAACTGATTTTTTTCAATTAAGTTGTCCGTGGACAACAAGTTTTTTAAAAGTTGGGTCCAGGTATACAAAAAAAACAAACATTGTATTAAAGCCGTAATTAAGTTTTACAAAATCGGATGTTGACATGCGAATACATTGTCATTGCTATTTGCGGAGCAATCAAGCTAAAATACGGGCACTCTCCTGCGCAGTGATCTCCCTTATTCTATAAGAGACCAGGAGCATGCCGCATTTTAAACATTCGGCCCGACTGTTAGACAGTGTACAGACTGGTTTCTTTATTTTTACAATCCGACGGAAATAAAAAGTATCAAAGTAAGATAATCAAAACACGGTCTACTTTGTTATTTAAGACGACTTTAATGGTAAAAATGGAACATTTAGTTTTTTTAAATCTTCAACAACGGAGCAGAAACCCGAAGCTTTGAGCAGTCCACCTCCCCCCCAAAAATAAGAAAGATTATGATAAAAAATATGATGTAAGTAAACGCACCAGAACTTTTCAAGAAACTTGGCTCACAGATTTACTTATGTTCAACACATGTTTTAATAACACTAGCTTTGCAAGATTAAAAGTTTTAGAAAGTCTTTATATTGTTTATAATATACTGCTATAATGAATGTACTATTGAAATACAACTATATACACAACTAGCAAATCATACTCATTTTGGTATAGTCCACATTAATCAATAAATGCGTTTATAATTTATTAAACATTAACGGACAAGTGTAGTTCAGCAACGGACAAGTTAAATTTCCTAAATGGTTGTCCGTGGACAAGTATAGTTTTTTCCGTGGACGACCAGTTTTAAAAAAATCGGGTCAAGGAATAAAATAAAAATACGCCGTAAATAAGTTTTACGAATCCTGATGTTGACACGAGATTACATTGTCAGTGCTATTTGCGGAGAAATCAAGCTTAAATACAGAGTTACACATGTAGTTGCCCACAAAAAAGGAACGTGCGCCGCTTTTTCAACATTCAGCCCAACTGTTAAACAGTGTACATGTACAGACTGGTTTCTTTATTTGTACAATCAGACGGAAATTAAAGTATACATGTAGGACAAAGATAATCAAAACACCCTCTACCGTGTTATTACAGATGACTTTTATCAGTAAAAATGGAGCGTTTTTTTTTTTTAATTGTTAAGAATACGATTGAACTACTGGAGTCTACTTCACAGTTTGTGACAGAGAAATGAAAAATTATGAGACAACTAAATGAGACCGTGTTAGTAATTTGACACACTTTGATAGGAAATTGCAACAAAATAAAAGTATTTGAGATTTTAATACTGTATGTGTAACACATGTTTTCATAACAATTGCTTTGCAAGATTAAAAGTTTGAGAAAGTCTTTATATTGTTTATAATATACTGCTTTAAAGAATGTCCCATGGAAATACATGTAACTGAAACAAGCAAATTATAGTCATTTTGATTGATTTTACAATATTTTAAATTGATCAGTAATTGTGTTATGATTTATTAACCAGGTTTACCGAAGGAAAAAAATGGTTATTAGATTGGCGAATGTCGGCGGGCGGGTGGGCTGACGGGCGGAACAAGCTTGTCCGGGCCATAACTTTGTCGTTCATTGTGAGATTTTAAAATCATTTGGCACATTTGTTCACCATCATTAGATGGTGTGAGGCATGAAATAATTACGTTGATATTTCCAAGGTCAAGGTCAAACTTTGAGTTCAAAGGTAAAAAATGGCCATAAATGAGCTTGTCCGGGCCATAACTATGTCATTCATTGTAAGATTTTAAAATCATTTGGCACATTTCAGGTTTTTTTTTGGCCCGATTGTATAGCCGAAATTGGGCTATGTTCCCAATCACAAAAAGTATACTTTTTCCCAAAATGTGGCAAAAAATTCACAATTTCCAAAAAAAAAAAAAAAAAAAATTTTTTTTTTTTTTTTTTTTAGAAAGAATTCTAATGCGTATTTTTATCTCAATTTCAATTCAATTACATCTAACAAAGTATTATATGATTTTGTTCTTTTAATTTGAATGATTATAAAGAGTTATATCAAATTTAGTATTTCCCTATAATCAGTGGACTTTCCATGTGGAAAAAAAGGCTAATGAATTTATTTTCCCAATTTCATGAAAATGCCGATAAAATTCTATCTTCCCAAAAAGTGGAAAAAAAACCCTGCATTTGTTCACCATCATTGGAAGGTGTGTCACACGAAAGAACTACGTCAATATCTCCAAGGTCAAGGTCGCCACAACTAAAAATAGATTTATTTTGAAAAAAAACCAAAGGGGGTTAATTATAGACAATCAGTTTAGTTTGAGTTGTCTCCCTTTATCAGACTTTTTTTCAAATTGAAAACCTGGTATTGTGACAATTTTGTCCCTCTTATAAACATAAACGGACAAGTGTAGTTCAGAAAAGGACAACTTAAATTTCCTAAATGGTTGTCCGTGGACAAGTATAGTTTTTTAGCTCTACCCCTTCTCGAAATAAAATACGCTTTTTAACAAAATACACTTTAAGAAGTGCATTTATTCTGCGCTTTCTCCAAAAAAGTGTATTTTTTCTGCGTCTTTCGTTTTAAAAGTACACTTAAGTGCATTAAAGTGTATTTTTCGAAATTAGAGCGCGTTTTTTCATAATCTTTTGAATTGCCAAGTGTATTTTTTCTGTACTTTTATATGATTGAGTGCGTCTTTTCAATGGAAGTGTATTTTTAACTATATCTTTTCCAAGACAGTGTGTCTTTTCAATTTAAGCGTATTTAAGTGTATTAATAAGTGTATCTTTTCTGGGTCTGAACATATTTTATACTTTTCATACATTATATATTAGTAGTAAAAATTTTGTAGTATTTACAAAAACAACACAAATACAAGTGTTATGTATGACATTATCAAATGTTTATTGATTATTTGAAAACATCAAGAAAAAAATACTATTCATAATAAATTTTTTAACAACAATGCTTAACAGCTTTAAAAAGCACAAGTTCAACTAAATCAGGCTGTGGGTCACTTATTAAAAATACTGAATGTGTCAAAAATATTATGTGGGCTTCTGGCAAGCCCACATAATATTTTTGAAAGCCCACATAATATTTTTGACACTTTCAATATTTTTAATATTTAAATTATATTTTCTCAAATTTCTTATACTGATATTTAACCCAAATAAAATTAATATCTACCACATTGTCTACTAAACACATTTTTTAAAGGCAATTAAAATAATATTTATAATAGAATTATAATTTTCTAACACCTTTCAGTATGTCAAATTGAAATATTCACAAATAAATATAATATGCTAAGGGTTATGTGCATGTATTGTAATTTGTGATTTCATAAACAATAAACAGATTGTCATTTCTCAGTAATGATATTCAATTTAAGGTCACAAAGAGAAGAATTGTTATCAGTGATGTGTATTATTCCATAAATATTTTGGTGTTGAAATGTGCCTTTATCAGTAGATATATCTCAAGCTGACACAACAGATAAAAGATCAGCTCTCCCCCAATTAAATCAAATATGCATCATAAACACTAATCTCTTATCAGTGATGCAGCAATGCCTAACAAAGGGGTGCATATCATCTGCATACTTTTGATTGGTTGATAGTTTTTGTTTTGAAAACAAGCCACTTTTGATTGGCTTAGGGCACAGGAAGTAAATTTGTTTAAACAAGCAGGTGTCAGCAACTGATAATGAGCTACATTTTTAGACATGATTTAGCAAATTAAGATTTTAAATTGTACTTGTAGTGTCAAATGTCTTGAAATACTGTCAGCATGAAGTATTGTGTGATGAAAACAAAGTGTATTTACTACAATGTAGTAAATCAAAGGAGGTCCAAAGTGGCTGGATACTGAAGAACAGTTGTAACAGGTTTGTATTTTTATTTCTGCATCCCTTTTTTAATTAAGTTCATTGAATTAATTATGATCATTATCATGTTTATGTATTGTCTCTGGTATAAGGATAAGTAAATGCATTGTAATTTTAAGGAAAACTAACACCAATTGAAACAAAAATAGATAAATATACAAATTAAAAAGTGTTAATGTTGTGTACAGTGAATTATTATGGCTGTGTTTTATGGTTATTGTCATCTTAAACTTTATTTATAGCTAAGTCTGGTCATTACTGAATGGACTTCTTTCCCTCATATTTCAATGAGAACTTTTATATTTTGATTTTAAAGGTAAAACTCTTGCCCCAAGGAAAGAATGTGCATTATCACCTGCTAAAAAAGGAAGAAACAGGGGGATACTGACTGATGTATGGACTTTAACACCAGGTTTTTACCCTTCAAGAGTTGGCCAACTAGAGTGAAGCAGGAGAGTGGGCTGTACTTGACTAAGAAAAGCTGGATTTGTTGAGAGGTAAAACTATACAGGTTATTGCATTTAAAATGCATCACACTTCCAGCGAGTCCAGACAGCCAAATGAGACCACGCATCTTAGTTCATTTTCAAACTGTATTGTCTACAAAACGCTATTTCTTTGATGATAAGAGTTTAGTCACATTTGATCACAGGATTAAAAAATTGTAAAAATAAACAAACAAAAACAACAAGCAAACAAACTTGCATTGATTTAAATTTCTAATTATAATCGCAACAAGATTACCATTACAGCAATATTTCATAGTTAAGTGAAACAAAAACCTTACAATTTAACAAGTATGAAGAATGCCTCGCCCTTTTGATAGTGTGTGATATCATGTTTATCTTTTGCAGATCAATACGCATTCAAGATCCTTAAGAAGAGAAGGACACAAGCAACATCAGTGGTAGATGTCACTCCAGCCCCTGCTTTTCCGGTCTCGCATGCTGCTTTCCAGGTCCCTCCAGCTGCCAAGATCAGGTCTAGGCACTGGCTGCCATCCAGGTCCCCCTGGCGGTTGCGGTCGTGTTCTCAAATGGCTGCTGTACTGGACTACTGGTCCCACCACCATATTCGGTCAAGGTCTCTCCAAATGCTGAAGTCCAGGTTCCTCCGGCCACTGCGGTTCAGGTACCCCCAACAGCTGTGACCTAGTTCTCTGCAGCAGCTGCGATCTAAATATATTGACCCACTGCGGAACACTGCGGTTAATCGTTTTTTCCATACAATCTTCCACAAATGCCTCATTTTATAATGAAGTGTACAATTCTTATGTTCATATTTGTTTGTGTTATAAAGATGATTTTCCTGCACATTGTGTTTTTTTCCCTTAAAACTGCATGGGGCTATTACTTTTTTTACTGAAACATATCAGCACAAAATTGTAAAAGACTTTAACATACTTTAATACAAAAAAGTGTTTAAACCCACAGGAAACCACCTTGCCAAAAACCCACAAAAACTTACTGAGCAGGTTATTGTTTGCCAAAACCTAGCGAGTGTGCGTTTCATTGTCCATATGCTTATAAATTTAATAATTAGAATGAATTATCTTTAATGTATTTTTTTTAGATATATAAACTCAAGAAACTTACATAATTTTTGCGCCACATTACAAGTTTATTTGAATTTGTGTCACTCCTAAGATTTTCCCACGGCCTCCGAATGTCTCTCTTACCCTCTGAAAGTGTTTGTGTTTAGAAATTATTTATAACGTTATTTTTAATAAATAAATCTATTTCAGACTATAAAATACTGTTCTAGCTGTTGATATGTCCCCTTTATAGTTAAAACTGAGATAACTTGTGAGTAAATAGTTGTAAATGGTTGTATATATTTCCAAGTTTGGAAAGTTATGTAGATCTCAAATGTGCTTTCATGTCCATAGTGCTTATATATTTAATAATAAGAACGAATTATCTTTGATGTCATTTTAGGTTTTTTCATATAAACTCGAAAAACTTAAATAATTTGTGCGCCACATTACAAGTTTGGCAAGAAAAAATCTTTAACAATATTAAAAACCATGTGAGGATTGAGAAAGATTTAAAAAAAACTATTTTGCTATTTGACAATTTGGTAAGCCTACATGTATGTCTTTGTCTTTCAACATATTTTATTTGCCATTGTTATTTATTGTGATATTGTTTGAAAAAATTGTATATTGACATGTTTTTTTTCAATGCATTCTTTGTATGGAACAATGTAAACCAAAAGTATAGGGACAGGGGGAAGCAGTTGCAGAGGAAAGCGGAAAAGCTTTTAAGCACCCATAGAATGGCCTTAACTACTTGTTTATTTTAAAATGATTTATGTGAATAAATGTGTTTATTTCAAAGTTTATTTGCTGTTGTTCTCTCAGATCATATTAAAACCGGCCACTTTTCATATCCAAATGAATGTTTTTTTAATAGACATTTTTAAAGATACACTTAAGTGCACTTTATACACTAAAAATACACTTGAGCGTTTTTTTTTCTTCAAAAAATACACTAGAGCGTATTTTTAAAAAAATACACTTGAGCGTATTTTTTCCCCCAAATTTTCAAAAAATACACTAGAGCGTATTTTTTTCAAAAAATACACAAGAGCGTATTTAAGTGTATTTTTTCATGTTTTCCTAAGTAAATTAAAACGCTTAAAATACGCTTCAAGTGTACTTTTTGGGGAACAAAAAAAAACGGTAAGCGAATTAATACACTTAAATACACTTAAGCGTATTAATTCACTTAAAAACACTAAAGTACACTTTAAAATACACACAAAAGTGCATTTATACACTCAAAAAGTGTATTATTTGAACAGAAAAATGCACTTGTTTAGTTAAATGCGCTTTAAAGCGCATGTTATTGGCACCATATTTTTTTCAGCAAAAAATACGGTGCCAATAACATGCGCTTTAATGCGCATTAAAAGCGCATTTAATGCGCATTAAATGCGCATTTAGTGCACTTTTTCGAGAAGGGACTGGCCGAAGGCCTGAAGAGCTTATTTTTAGTGGTTTCCGTCGTCCGTCCGTCTGTGCATGCGTTAGACTTTTTCTTGTTTACGTGATTAAGTCCACAGTTTTCATCCGATTCTTTTCAAACTTTTTCGGTGTCTTTATATTAATGAGGACTCAAACCCTATTGAAAATGGGTTACATCAGAGTAAAAAGTCCAGAATTATCTCCCCTTGAATTTGAGAAAATTGTGAAATAAGGCTTGTTTATGCAATAAAGTCCACAGTTTTCATCCAATCATTTTCCAACCTGCACACTGTCTTTATCTGAATGATGAGTCAAACCCTATTGAAAATGAGCAATATCGGAGTTATAAGTCCAGAATTATCTCCCTTTGAATTTGAGAAAAAATAACATTCAGTTTTTTTATGTGATAAAGTCCATAATTTTCATCCAATTCTTGGCAAACTTGCACAGTGTCTTTGTATCAAAGTGAACTCAAACCCTTTAAAAAAAAGAGCAATATCGAAGTTATAAATCCAGAATGACTTCCCCTTGAATATGAGAAAAATTTGAAATCCCGCTTGTTTACGCAATTTATTCCACAGTTTCCATCCAATTATTTCCAAATTTGCACAGTATCTTTATATCAATGAGGACTTGAACCCTATTGAATATGAGCAGTATCGGAGAAATAAGTACACAATAATCTCCCCTTGAATTTGAGAAAATTCTCCTTGTTTGCGCGATGAAGTACACAGTTTCCATCTTATTCTTTCCAAACTTGCACAGTGTTTATAGCAGTAGAGCGATTCAGGCTCTCATGGGCCTCTTGTTTAGATTTCGCCACCCCTGTTCCAGCCCATTGATTTTTTTTTCCAAGTGTTTTCCTATATGCTTTCAAGTACTTTATACCTGATTTTGGTGTGTGATTCCACCTGCATCACTTTCAGGTTAAGGCTGAGTTTGTTTTTTTTCTAGAGTTTGTTGACAAAAGTACAATGATAGGGCATCTCCTTCCATGTGGAGAATTAAATATCTTGTTGTTTTAATAACTTTTATCTGATAAGTTAATCAGAGCTCCAGATAAGGTTTTGTGAAATTCTTAAATAACTACCAGATTTTCAAAAAGAATTCTTAACTCTGAAATTTTATTCTTAACGTTACTACTAAGTTTTGAAAAATAATTCTAAATGACCTAAAAATAAATAATAATGGTTATTTTCATGCAAAAAAATCAAAATAAACATTCTAGCAACTTTATCTATACGAGTTCAACAGTGTCTTTTCAGTTTTATACAATTTTATTTTTCAAATTCCGTCATATGCCCAAACTGTGCTTAGATTGCATGTCTTAGATGAATTTTTACATATTTCACAATTAAAACGGGTCTCCCCTTCAATCTTTTCAACGATTAGCCACAGGACTTGTCCCTTCCACTCGTTTAATTTTTTTTGTGTTAAAGTTTGGACCCGTCATGTCGCGTTTTTGTTTAGCTTTTCCGACTGTGTCGGAAACTGAACATACAACATCTTTTAAGATCTTTTCTATAATGTCTTTCTAAACATTTAACTTCGGCTCACTTTGCGTACAATATGTTAAAAGCGTGTTTTTGGAGGCTTTGCAGTTTTTTAGGACGCTCTCTGGGCGCCGCCATTGTGTTTTGACAGATAGACTGTATATGCCGCTTTTATTGGAAAAAATGCGCTTTGTTAAACAAACCCGATAACCATTCTATATAAGCACCGCGAAGATCTTTAATACGCGACAAGAACTCAATAAAAATCGATACGAACCGATGTAAAAATAATATTCGTAACTTGATTTTGTAATTCTTAATGGTACGACAAGATTTTAAAATAAATACGTAACGGACTTGAAAATAATTCGTAATTACGAAGATACGACCCTTATCTGGAGCTCTGGTTAATGTGTGTATATCAGAGTTTATATACAGTTACTGTACCTACATTTTGTAGCTTGTGTACCTAGCACATAGATCAATACATTCCTGAACTAATATATACTGTGTTTCCTTTTACATGTTTTTTAAAGTAAATTTTCAAGAACAGTTCTGTCATTGTCAATTTGTTGCCGTTATGTTGCTTGGCTAAAGTGGGAAAAGCTTACTTCATTCATTGTTTGATTTGCTTTTCTGGGTTAGAGACTCAGAATACTTCCTATACTTTATATTTAATGTTCCATTAATGACATTCTAAGATATTTGAAGTAATATTTTAGTCTTGATTTGAATTTTTATTCCTTTATGTTAAAAACAAATCTTTTATGGCTTTTCACCAGCTCATTTTGAGCTACATCCTTTAGTACATTTTTTGCTATTTTGATGTAAAATGTCAAAATTGAAGTGTTTTGCAGAAAATGTGGAAAGAAATACAACAAAGCTTTTTGATTAAACTTGGAAATAATATTTTGAAAGGCTTTTTATTACCGATAGTAATATCCTGTTGACTGTAGAAAAAACAAAAACACATTGTACATTCCCAGTAAGTGAGCTGCCTTGGATTTTCACCTAACAATTTTTACCTGTGTTCAGGTTCTGAATTGTATTTCTTAAGTTAAAGTTAATTCTCAGTTTGTGTTTGCAATGTAAAAAAGGCGGTAAAATGGACATAAGCCCGAAACAAACAGACCCGATCCCAAAGGGAAATTGTACAAAAATTTCCAATCCCCCCCCCCCCAAATATAATTTTGTTATGCCCCCCTCCGAAGAAGAGGGGGTATATTGTTTTGCACATGTCAGTCCGTCGGTCCGTCCGTCCGTCCACCAGATGGTTTCCGGATGATAACTCAAGAATGCTTTGGCCTAGGATCATGAAACTTCATAGGTACATTGATCATGACTGGCAGATGACCCCTAACGATTTTTAGGTCACTAGGTCAAAGGTCAAGGTCACAGTGACTCGAAACAGTAAAATGATTTCCGGATGATAACTCAAGAATGCTTAGGCCTAGGATCATGAAACTTCATAGGTACATTGATCATGACTGGCAGATGACCCCTATTGATTTTTAGGTCACTAGGTCAAAGGTCAAAGTCACAGTGACTTGAAACAGTAAAATGGTTTCCAGATGATAACTCAAGAATGCTTACGCCAAGGATCATGAAACTTCATAGGAACATTGATCATGACTGGCAGATGGCCCCTATTGATTTTCAGGTCACTAGGTCAAAGGTTAAGGTCACAGTGACTCGAAACAGTAAAATGGTTTCCGGATGATAACTCAAGAATGCTTACGCCTAGGATCATGAAACTTCATAGGCACATTGATCATGACTGGCAGATGACCCCTATTGATTTTCAGGTCACTAGGTCAAAGGTCAAGGTCACAGTGACTCGAAATAATAAAATGGTTTCTGGATGATAACTCAAGAATGCTTACACCTAGGATCATGAAACTTCATAGGTACATTGATCATGACTGGCAGATGACTCCTATTGATTTTCAGGTCACTAGGTCAAAGGTCAAGGTCACAGTGACTCGAAACAGTAAAATAATTTCCGGATGATAACTCAAGAATGCTTAGGCCTAGGATCATGAAACGTCATAGGTACATTGATCATGACTGGCAGATGACCCCTATTGATTTTTAGGTCACTAGGTCAAAGTCACAGTGACTCGAAACAGTAAAATGGTTTCCAGATGATACCTCAAGAATGCTTACGCCAAGGGTCATGAAACTTCATGGGAACATTGATCATGACTGGCAGATGACCCCTATTGATTTTCAGGTCAAAGGTCAAGGTCACAGTGACTCGAAACAGTAAAATGGTTTCCGGATGATAACTCAAGAACGCTTATGCCTAGGATCATGAAACTTCATAGGTACATTGATCATGACTGGCAGATGACCCCTATTGATTTTCAGGTCACTAGGTCAAAGGTCAAGGTCACAGTGACTCGAAACAGTAAAATGGTTTCTGGATGATAACTCAAGAATGCTTACGCCTTGGATCATGAAACTTCATAGGCACATTGATCATGACTGGCAGATGACCCCTATTGATTTTCAGGTCACTAAGTCAAAGGTCAAGGTCACAGTGACAAAACACATATCCACACAATGGCTGCCACTACAACTGACAGCCCATATGGGGGACATGCATGTTTTACAAACAGCCCTTGTTTTTAGAAAAAAATGTCCAATTTATATGATTAAATAGATTAAATATAAATTTTATTTCATAAACATGTAACAATTTTTTTACTATAATTCTATAATTTATTTTAGTTTTTCCCCAAATGGCAAGGAAGAGGCTTTATGTATCAATATTTGTAAATAAATCAATTCGGACAATTTTGTTGGTAAAATTGTTTGCCATTTTATCGATTCTAAAAATCTTAAGGTAGCGCACCTCTAATGATTTCCTGCGATTTCTTCGAAGGTTGAAGAGCCTACTATTAGGTGCCGTAGCCTAGTGGTTAAGGCGATAGACTAGAAATCTTTTGGGATATTCCCGCGCAGGTTCGAATCCTGCCGACGACGTATACTTTTTTGCGACGCGTTTTATTTATTTTCTAACGTATTTGATTTAATATGGCATATAAGCTATATTTATTGTTAAATATGTTGCAATTTTTATGCACATTCTTCAATTATTAAAATTAAAACAACGTTATGGCGAAATTGGGTGATTTACTGTTGAAAATTCGAACCATGCATGTTGCATTTTTATTTTTATTTCAAAAAGTAAACGGTAAATCTGTCTATTTCTTGGTGTTTTTGCTGTATATAGTGTTTCTATAAAAACTAAGTTTAAAATATGACTTAAATGATACTATTTTGAATTTTATGACACTTTGTTTTTAACCGACCCAATTTTTACTTGGCTGAAATCACTTACATTTCATGGCGCTCTTCCATAGATAAAAATTTGTAAAAAATAAATGTCTGTAAAAGAATACTTATTTCATCTTGTTTAAACTTGAAACACCTTTACAGCATCTGTACACACCAACTGCATGCCCATATTTGGAAATTTGAATGAATTATGGAACTTTTATATACCCCAGGGGTGAAAATAAACTGGACAAAAGCCGCGCGTGGGGGTGGTTTTGAAAAAATCGGTATATTTTTTTAAAAAGCATGGAAAGCCTACCTACAAATTTGCATGTAGTTTAGTGAAATGATGCTGATTAAGAAAATAATTACTTAGATTATATTTGGATATGTGCCCATTAGAGGTGCGCTACCTTAATTTGACTCGACTCCTTTTCCTAAAATAGCTTGAAAACCACATGATTATTAATAAGTAAGTTCTTTACTAATAGCACACTGCACAATGACATGTACTTGCAAACATACTTGGGGCATATCAGAGTTCCAAGCTACATGTACTACAGGGAGTATATCACTGAGTGAGCATTTGCATGGCACAAAATTTGACAAAAATCTGCTAACAATTGCAGCTGCTGGGGGGAACAAGTGAATGAGATCAAAAGCAGTTACACATAGGTATTGCTGGGCTTAATCCTCTTGATCAAAGTTCTATGTATGTTTTGTACTGAATTTACTGTGGTTTCATAAATACATTGACATGTAAAGTGCTGTTATATTTAACGGTGGTCACTGGTTAGTAGTTTTTCACGGACCTGACAGTACGAAATAATGTTTCAGGTTAACAAATCAAACGTTAAAAGTAAAATGTATGAAAATGGTATTGATTATTGCCCCCCTGTTTCTCAAAAATCCCCCCTATTTTTGAAGTCAGGGGTAAATTCCCCCAATCCCCCCCCCTTCTTTTTATGCCCCCAGTAGGGTGGCATATAGCAGTTGAACTGTCCGTCAGTCAGTATGTGTGTATGTCAGTCTGTCTGTCTGTCTGAAAAAAACTTTAACATTTGCCATAACTTTTTCACTATTGAAGATATTTGGCATGCATGTGTATCTCATGGAGCTGAACATTTTGAGTGTTGAAAGGTGAAGGTGAAGGTCATCTTACAAGGTCAAATGTCAAATACATGATTATGGCGTCTGACTGTCCGAAAACTTTTAACATTGGCCATAACTTTTCATGCCCCCATTAGGGTGGCATATAGCAGTTGAACTGTCCGTCAGTATGTCAGTCAGTATGTCAGTCTGTCCGTCCGTCCGAAAAAAAACTTTAACGTTGGCCATAACTTTTGTAATATTGAAGATAGCAACTTGATATTTGGCATGCATGTGTATCTCATGAAGCTTCAAATTTTGAGTGGTGGAAGTTCAAGGTCAAGGTCATCCTTCAAGGTCATAGGTAAAAATAAAATACATTTAAAGCGGCGTTCTCATAAAGCTGCACATTTTGAGTGGCGGAAGTTCAAGGTCAAGGTCATCCTTCAAAGTGAAAGGTCAAAAAAAATTTTTTTTTAATTTTATTTCAAAGCGGCGCAATAGGGGACATTGTTTCTGACGAACACATCTCTTGTTCAATATTGAAGATAGCAACTTGATATTTGGCATGCATGTGTATCTCATGAAGCTGCACATTTTGAGTGGTGGAAGTTCAAGGTCAAGATCATCCTTCAAGGTCAAAGGTCAAAAAAAAAAATAATTTCAAAGCAGCGTTGCCATGAAGCTGCACATTTTGAGTAGTGGAAGTTCAAGGTCAAGGTCATCCTTCAAGGTCAAGGTCATCCTTCAAGGTCAAAGGTCAAAAAAAAATAATTCAAAGTGGCGTTCTCATGAAGCTTCACATTTTGAGTGGTAGAAGTTCAAGGTCAAGGTCATTCTTCAAGGTTAAAGGTAAAAAAAAAATGTTTTTCAAAGCGGGGCAATAGGGGGCATTGTGTTTCTGACGAACACATCTCTTGTTGATTCCTAGAATAGACACTGCCATGTGGTACATGTAATCATTTTGAAGCTGTGCATTTTCTTTTTTAGGGTGAGAAGGATGGTAGTAATTTGTTGATGTTGAGGAAGCTTAATATATATTTAAATGAAAAATCTTGCATTTAATGTTTCTTTGAAGTGCAATGATTACTAGAAAGCAAAATGCAAGAGCTTTCAATATAACCATAGTTAATGGGAAAGTTTTTAAATATAAAATGATGAACTCTGAAAGCAAACACAGTTTATTTATTTATTTTTCAACAGTTGACCTATATTTATGAGGCTTAATATACATATGAATTGTAGATTGCATCAAATATCAACAGTTGATAAACACAATTAGTCTGCTGATGGTTTAGACACCTGTTTCTATCTTGTTTCTATGTGGTAACAAACAGTGAAGTTTTGACAGCAAATGTCATTGTCAGTTATTGATACATGTAGGCCAATCACCCTTAAACTCCACCAGTCAACCTTGTATGATTGAAGTATGAGTATTGTTTTGACCATGTTCACTACATGTAGGTCATACTTATGTGCTCATGAAGTGTATTTGGTATGTGTAAGTACGTTTACTTTAACTTTAGAACTATGAATATTTTTTAACGTTTCCTTTATATGTATATATGTATGTTCTTTGAATTCAGTATCAAAACTCCCAAGTCCAGTGATTTTTTTTTTGCTTTTATTTGTTACAGCCTGTGCCATTTGAATTGGGAAAATTAGCGCGATAAACCGTGAAATAGGGAAAAATAGAGCGATAAACTATGAAATTGGGAAAAATTAAGCATTATAAATATGGGTATAAGTAACAGAATTAATATTGTTTTTAAGTGCATGTTCGGGGGTTTTCTAGCTATTTTGAGAAAAGGAGTCTGTTGAAATTGGGAATTTTTTTAAATCAATAAAAGTGGCAAATTTGGGAATTATTTATCGACAAAAAGGACTAAATAAAAGGTATATATTTTGTAAGATGTTTAAAAAAAATAAAGTTGAGATCTAGAGTTAAGAAATCATAAGAAACTTCTTTCTTTAAAAAATAAAAAAAATGTGGGAAATTTGGATTTTTTTTTGGGAAATTTTGAATTTCTTGATTGGGAAGCAGCCGAAATTCAGCGGTTATTTTGGGCAAAAAAATATCACTGAAGTCATACAGGTACAGCTTTACATGTATATGCAGCAACACACCATTAATGTACAATGGTGAATACAAGAAACACAGCTTTATATATAAGGCAATCCTTAAAAAATTGTTTGTTTGGCATAACCTGACCCAAATTTTGGTGGGTAGGTAGGTAGGGATTTTATTTATTTTTTAGTAATTTTTTTTTCTGACATTGAACTCCGACATATACCAAACTGAAAGGTAGCCTCTGGTAAAGAATTTTCTGCACTGTCCCTATCACCGCACGTGTACAAAAATGTATTGGTTAGTCTATTTTTTCTATAAAGAACTTCGAAAATATAATATAATCGACGAAAAATAATTTATCTGAAAACTACAGTCCGAAAAATTGTACGCATTTTGCACATAAAATAAAATGTGCATATCGTTTGACTCCAGAAAATGAAAACAAGTAACCTAGCAAATACATAATTTATATTCTATTTGGTTGACATATAACTTTACAATAGCATAGTTTGTGAGTAAAAAAACAAACAAAGTAATTATAACATTTTAATTTCAATCAAGAACAGAAAGGTGCAACATCTTCGACATGTAGCTAATTATTTAATTATCATCCTTTAATTCAGATTGACAGTCGGTAGAAATTTGTTAAGTGATCAGCTTAAAAATAATTTATTGAGTGTTACGCTTCTTTTCATTTGCTTATTTTTGATACGACTTTTACCATCGGCCGTTATATTGTAGGCAGACGACATGTCAACTGTGTATTCCATTATCTGCGCATAAATGACCCAATATTACCCAATAGCGAACTCAATGTTGAATAGCCAGCTACCATATGTGCTTCAAATTGTTCATGGAAACAAACAGAAAAATAGTTTAAAAAAACCACTCCGGATTAAAATGGTTGATGGTTTCAATGAAATTTAAGCAAATTCACAAATTATATTTTTCTTAAGCCAAATTCGCTATACTTTCGCAAATTGCGAACGACAGCTTGAGCCCTGTAATAGTGAGCATTTATTCCAATAATAACACGTTCGCAATGCTCGCGCTGTCGTTCACCATTTGAGTCATATGCAAAATATGGAGAATTTGGCAAAAGAAAAATCTAAATCTTAAATCTAGTAAAATTTCGTTGAAAACATCTGCCATTTTAATCCAGACTGGTTTTCTATATTTGTCTCTTTGTTTCAATGAAAGTGTTCACAATTCGAGTTAACGAAACCTGGTCTGTACCTGATTAGACATTGCTTGACCTTATTGTTAATGAAGTGCAAATGGTAGCTGGCCAATCAGCATTGAGCTCGCTTACACATGACATGATGTTATCGAATGAAACGTGAGGACGGGTGGAGCTATCGGATAATATTGGGTCATTCATGCGCAGATGTTGTATAATTTGAATACACATTTAATATCGCCGTCTGCCTCCAAAATAGCGACCGGTCGGAAAGTCGTATAAAGAGATAAGCAAATGAATATTTCTAAGCTGACCACTTTTTATCTTTCTACCGAATATTTACAGAACTGAATTAAAGAGTGATAATTAAATAATTAGTTATATGGCGATAATATTACACATCTCTGCTGATTGCCGAATTGAATTGAACGGTGATAATTAATTAATTTGTTTTTTTACTCCCAAACTATCCTGAACGACGACAGCAGCGTATTTTAATTAAAGGGATACAAGAAAAACAGGAGCGGTTTAATTGTATTTTAAGTCTAATTAATCGCATATGCATATGTCAAATAAATAGGCGACTCAAATAAATACCGTTATGCGTTTTGTTCATTGCTGCTATTCTAGATATCCTTGAAAGAGCATTCAATTAAATGACGCAAATAATCTAAAGGATAAAAAGCGGAAAGGACAAATTTAGCGGAAAGAATTTTCGGCAAGCAAAAAAAAAATTATTTTGGAAAGTAGCAAAAAAAAATTCAGTCAGGCCGATTTTAGTGGGTCAGTCGGGTTATGCCAAACAAAAGAATTTTTAAGGATGGCCTAAATACAAGAAACACAGCTTAAAGTTGAATTCAGGATTTGTAACTTCTTGGAACTTGTGGTCAAAAGCACCTGAACCTTGAGTCGCTGCTGGGTATTTTGACTGGCATTGGTGAAGTAACACAACAGAAAGTGTTACCAAAATGTTATATATTTCAAGTATTATCTGAAACTTTTAAACATGTTTGTATATGCTTGTTGCATTTGGTTTAAAGCTGAAGACATTGTCGGAAGGGTTGATTTTTTTTATCCACTCGGATTGCCATACTTTTTTTTATGTCCCCGGATCGAATGATCGGGGGTATATTGTTTTTGGCCTGTCTGTCTTTCATTTTGTCCCAAAACTTTAACCTTGGTCATAACTTTTGCAATATTGATGATAGCATCTTGGAAATTTGGCATGCACGTGTATCTCATGGAGCTGCACATTTTGAGTGGTGAAAGGTCAAGGTCATCCTTCAAGGTCTAAGGTCAAACACAGCTCTTGTTTTCTTTTTCAAACAGACATATTCTTATTGACTGAATGCGGCTTCTTAATATGTATTTTTGACTATTGATAGGATGGGTTAAGAACATGTGTGTACATATAGATGAGCATGCACTGTTACATGTACTGTTATTTTTCCTCATAGAGGTTATTTCAGCAGTCTTTAACATTGCATAAATCTTACCATTGCTCTCAACTGACACATATCTTCACCTTCCAGCATTCATATGGGAGAGTCTGGTAAATGAATGATGTCATGGGAGGAAAGTTTGTTGAAAACAGATTCCAATGCTTCTAGTTGCCACCAATAACTGAGAGCATTATCTGGAAAGAATATTGAGCTGGAGTAATGTTTTGACTGATAGTTAGGCCTCAGCAAGTTGGGTTCTCTAAAATGCCCAAAGCGAAAGAATGCTGAGATTGTTATAGTTTGTGGATTTATAACATAAAGTTGCAAAATGTCCATGGTCAATTTGCGGTATGTGACTTACTTCTTTTTTCATTGTATTGCTTACCTAAATTAAAAGAACAGGAATTCTACATAAGTAGGCCCTACACGAACACTATTTCCTCAGGAGTTACTAAGGTGATTCCTTCATTAAACAGGATGCTGTTCCCTCTGCATGAATTGCATTCAGAACCTTAATTTTATTGTGTGATACAGTTGTTGTGAAAGTAATTACTCATACATGGATATGATAAATACATTTATGCAGTCTTGTCACGGAAAGTTAACCCATTTATGCCTAGTGGACTCTCCCATACTTCTAAATTGGATCAATTTATTTCCAAAATTAGGGATGTCCAGTATATTTTTTTCTATATTTAGAATATTTCTTACAGAAATTCCTTTAAGCAAACAGCACAGACCCTGATGAGACGCCACATCATGCGGCGTCTCATCTGTGTATGAGCTGTTTGCCAAGGCCTTTTTTTATAGACGCTAGGCATAAATGGGTTAATCTAAAGAATAAACAGCATTAAATTAACATACGCAATGGTCTGTAGTGCAAAATAATAAGTACCCCCGATAAATAAATAAGGAACTGTTCGGGATATCTGATTAACAGAGTGCTGGGCTGCTCATCCAGGGATTATAAAAAGTTTGAATCCCATTGTGGTCACAAAACCTGTGTTGGGCTCTGGTCAAGAAATAACTCATGCAGTCTGTATCCTGTCTGTAGTGCTTGTAAATGCAGTTGACAGTAACTGCCATAAGTTCAGACCCAAACTTGTGGGTAACTGCTCAGACAGATAATGATTTACTAGCAAGGATAAGTTGGTTGTTGGTTATTGACTTGCTGTGCAAAACAGCAAAATATCCAATGAACAAACAAACATGTTGGTAGATCCTACAATTCACTTATCAAATGTTGAACTAGGACAAACTTAAATAATATAAATGTGAAGCAATTGTATCAAACAAATGAAAATAACATGTTTTAATAAACATAATATTTTAGCAGTTACAATTGTGTGCCGCCTTCCTTCGACTATCTGTCTGTGCAAAGGTCCCTGTCTCAGCCATAAATATTCCATAATATTAATTGATTTTGAAATAACTTGCCAAAATATCCACCATCATAATGCAATGTGTTGGATGTAACACCTGTCTCTCTTACTCAAAATCAAGGTCTCACTTAGAGGTAAAAAGTCAAAATGGGCAATAAAACAGCTTGAAAATTCCTGTCTCAGTATGAACCCATTTATGCCTAGTGGACTCTCCCATCCTTCTGAATAGGATCACTTTATTTCCAAAATGAGGGATTTCTAGTATATTAATTTCCATGTTTAGAATATTTCTTACAGAAATTCCTTTAAGCAAACAGCGCAGAACCTGATGAGACGCCGCATCATACGCTAGGCGTAAATGGGTTAACTAATCCATATATGGATGGATTTTGAATTACTGGGCACAAATGAAAACCATAATAGGAACACCTTGCTTGCAACTATGTCTCCCTAGTGCAAAGGTCAAGGTCACTTTTAAAGGTCAAATGCAAAAGTTGGCAATAAAGAGCTGGTAAATTCCTGTCTCACTCATAACTTTGCCACAGAATTATATATTTAAAAATATACGGCTCAAAAGCAATCCATCATCAGAAGATACAAATGACTACCACTTAAGTGTCCCATGTATGATCTCTTTCAGTTAATGCTCAAGGTCACAGATAGTAGGTTTTATGACAAATTTGGCCCAAAACAGTGTTTTCTTAATTAATGCATAATTTTCAGATATGAGTTAATTGTGGGGGCATCTGTGCTAGCTGTTTTGGTCAAATTGTGGCAAACATCAGGCACAAATGTGGCAAACATCAGGCGCAAATTACTATCACATAATTTTCCCTGAGTCACTGAAAACAAACACTTAAATTCTCTATTTTGAAGAATTTCAAGCAAAATAAAAAAAGCATCAAATTTAACCATCTTAGTCAAAACAACTCAACTTTCCCAAACAAAAGGGCCATAGAACCATTACCATAATGGTGAAAAAACTGCTTTATTAGGTAGAATAAAGTGAAATAATGACTTAATGACATAATTTGTTATTTACCAGAAAATTTGCCAACCTCTACCTTTGTTGTCTTTTTAATTTTATGTTATGACATAATAAGATTTTTGTGGTTTCTGTTGTTAGCAAAATTGTGTAGATAATTCTTCTTTAAACATAGTGCTATAATTATATAGCTTTTAATAGTTTAAAGAAAAAAGCTGATGAATGTAAACAAATACTGACATTTGTTAAAAAAAAATAATTTTTTACTTGAAGTAGTGGTACATGTATATGTTATTTAGACAAAAACACACGGCAGAGCTGGGCAGGACGTCTATAATCTCTCCGCTGCCGTCATAACGGCCCAAGGGCCATTATGAGCCTAGGGCCGATTATAGACGTCTGGCCCAGCTCTGCTTTGTGTTATCATTTATAATACATAAATATATCATACTATTGTTTTCATTCACTAAAATTAATTACAGTACCAGCTTTCCATACTTTTATTTTCATTCAATTTGATTACGCAATTTATGACGTATCTCATGTGATGTAATTTCTGTTATGAAACACAGTTTTAGCTAGACTCTCTGGATTTTAGGGACAACAATTCCGTTGTGGAGGATTTTAATTTAACAGTTTAAAAAATATTTTTAAGCATCAAATGAATCCAAAACCTAATTCGGATTGTGTGATTGTGTGTTTGTCATGCATAATTAGGAATATTTTTTTTGTAAATCACTCCGACAAGTCATTCGATTTCATAAATCGTAGTTTTGGTGAAAGTGGTTAGCATTTGATACAATCGTTTACAAAAATTGTGATTTTAAATCAATATAGAATAACGGATGGAATAACAAAAAAAACGGAATAGCACATCATTGTTATTTTTAGCTCGGCGTTCTGGAGAAAACCCGAGTTATTGTCATAGCCAGCTTGTCGTGTTGTCCGCCGTCTGATGTCCGAGGTCTGCGTCGTGCTAAAACCTTATGATTTGTTAAGATTTTGAACATTGGATTTTAAATCAAATTGCTTCCATGGCATCTACAACTTTGAAACTTGTAGATGCACCTTAATGAGTTCAACACGCCACACCCATTTTTGGGTCACTAGGTCAAAGGTTAAGGTCACTGTGATCTTAAAAAAACTAAATACAAATTCTGACAAGCTTTCATTTATTCAAAACTGAACCCGTAGCCGAGCGTGCCAACCGTTATGCGGTGCTCTTGTTAAGTTATCGAGGTAAATGTGTCTTTCACTATAAATTTTGCTGTTTGATGAATCCTGTTAAAGCTCAAATAGAGGCATAAATCTTATAAACAAAAGAGTTTCAGTTTCAATTGATATTTGTATTTGTCCAAATTGCTAAGTGTCATTATAATTAAGTTTGATTTTATCTTGAAGTTGTGGTTTATTTTATTGATCACTGTTGGCAGAGACTTAATGTGGATGCCATTTTGTTCAGTTGAAGCCGCACGATCCGATTCTTTTCTGATATGAAAATTCGGCCCGGCTAATCGGGCCGATATAAATTATATTGGCCCGCTATATACGTATAATGGCCCGCTCACAACGTCTTTTTGTTACTATTTATAGTAATGATATGCAATATTGCAATATAATGAATGATAATTTATTAATTTAATTTGTTTGGCCAAAAATCATTTCTTGCAAATTCTTAAAAATTGTTACCCTTGCATGTGGATTGTGTAGTGGAAATTTAACACACACAGCACTTTATTGCTATCTTTTACAGTAGCATTTTGTTTAGTCTGTTATATAACAGAATACAAGAACACGGGTATGTGTACTGGTACACATATTTTCTAAACAAACTTCTGAACATTTGACTGGAAGTTTGTACCTGGCGAATATTAGGATGAAAAGATATACTTCATACAAGTACTGAAATCTGTTATCTGCAAATACTTAAAGGTAATAAAATTCCTTTCCAAAGATTTTTGGGGATACTAAATGTGCCTTTGAGTAGTGATAATATATGTCTTGTTCTGAGAAAATTGGGCTTAATGTTGTGCCTAAAGTGTTGTCCCGGATTAGCCTGTGCAGTCCGCTAATCAGGGATGACACTTTTTCGGTAAGGAGGGACTTACTTGAAACTAAAAATACCATAAAAGCGGAAAGTGTCGTCTCTGATTAGCCTATGCGGACTGCACAGGCTAATGTGGGATGACACTTTCCACAAGCATTATTCCCAGTTTTCTCAGAACACGACTCATATATGAAAATGTATTAAGTACCTGATATTTGAATTTACATTATGTGTGCAATAATTTCTCCTGTGAAACAAAATAGCTATTTATTAAGAGATTTAACTATAGAATACAGATTAGGCACAAAAAAAGAACAAAGAAGCCTTAATTGATATCTCATATCGAATGTTCCTCATTATTGGTACATGTTTATTGTTTGAATGTATGCCAAGGAAAATACATGTACTTATGTAAACAAATAGTATATCAGTGCTCCAGCTATGCCTAAATTGAAGGGTGCCCCGCCCTGCCCTCCCGAACCTCCACCCTGCCCTTCCCAGGCCCCCCCCCCCCTGCCTTTAAAAAAATTTTTTTTTTTTTTTTTACATATGACGATTCTCTTATTACAATACATTGTAATTAATTTATTCCTCATTGTAGACATTATATTTGAATTGTTTAATAATAATGGGAATAATATATTCTAACAATTATTAATAACATATAAATTAACATGCAAGAGGAAGCATTCCAGAAACGCCCACGGGCGCGAAAGTGCTCTTTTGACAAAATACTGCGCGTCCAAAGTGCCCTTTTGACAAAAAAAGCCCCCTCCCCACCCTGCCCTTTTCAAATCCTAGCTGGAGCACTGGTATATTTTATAGTAAATGTACCCAATTTATACTGTCTTAAGCATAGGTCACACATACATTTCCAACTATCTACTGACCACCCACAACATTAATTTGTGGCATTCAACAATAACCTGTTATGTCCAAACCCCAAATAAGGGCAGTGGAAGTGTGGTCGTTAATTGATCAGAGACTTATTGGCAACTGATTGAAGACTGACCACAATCTGTGATACTAATACATGTATCTGTGATTGACAAGTGACCCTCAACAACCATCAAAAACTGGTGAATACATTTTGTTGTAGATCAAATTTGGTCGGCGCTTAGTTGTTTAATGGCCTTCAATGCTCTGTAAGCAATATTTGGATTATCAAAAAATTAAAGGTTTATTCTGAATGTTCATTATTCAATTTGTTAAAAAAAGCATTAGCATGTGTTTGTGTGAAATTGAAAAAGAAGAAAATGAGGCTTAATAACACAGATTTTCTCTGTTATTTTTGAAATTAGAGGTGATCTAGCTAACATCACCTTTGCCAATGAAATCTTGTTTAGCAACAATTTGCATTCTGTCAGCATCTATTTGATCACCTGATAGCAATTATTTGTGGGACCAGTGTATAAGAAATGAACTTTTCAAGCTACATGTACATGTTACATATTGTAATTAAACGTTTTAGGGTTCATTGTACTGAAAGATTGTCATAATTCATATCAATAAATGAAGACCAAGTCAAAAGTACTGGTGTTTTAAACATGATTTACAGGACACAAAATGACCTGAAGGCATTTTGCAACCGGCTATCTTTGATCAGATCTTTATGTTTTAATTCATTATTGACAGCTTCATAAGTGGTCCTTTATTGTGCACTCTGAGTCATTGTGAGTTCACTTACTGTGAAAGTACATTCGTTTGTGCCAAAATGAAGGGAGTGTAGACTAGTGGATGAATATAATTGACAATTTATGTGAAATTAATATTTGGATTTTATGGATAACAATCTTTTCACTATTTGAATATTCACTGTGTACTTCAATAAGTACAGAATATGTTTTATCACAGTACGTGCAATAATACAGATGAGTAGATATTTTATTGTCCCCTACCGGTGAAACCGGAGGGGACTTATGGTTTGCACTCCGTCTCTCAGTCTGTCTGTCTGTCAGTCTGTCACACTTTTCTGGATCCTGCGATAACTTTAAAAGTTCTTCATATTTTTTCATGAAACTTGGAACATGGATAGATGGCAATATGGTGATTATGCACTTCATTTCATTTTGTTCCTACATCAAGAATTCTGGTTGCTATGGCAACAAATATAAAAAAATTGTTTTACTGACAATGGTGGAGTTTCACCGGTAGGGGTCCATAATTTCTTGGCACTCTCTTGTAAAGTCTGTTTGTATAAGTAAAAGATATGTTGTAACAATTTATACCAAAGGTATTTTTATACTTTTAAAAACAATCTAAAGAAAAAGAACACTCAGAATTCATACAACATGTAAGTTATGTTCTGGAAACTTTTTTTGATATATTTTGAATTGTTTAGTCATTTTATATCTTTGTACAATCAAAAATATATTCATAGTAAAAGTATAGTAATATTTTTTAAAGGGATATAATCCAAGGGATAAGCTTCTATGAATAGAAAGAAAAAGGCATTGACATTTTTTCTATTATAACTCTCTTCTGCAGTTTTTTTTTTCATACACAGTTATTGAGCTGATTTTTGGTATGTGAGTTTACAAACATGATCTACAGATAAATTACGTGTGAAATTCATTCTGGTCCTTTGATTTTTGGGGAAGTTATGGGCTTTGGACTTAGAATTTTTTTTCGGCGTAAGCTGCATAAGCCAGCTTTTCACCCTGACTTGACCTTTGTAAGTGTCCAATAAAATTCAAATAAAATTTCCCGCGGCTAGGTACGAATGAATACACTTCATTTATTCCATTGGCTGATTTGAGTATACCACCAGAACATTGGAAACATATCCGCGTCTTTGTAACACTGTTTTACTGTATGAAACAATTTTATCTCTAATGAAAAGGCTTAATAGATAGAACAGTTTTACACTCAATTCTCGACATCAATACAGTTTGTGCGTACACCTTTTATTTTCAGAGTATTACCAGGGCAAAAGCGTTTATACTTAAAAGACTATGTTCTCATATTTAGTTCTTACTTCCATATTCCTGTCAACATGTTAACATGTAAAAGTATAAAGAGCAGTGGAAGCGAGGCCTCACTTTAAAGAATTGCATTTCAACCCGCGAGGTTTCGGGTCAAGTCGCGGACATTCAGAGTTTATATACAGGTCATCACCGGAGTTCACGGTCAGTAAAATAATCGTTATATAATAAAGACGCTATCCGTGAACTAGGTGACCTGGAATTTTCTTTAGACCAGAAATATGTTAAAAGAAGATATTCAGCAATATAATTATGGTATGTCAATAATAGATTCTTAATGTGTTTTCAACAATACAATGATAAATATTATTTTTAATAAATTTAACAATAATTATTCCACCATATTGCCTAATGTACTAAAGTGATATTATGAGCATGTAACAGTTTATAGGTGTCTATCGCAACCGTTGATTATTTTTGATGTTTCTACTTCATATACACTTATAGTAATTAATGCAGCATCAACATACTAAAACAATATACCAGAAAGAGAAAAATAATGCATTTGAATATTAACCGTACTTTCGTTTGACAACTGATCATGCGTTTACGAGTTGAACCTAAATTTAGTTTTAGTGCAGATTTGTTCATACGACACAAAGACACAATATTGTTTTACGGATCATTTCGGCTTACAGGACTGGGTGGGTCACGTAAGAATATCGAATATAAAATATATTTTTATAAACAACTGGTAGCAAGGTGAGTTGCAGATAATTAATCAGTAACCACATTTTAACTAACTATTTTGACCTGTTAATTCTTTTCAGCTCAATTCAACAGTGCAAAATGCCCATAATATCACTTTAAGCATGAGCACGATGATTCTCGATACTGTTAATAATCGAATCAAATAGCAATGCCCGACAGACCACTAAAACAGGTTTGTTCTCATGTGGCCGGTTGACTCATATGTTTAAATTTCACTTCCATTCTTCTTTTGGTTTTCTGTTTTGTATCTATAGGTTTATGACCAGCAATATGTTATAATGTAAAATAAGCCGCGAAAACTCCCCGTAACATCCCGTACTGCGTGTGATGCAGCTAAGAACTGCACAGAAAAAGACATTCGCTATCCTTGATCTCATTCATTAAACTATTTACGCCGTATATCTTTTTTAAAGATATTTCTTGTCTATAATAACTGTTTACATTTATGAATCTTGGTCAGAATGTTTATCTTGACAATATACATTTATTGTCCAAATTCTTCTCTGGGTAATGTAAGTCTAAAAAAAATTTGCTTCGCTTTTAAAAGCTCCACTATGTTTTGAATTATAAAAAAATTATTTGAAAAGAACGGGTGATGTTTAGATTTAGAGATTTGGGATCATAGGGTGCATACCTTAGGTGGCCGGGAAAGGAAAAATTCCATAATTGCTGTTCCTGATTATACTTTTTTTCTTAGCGGAGTTGCATCATGATGGTAAAGCTTCTTATCTGTTCATTTTCAGCAATGTCTTTGCTGACTTGCACTGACTGGCAGGGCCGGCCCATACCGGATGGGGAGGACTTCTACCCCTACAAGGATGACCCATGTCACATGTGTCGCTGCTACCAGGGGGAGTCAACCATGTGCAAGGCCGTCTCCTGCTCCCCACCGAAGTGTCCCAAGTGGCGCGAGATCTCCAAGAAGTGCTGCCATTACGAGTGCCTTGACGTTGATGGTTCTTCGTACACCCCCGACAATAACACAGAACATCGTGGAAACTCTGTGAACGGTGATGGTAAATATGATTTCATCTTAAGGATTTGTTAGTCTTTTTTGGAAAGGAAAAAAACAACACTATCTTCTTAGACTGATAATTATAGTAGAAAGCCAGGAACCTGCACTAAATAATTCAGAGTTAAAATTAAATTGCTTACAAGTTAAAATGATTTCTTTTGTTATTCTAGGATGGGGATTTAATTGAAGATAAAATTTTAGAAAACCTGTATTTTAACAATAATCCTAAATTAATGAAGAACAAAATTGATCAATTATTTGTTAAAATTCCGAAACTTTAGTAAGCATTCGCTTACATTGTACTTTTAATGCTTTGATAGGTCATTTTAGATATTTCTATTTCCACACTTGCTCATGAGGCCTGAACTTTGGAATTTCTGAAAATGTGTCAGCATCTAATGAGTGATGCATTTTTGAGTACAATCTAAGGTAGACATTGAGTCATTCACTCCAGTCTGCAGCTGAGAAATTGCTGTACAGTCTGCCAAATTCACTATCAGTATGAGCATTAATGTTAATTTAATCTACATGTAGGAGGCTTTGAGAGATTTATTTAAGTATTGCATCTCTTGATTGGTCATTAATATGGAGCTGTTTTTAATTATAAGCATTTTTTGGTTTTCTGATACTAACTTCTAGTGTTGAAACAGAAGCTATTGTAAATGACATTACAATATTTAACACTCACACTAGTCTATTGTTTTCATTTACTGTGGGTAAATAAGTAATAAGCGCAATGCCTTACCCTAGTCGAACAGCAAGTGTTGTGTAAACAACATACAACTGAGCAATTGGTTTTATCACAACAATTCTTTTCCTTCTTTATAAAGTACCGTTAAAGGGTTCTTTCAAAATTGAGAAAAAACAAAATTCCCATTTGCTACATCTGAAAAATTACCAAAAAGAAAGAACATTCTGCCAATTCTGTTCCAAGTGCAACATCTGCTTATTAATTAACTCTTAACTTCTTGAATACATATTTTGACAGATTTGTAGTCCCTTAGAAAGTTACTTTTAACTAAATACCTTTCTTACTAAATTAAAGTTTTTATGGCTTCATTTCAAACCCTTAGATACAGCATGATGAGCAGCAAACAGTGTACAACCTGAACAGACTGCCAGTTACTCGCAGGTTGTTCTTGTTTCATGCTGGCTGCAAAAGCCATTTTCGCTTTGCTTCTGAAGGGGAAAGGGTTAACAAATAAAATGAGCACATAAACTGAACATGTCAAGCCAAAATGAATATTTGAATTGATTTGTGCAATTTAAACCAAGCAATTAAAAAGACCCATAATTTCCCATCTGAAGATACATGACACAAATGTACCCATTTCAAGGGTTTTTCATACTTATTTTTCTAAATTCTTAATTTGTCAATACTGGTAATTTTCCATATTGGGCAGCAACAAAAAATCACTGTATAGAGACAGCTTCATTCATGAGTAAAAGTGGTAATTGCTTAATGGACCCCATACCAAATTGCTCTGAAGGACCCAGTGGTGTTCAATTAGTAATTTTCATTGCATGTTTACATGTACACGTTCATTTACTCTGGAAAGCATACACCTCCTTACGGTACATGTAGCATACATTATAACATATGAGCCTCATCTGCAAAAATGGGTCTTATGCCAAAATGCTGCCAGCGTACATGTAGCTCCAGATCGGACTGCACAATCCGATGATACCATGAAGTTATGAGAACTTTATGAGAACAGCAGACTGGGTAGCCAGTGACCAAACTGGGGGCATGCACAGGCTACACTTGCCACATATGACATACGACCCATTATCACATGTCACAGCTCAATTTAGCATAGCATGACAAGCTAAAGGTGGAAGCTGCAGATGTATTGCCATAACAAGTGTAAGGTTTACATGCTCAATAATTAAGTAAATGTTGTCTACATTTCTGAATATTTATTTTCCATCAGCACTGAAGGTCTACATGAGTTACAAATTGAAGAAAAAGTCATTTATATAATTGTTATCCCCACGCTTTTTGAAAAAAGGTGGGGATATTGTGGTTATCTCCGCCGTCCGTCCGTCCGTCCGTCTGTCTGTCTGTCTGTCTGTCTGTCTGTCCGTCCGTCCTGGCCACTATCTCCTCCTACACTAAAAGCACTAGAACCTTGAAACTTACACACATGGTAGCTATGAGCATATGTGCGACCCTGCACTATTTGGAATTTTGATCTGACCCCTGGGTCAAAAGTTATAGCGGTTGGGGTGGGGCCGCGTCAGAAATTATCACTCATTTTTATACGCCCGTCTATGACGGGACGTATTATGGTATACCCCGCGTCTGTCCGTCCGTCCGTCCGTCTGTCCGTCCGTCTGTCCGTCCGTCCGTCCGTCCGTCCGTCTGTTAATGTCGTACGCTACGTCAAATATCCTTTGACAGATTTTCTTCAAATTTTAACACAATCTTAATATTGATAAACCCTGATCCCCTTTCGTTTTTGACGGAATTCTGAATTGTCGTTCCAGAGTTATGGGACTTTGTTCGTCAAAATTTCGTGATTTCATTGAATGTCCTACTGTAGCTCAAATATCCTTCGATGGATTTTTTTCAAATTTCAACACAATCTTAATATTGATAAACCCTGATCCCCTTTCGTTTTTGACGGAATTCTGAATTGTCGTTCCAGAGTTATGGGACTTTGTTCGTCAAAATTTCGTGATTTCATTGAATGTCCTACCGTAGCCGTCCGTCCGTCCGTCTGTTAATGTCGTACGCTACGTCAAATATCCTTTGACAGATTTTCTTCAAATTTTAACACAATCTTAATATTGATAAACCCTGATCCCCTTTCGTTTTTGACGGAATTCTGAATTGTCGTTCCAGAGTTATGGGACTTTGTTCGTCAAAATTTCGTGATTTCATTGAATGTCCTACTGTAGCTCAAATATCCTTCGATGGATTTTTTTTTTTTTTTTTTTTAGTATCCCTGAAAAATTGAACAAGGTGAGCTTTTTTCTATTCCGATTGTACACTACCACTTACCCATCTACATTTCTCTTTTATTATTGGTCAAAATATCTATAACAGGTTTACTTCAACTCCATATCCTCTAAAGAAATGCATACATATACTCAAAAAAAGATATGGTATGAATGTCAAGGAGACGGCGCACCATGCTCATGTACTTATAAAATAAACCATGTATTCAAATACAAATAAACTGAAGTAAAAAAATGATTCAAAGGGTTATTTATTACCTTACTACTTCATTGGCGAACGACGGGCGTATCATGCGCTCATGGCGCAGCTCCTCAGTTTTAGGTTATTTTACATTTACTTCTTTATTTCTACACCGATTCACTTCAAATTGATACTGGACCTCTCTTATGACAATACGGTCAATCTCAACCATGCATGGCCCCATTCCCAACCCTGGGGCGCCCCGCCCACATAGGCCACACCCACCAAAAATTTCCATTTACTATAATTTTTTCATTTCTACACGGATTCACTTCAAATTGATACTGAACTTCTCTTATGACATTAGGGTCAATCTCAACTATGCATGGCCCCATAACCAACCCTGGGGCACACCTAGGTCAAACATTCGGCGTGGGGATACGCGTCGGCCTTTGCCGCGCCATTTCTAGTTATGTTTTTTTTATGAAAAAATTGTTTAACTTGAAGAACTCAATACACTTTGAAGCTAAGTGATGTTTATAAAGTGCAAAACTGGAAATGTGTTTTGTGAGGATTAATTACTTGTGAATAACAAAAAGTGTTTGGAAAACATCTTAGCAGCGGAAAAGTAGAACAATAAAGGTTGTGGTTTAAATAATTATAAAGTTAATTTATTTGTTAATATGAATATTAATAGTATATTTCTCTTGGCAACATGTTTGGCAAATCATATATCAGTTAGTGGTTTCCCTAGCTCTATCTATAGGTAACCATGACTTTACTGTATTCTATTATTCAAGGTACATTGTACACTTTCATGCAAACAAAACTGGTACTTACACAAATCAACCCCATTGAGCAGTCTCCCATGACCATGAAGCATGCATGAGATAAAATTACTGGAGCACATAGCCAGTTATATAATAAATTACCATATAAAATATTCAATTAATAATCAATTAAACTACCATATCAAATCTTCAATTAATAATCAATTAAGGGATTTATAGGTAAAACAGAAGACTGCTGTATGCAGTTTTTAGTGTTATTTAGGTAACAGCTGGTTAACTTCTTATGCAAAATCTTCCTCAGGGAAATCTTCAACTTTAAAAAATGAAACAAACGAGTCTCAGTGTGAGAAAACTGGGCTTAATGCATTTGAGTAAAATGTCATCACAGTTAGCCTGCGCAGTTTGCACAGTCTAATCAGGGATGTCTCTTTCTGCTTAAAAAACTGGGGTTTTGTTAAGTAGAGGCTTTATTTGAACAATAATTACAATAAAAGCAAACTGCACAGGCTAAATATCTCGGCCAACACTTACTGTGAAACCATTTATTTTCGACAACACAAAATTTCGTCATTTTTATAAAAATGACGATTTCGTCAGCACTTAAATTCGCCGATTTCTGATTTTGAATTTTTAAAAAATGCGTCAGTCAATATCCGATTTGTGTGTAATACATATTCGCGATCAATCGCAGTTGCAAAAAATCGTGGTACGAATGCGGAAACACACTTGAGAATCACTGCAGGAATTGGGGCCTGTTTGTCACATGCCAATTAACTAGTCTTTTGTTATCAAGGGACAGTAATGGCCCTCTTAATGTATGTCATTCACACGTTCATTGTTATGATTAGCGGTATCGAATGGGATCGAATAACCGTTAACGAGTGTTTGTAACAACGAAGCCAATTGCCAATTAGTCTTATTCTATTTTTATTAAAATGCTGTCAATACCGTTTTAAAACTGTTTGTGTTATATGAATGAGGTTGCAGATTGTTAAGTGTTTTTTTTCAAATAAAATGTTTTTTTATATTCTGATATCAACATTAAAATTATAAACTCTATGTGTGTGTTTGTTCTTCAAAAGTAATCTACCGGTATATAAATCAATAATGTCAAAAATTTAAAAATAAATAAATTGATACATATAAAATAGTAATAAGTGTGGTTAAACGCAAACAACAAACAGCAATTAAAATATTCTTTATTAATTTGTGATAAATACGCATGTTGATCACACATCGTCATCTTTTCATTTGGTTGTAGTCTTTCATCGGCATTCGCTGCGTGATGGCTAATATGCAACACCCTTGAAAAACACAATGCACCTAATGGGTAATAAAGTTATTAACAATTAGCGCTAATTCATTACCATTCTTCATAAACGAAGTCAACGCATTCGATACAGCTGTACTGCACACGCGTTTTAAAGAAGTGTAACGTGTCAGTTAAGTACCTTGTGTTATCTACATCCCTTTGTGTCAAAACCGGATTAATCTTGATTACGAAACAGCAGCGAATGTGTGCATGGATTATGTTGGAATTTAATTCCTCATATCTACGGTAAAGTTTTAAAATATTGTTCAACTTAGTGTTTGTTTTTGTTCAAACATAGAGCATGATTGTTCGTTAGGATCTTAAATTCGCCGATCGGTCGACTGACGAAATTTATGAAAATTAATGCCTGACGATTAATAATGGTTTCACAGTATTTCAAATTCCATTTTACGAGAGCAAGGCACATATCCGTCCTCAGTATGAGTAGTCTTCGTCTTCTGAGCTTATTAACATTCATCAGTCTAGTTGGCGTAGATGATTGGTGTCTTGTTCTTAGAAAACTGGGCTTTATTCACGTGCGTAAAGTGTCATCCCAGTCCGCACAGGCTAATCAGGGACGACACTTTCCGCTTTAATGTACTTTTTAGTTTCGAGGAAGTCCCTCCTTACAGAAAATCAAGTTTAGCCGGAAAGTGTCGGCCCTGATTAGCCTGTGCGGACTGCACAGGCTAATCTGGGATGACACTTAACGCACATGTATTATGCCTAGTTTTATCAGAACAAGACACAAATATCATTACAGAGTCAGTATTGTACGTGAACTTATGCAAACTTATATATGATAAAGAAATTGTGTCCTCTAAGACAAAGTTTGTTTTGTCAATATTTTGTTTGCATGTAGATAATACCCGAATGGGGAGTAAGACAGTATATATAGATCAGGGCCCTCTCACTACTTTGGGGGAAGGGGTCCGCAGCCCTTAGGAGGGGTGTCAGGTAATTATGTATCGTTCGTGGAAAAGACACAGTAACAAACAAAGTTCATTTCTGATTTCTTTGCGTTTTATTTCTGCTTATTAACACAACACAACACAACGTTTTCAAAATGTTTGTCAAATACAAAATACATGCGAAGCCCGCAATGGGCCCATCCCGCGAAAGCCAGCAATAATGCGACTTGTATGTTCGGCCGTTTAAGTAAGACTGTCTATAAATATAGATACAAACAACAAAAGCTTTGATAATTGTTATGTGTACAATTCTGATTGGCTGTGTAACGTCACGTGTCTACATGTACAATTCTGATTGGCCGTTTGTTAAGTCACGTGTCTGCAACCTAAATATACGTATGCAACGGACACCTAACGAATACATACGGAAATGACCGAAGATTGGCACATACGGTAAGCAAATATTCGTGTCCGGTAATTATAACCCGAGGCTAATGATTTGTTGATCCAGATGGCTGCCTATTTAAGATTGTATGAAATGTGGTACAAATTTCGATCATTATATAAATCCAACAATGCCCCAAATGTGCGTTTTGTGTGCGTTATGTTACAGGGGGAATTTTCGCGGTGTTTCCCTTTTTGGGGGATTTTTTTACTTACTCTCTCATTATTTCATCTGTAGGTGTTTGCACTATATTCATTGCATTTTTCATAATTTAGTATGTTTGAAAAGATTAAATTGAAATAGAATTGAGATATAATAATCATGAGACACATCTTTCTAATAAAAAAAAAAAATGTTTTTTTTTTTTAGGGGGATTTTTCCCCCCAAAAGGGGAAAAAAGTATACTTTTCAGGTGGGGGACTGCCGCCGAAATTCGGCGGCAGATTTGTTAGATTGAGGGCCCTGTAGATAGATAGAGATGTGCTTGCAGCTAGGAATGCAAAACATGAAATACCTTGTTTTGTCATGTTGCATTCTTGCAGATAATGACACCATTGATGAGCTGATAATGACTGCTTGAGATGCCAGATAGTGGCTGTCCATGATTGCATATCAGTCTCAGTGATCAAATATGTAGTCATCAATTGTCTTGTCACACCTTCTGGTTGAATTGATCTTATCATGACCTATAGACTATTTGTAATTAATGGGATATTAATTTGCTTGACAACGATTAATTTTTCAGATTAAATTTGCAGTTTTGCTATGAACAGCATGGTTAAGTATTATGCAAAAGATATATTGTGATAACAATATAATGCAAATGATGTATATTGTATAGTCTCATGAAAATTAATTAAGACAGTCCCAGTTTGTGTATCTAGAAAAAACCCATAAAAATTATTATTACCATTGTTAAGTCTATACTCTTGATACATATTTTCATAGCCACTATCAAAACTGGTGAAAATATATTTTCTATGATCACTCATGAAATAACAAACGATCTTACACTGACATGAAAAAATATCCTCTATTTAATGAAATTTAACTTTCTAAGGGACTACAAATTGGTAAAAATGTGTATCAAAGTGGCAGAGGGTTAAAGTGTATGAAAGTACTGCATCTAATAAGTCTGTTTTGTAACAAGTGTATGGTCAGCAATATATATCACACTGTATGTCCTTGCTGTCTTACTATGTTATATCTTCCCTTCCATGGAATTTCCATCATTTTGAACATGTCTCATCACAAGTGTTTATGAAATCAGGGTTGCTACATGTACCTAGACTTCTGTTGATTAGTTAAATAGATGCAGCAGATAAATAGTTAATTTAACTTAAATGTGCAAACAGCATAAACCAGAACAGCCTGCAAGTAACTCACAGTCTGTTCAGGTTTTATGCTGTTTGCTTCTCATCAGTATCTAAGGGTTGGAAATGAAGCCTTTCAAACTTGAATATATTTAGAAAGGTCTTAAATTTAAATTGATTTTCTTAAGGACTTCAAATGCGTCAAAAAAGGTCCCTAAGTGGTAAGGGGTTAAATGGCCCTCCTATGAACATAACTCATCAATCTTGGCTGATATCTACCAAGCTTCTTTGGAAAACTTCGGAAAATTCCTTAAATTGTTAAAATTCCTTAATGCTCTTGATATCTATAATTAAGCATTTATACCTTAAAATGTCTTGAGCTACTAATATTGCAAAAAAATAAATGGGTAAAACCTTTCATTTTGTAAGCAAAAGAGATCGGCTTTCATGTCAAAAGTAGTTATATCTGAAATACAGTCAAACCTGAATTCAGCGGTCAGTCAAGGGAAATGGCCAAAGTGACCGTTGTCCACAGGTGACCGTTGAATTCGGATCACAATTTTAAGATGGTTTGTCAGTTTGTAGTAGTGCTTCCTCGTTACCCCACCCAGTCGTTTGCATACAGTGTTAAACAGATGCTCATTGCCGTTAACTAAGCATAATAACAGAATTTACTTACATTGAATAATACATAATACTATCTTATAGATTGATTTAATTTCATATTGTTATTAAACAAAAGCAATGAATTTATCAACGCTAGTATAATTGTTTAGACATGCATCTCGATTATTCAGTAAATAAAACTTGTGACGTGCCGTTGACGTAACGTCCGTACAAGTCTAAAAAGCGGATTCGCTTTCATAAACCGATAGTACGGTGATATTGTACCGTTCTAATTCAAAGAAAAGACGCAAAAAGTTTGTTAAAATTCATTCGTACGCAAACATCACACTAAAAGCATTTTAATTCAACAACCTCATACAAAATACAACACTTCAAACTCACATTTACATTCGATTCATACTTCTCCATAATTTCTCGCTTACGCTTAAGCACACTCTATACTTGCGTACGTCCAACACAGAGCTCACTTGCTATTACACGCGATCTTTTTCCAGATTCAAATAGTTTCAAACACTCCTCTATTGTGAGGAACTTAAGTTTACCACTTATTGTTATTCCGTGATTTTGATTCCGATTGCTTTTAAAAGTGTTGTGAACGCTAAAAGCTCTTTTAAAGAATGATCCGAAAATGTTATTATAAAATCGATACTCAATGTACTAATAAGCGGTCATTTAATTAGCGATTATTACTTTAAACGTGTCAAAAACTCTGACATATTTTCTGTTGAAGAAACCCCCACAATTATCCCCGGAAAACAAACCTTCTCAACACCTTCTTATTTGTTTACTCGCAGCGGGCCGCTTTTATAATATCAAAGGCAATTACCACTATCAAACGCTTTAACCGCAAAATAGACGGACAAATGATGTGCAGTGTTATTAATTTTCGCGACTCGAGACGACAGACGCGTGACCGTTAATTTCAGTTCAAACATGAATTTCGGAGTTGAATATAGTTGCCGTTGGCCGTTATGGACAGGTGGCCGTTAAATTCAGGTGTAATATAGAGTGTTTTTCGTCGGGGGGATTCCAGACTGACCGTTGTCTGCAGGTGACCAGTAAATTCAGGTGGCCATTAGGTCAGTTTTGACTGTATTCACTAAGTGCAACTTCAGTTATCCTTAAGGAGCCCTAAGAAAACCTGCCCAAGGCCTATGCCTACACTTGACTGTCATGTGACCCTGGTACTGCCCTCCTCCTTGCAGGTACTCCGACAGAGGCAGGCACGGTGACGGACCTGGGACTGCGTCTGGTGGCCAGCACTATCACCACCTTCCTCATCCTCGCCCTGCTTCTCTTCCTCATCCATCGCTTCCGGCAACGGAGGCTCCTGATGACACTTAGGCGTAAGTTGATGATACTTTGGTAGTTGATTGCATGCAGGTATTGATCTAACTCATAACATTATGTGTTGTATCTGCATAACATCTCAGCATAAATATACAATATTTTAATGATCATGAATTATCAAATGACATGATTAAACAAACCATTGTTAATAGAGCGGTTATGAACTTGTATTGGATGCTGGTTCCTAGTGTAAATTGCCACTGCATAATTGATCGTAATAGTAATATTTCATTTAAGGTGGGTCACATGTAAAACACTTTTCTGTGCATACACTTACATGATCTAATTCAGGTGCAAATAGATCATTATACCCCCATTACCATTGGTAATGGGAGCTATATAGGAGTCACTTTGTCGGTCGGTCCGTCTGTCGGTCTTTTCCGAAATTTCATCCGATCTTCACCAAACTTGGTCAGAAGATGATGTCTAGGTGAGGTTTGAATATGGGTCATGCCAGGTCATAAACTAATTACGGGGTCATTTAGTGTATTTTAAACTGAAAGTTTGTCCGAACCATAACTATGTCATTTATCGTTAGGTTTTAAAATGACTTGGTAAATTTGTTCATAATCATGGGACGGTGTGTCGTGTGAAAAAAGTACGTCAATATCTCAAAGGGCATGGTCACACTTGCAGTTCAAAGGTCAAATGCTTGTCCGGGCCATAACTTTGTCATTTATTGAGAGATTTTAAAATCATTTGGCAAATTTGTTCACCATCATTGGACGGTGTGTCGCACGAAAGAATTATGTCAATATCTCCAAGGTCAAGGTCACACTTTAAGTTCAACGATCATAAATGAGCTTGTCCTGACCATAACTATGTCATTCATTGTAAGATTTTAAAATCATTTGACACATTTGTTCACCATCATTGGATGGTGTTTTGGGCGAAAGAATTACATCAATATCTCCAAGGTCAAGGTCACACTTAAAGTTCAAAGGTGAAAAATGGCCATAAATGACCTTGTCCGGGCCATAACTATGTTGTTCATTGTGAGATTTTAAAATCATTTGGCACATTTGTTCACCATCATTGGACGGTGTGTCGCGTGAAAGAATTACATCAGTATCTCCAAAGTCAAGGTCACACTTTGAGTTTAAAGGTCAAAAATGGCCATAAATGAGCTTGTCCAGGCCATAACAATATCGTTCATTGTGAGATTTGAAAATCATTTGGCACATATGTTCACCATCATTGGACGGTGTGTTGCGCTAAAGAATTACGTCGATATCTCCAAGGTCAAGGTCACACTTTGAGTTCAAAGGTCAAAAATGGCCATAAATGAGCTTGTCCGGGCCATTACAATGGTGTTCATTGTGAGATTTAAAAATCATTTGGCACATTTGTTCACCATAATTGGACGGTGTGTCGTGCGAAAGAATTACGTCGATATCTTCAAGGTCACGGTCAAACTTTGAGTTCAAAGGTCACACTTTTACTTCAAAGGTCAAGAATGGCACTAAATGATCTTGTCTGGGCCATAACTATGATATTCATTGTGAGATTTAAAAATGACTCTGTACATTAATTTTGTTCACAGTCATTGGACGGCGTGTCATGTGAAAGAACTCAAGAGTTCAAAGGTCAAAATGGCTATAAATGATTATGGCATAATAATTCTTAAAAATCGCCATTAATTAGATTCTCTTGTTTTGTGAAGACAGAATGAAAAATTGTCTGTGTCAATGCGGCATGTGGGGGTATACGTCACGTCTGTGACAAGGCTCTAGTTATATTTATGCCCCCCTTCGAAGAAGAGGGGGTATATTGCTTTGCTCATGTCGGTCTGTCGGTCGGTCGGTCCGTCCACCAGGTGGTTGTCAGACGATAACTCAGGAATGCTTGGGCCTAGGATCATGAAACTTCATAGGTACATTGATCATGACTCGCAGATGACCCCTATTGATTTTGAGGTCACTAGGTCAAAGGTCAAGGTCACGGTGACCAGAAATAGTAAAATGGTTTTTGAATGATAACTCAAGAACGCATACGCCTAGGATCATAAAACTTCATGGGTAGATTGATCATGACTTGCAGATGACCCCTATCGATTTTGAGGTCACTAGGTCAAAGGTCAAGGTCACGGTGACCGGAAATAGTAAAATGGTTTCCGGATGATAACTAAAGAACGCATACGCCTAGGATCATGAAACTTCATGGGTAGATTGATCATGACTCGCAGATGACCCCTATTGATTTTGAGGTCACTAGGTCAAAGGTCAAGGTCACGGTGACCCGAAATATTAAAATGGTTTTCGGATGATAACTCAAGAACGCATATGCCTAGGATCATGAAACTTCATAGGTAGATTGATCATGACTTGCAGATGACCCCTATTTATTTTGAGGTCACAAGATCAAAGGTCAAGGTCATGGTGACCCGAAATAGTAAAATGATTTTCGGATGATAACTCAAGAACGCTTTTGCCTAGGATCATGACACTTCATAGGTACATTGATCGTGACTCGCAGATGACCCCTATTGATTTTCAGGTCACTAGGTCAAAGGTCAAGGTCACAGTGACAAAAATCGTATTCACACAATGGCTGCCACTACAACGGACAGCCCATATGGGGGGCATGCATGTTTTACAAACAGCCCTTGTTATTAATTGTATGTGGGTCTGCTTATGTCATCTGATTTAAATGAGTTTCACTGCTAAATATCATATACACGCATATAGAATGGTTTCAAACTTTATATCTCAGACTGTTTCTGCGCAGGCTATGGCCGTAGGCGTGAGCACCTGGACGACTCTGACAACATCAGCTATACGCCAGACTTCTTTGGAGTCCAGTGTCCCCCATATGAGGACCCTCCCCCTCCCTACACGCCTCCCAAGCCTCAGCCTGGGGAACAACCCCCACCATACGAGGCTCTGGACACAGACAATACACCAACTACTGGAGATGCTGATAGGTATACTGACAATAATAGCGCCAACAGCAGCCATGGCAATTTTCCTGCTAGGGGAGCAAACTCTTCTAATAGTTCTGGGGAGTGCTTGATTAGCAGGGGAAGTAACTCAAATAGTGATAATGGTGGTCACATTATAACAAGGGGAGTTAATACTGGTCTCAATGAAAGCAGCATGCGTGATGATGGAATTGATGGTAGTGTCATCGGTTGCGGGAATCAACAAGTTTCTAGAGCTATACAGGCTGTTGGGAACTGTTCTAACAGAGTTCGGCACACGAGAAGGGGAGCGCAAGACAGTCAAGGTAACAGGGCAAGTGTTCATTTTAAGAATAGCCCCACCGGTCAACCAACAATAACAATGGGAATACAAGATAGACAGTTAAGGAACCGCTGTTCTGGTATCAGGTTAAGCAATCAGTCTAGTCCAGTTAGAAATTCAATGAATGACAGAACAATGGCACTGAACTTGGAGTTGAAAAATGTTGTTCATAACATTCGCAACAGGAGCTGGTGTGAGGTTCCACAGGGAGACCGGGTCACACAAAATGACCATTCGTCCAGTACAGATATCGGGGAATCGACAACCTCGGCAGAGTCATTAACCAGTAGCCCGGAATCGCCCGAGAATGCTGCTGAGTTTCACATCTCCAGCTCCCCAGAAGCCCTGTCTCACGATGCTGACTCCACTGTGAAAAGATTCCTGGATCAGTTTGGTCCTGTCTCTAGAGGTCGCAGGTATCCGACAACAATGTCTCAGTCTTGGACCAGTAACCAGGTTCCCCCGGTTAGTTCCAAACATGTTAAGCAGAGCATCTCAATCGGAGCATTTCCTCAGGAATCTGACAGTGTTGGTCAATCACCTCAGCAGGGTGGGTCTAGTCAGATGGATATTCGACCGTTGCTGCCCCGGTCAAAGTCTGAACACTTGAAGACCAACGGTAGTCTTATTAACCATCCTTTTAACGGTGTTGTAAAATCAACTGGTAGTGTAAAGCCTTCGAGTTTTCAGCCCCATGGAAATGGTGTAAGAGTTGCTTATAAAGAGCGAGATGAGTTAAGTTCTAGTCAGTCTCCAAGTTTGACTTTCAATCAAAATCCAACCAAGAGAAGTAGTCTGAGTTTTACAAAAAATCTTTCCTGTCAGGATGATTACATACGCTCGGACGTCAGTGAATGTGGAAGCCTCATGTCAAATGTTTCCAATTTGGCAGCGGCAATTTTGGACCCTGGGGACATAATTGTGACAAAAAGACAAGATGAACTGCGTAAACTGCGTCTGTCTCACCTACTCAGTGACCCGCTGTTTTGCCCAGGGTCCTCAACTGGTAACCAGGGGTCTGATTTCTCTCGTCCAGACACCAGGCAACTGTACAGGTCATTCAGCGAGAATTCAGTCGATGTCTCAAGTGTTTCCGCTTCTTCAGAAACCTTTGAGAAAGGTGTGCAAGGCTCCACATTGAGAAATGACTCCAAATACCCTTCTAATTCCTATAAAAACTTACTCCAGACTTGTTTAAGTGCTCAGCCCCTGCGGCCAGCAGTGATGAAGAAACCTGAACGTTTTGTAGCGGGAAATAATTCAGAAAATCCTGTGATCTCGACTACAGGTAAAAAAAAGGACAATAAGCCAATGGTTAACAGTTGGCATGCTGGTATGTGCGAGTCAGATGATGAAAACATGTCCGTAAGTACATTAGCTAGAAATTCTAATCAACATTTTGAGAAGAATTTGTGTCGTGATAAAGATGTAGCAAATATTTTCCTCCCGCTGTTTAAGCTGTCAAATGCTGAGAAGTATAATTCTGAGGATAATACAGATGTTCCAAATAGCGAAATGAGAGCTTGTGCATCGCAAATGTTTGCTTGTGAAATGGGAGACTTCCAGAGAGAGAAAAATCATAGGGGAAAACAACTGTTGAAACAGTATTCATCAGGTTGCATTTTTGGCAAGCATGACGAAGTATCTGCAAATAATCGTAGAAAGATGGCAAAAAAATCAAACATTGATAGTGATCTGACTTATTTGGGATCATCTGATTCACAGGCTATAAATAGAAGGCTCTCGTGCCCAGAACCCAAGCCTGTAGTCTGTAACAGTTCTTCAGGTATGAAGGATCCTAGTCGGCCATACTTGATGCACTCTGCCATACCTACCAATGTGGCCCTTTTGGATCATAACATACCCGCATTGTTACAACTGAGGAATACTGATGGCCGGCCAAGAAATGACAAGAGACGATCAAAATCGGTGGGCCGATCTGATACAACAAGAACATCAGGAAGAAAGACAGTAGGATATTCTGCATCAAGGGCTCGCAGCCGTAAAAAGAATTCACCACAGCAAACGTGTTCTTATCATAGGGAGCTGGAAAATGTACTTGAAAATAAGAAATCTGGTGTGAAACACAGAAATGCCTCAAATCACCAACAATCCTACTCAGAATTCAGTAAGACAAACTGTGCAATATCACAAGTATAGAGATGTATACAGTGTATGAAAAACCGTGATAGTTTTTGAGTCATTTTGCTTTATGATATAAATTATACAAGCATGTTTAGTTATGAAACTTACATTACCCATAATATAAATATTGTATGTATACTATATGTACAGTGTACAGGACATGTTATGATGATGGTTGTATCCTAGAATAATGTTTCATAGTATTATAAACTTAAGTTTTGCTGTTGTTAACAGACGTATAAAAGTTTAATGTCTAGAAAGTACTATAACAGTTAAATTGTTTGCTATGCAACCATAGTAAGCAGATGTTGTTCATATGTCATTTTTAAGGGTTATTACAAATTATTTAACCTGTTAAGGCACTGAAATGTTTTTGCATATGTTTTTAAGGTTTTATGTAAATGTTTTTTTGTATCAGTATTTTGAGATTTTAATGTTGTTTATGTATAGAAAGATTATTGTGAAGTTTTAAGTTAAAGTATTATTTTTTTGTTTTGTTGTTTAATCAAAGACATATGTTTGGACATAAATTGATACTGTTTTGCATTTCAGTGTGACTTATTAAGAGTTATATAATTTTAAAACAAAGTGGAGAGAATTTTTCAAAATGAACCTTTTGATGAAAATTATTTTTCAATACATGTATAAGTATAACAATTTTAGCATAACCACATCCTCACCAGGTAAAAAAGTAGTAAGGAACTAATAAATCAGAAAGAGTTTTACAGAAATGTACTGTATTAATCCAGCATTTCTTTAAATTGTATGTGATTAAATAAGTTATTCATGCGCTGAATACTTCATGATTGTCAGTGGATAAATATATGCAATATTATTTATTCCAATATTAACTCTTTAAGTGCTGGAACCGAATTTTGAAGGCCTTTGCTAACAGTTTGGATCCAGATGAGACGCCACAGAACGTGGCCTCTCATCTGGATCCAAACTGTTTGCTATTCTGATAGTATTCTTATAATAAAAATTGAAGAAAATGCTAATTTTAGAAATTCAGCAAACAACATTTTAGCAGACGACAAATTTCCCAGCATGCAAAGGGTTAAGTAAATAAAATTCAAAATTGATTCTCTAGAGACAGAATTTTGGGCTGTAGGACTAAGCTCATTTCATGTTTGAGCTGCACAATTTAGTCATTTAATGGAATCGTTTCTCTATTTGCCTTGCAAACCGAGATATTATTTGTGCATTAGTATTGTTGATCTTGCATACCTGTTCTGCAAATAGTAATTGTAAACTCCATATTTTGTATTCCATATCCTTGAGTTAATATTATTGTTAGGACTATACAGTTTCATGCAGTTTTCTGCAGGAAGTCAAACCTTGTGTGTTCATGCTTATTGTAGATAATTTTGTTTCCATTCGTGAATGGTCATCATGTATTATATTAGATTGAGTTCACAACCTTTTTTTTACTTTTTTTTTTAATTATTACCATGACTGCCTCTTTATTTATATTACCATAACAGACTCTTAATTTATTGACATTTATATTGCATATTGATTTTAATTGCCAAATGCTTATTTCTCAACAACCAATCTATGTAATAAATGTGATTGAGCAAAGGTGATTTGGTTTTTGCTCAACTTGGATACAATTTAATAGTGAAATAGTCTTAGAAATATATAACAAATAAGCAGCATTTTGGGCCAACCAGGCTTGTTGTATGTACGTTGTGTTGTCCACAAAGGCTGATCAGGGAGGACACTCTCTGCCTATACTGGATCTTAATCGAAAAGATACTTTTTATGCCCACGGATTGAAAGATCGGGGGTATATTGTTTTTGGCCTGTCTGTCTGTCTGTCATTGTGTCAGTCATTGTATGTGTGTGTCACAAAACTTTAACATTGGTTAAACTTTTATAACTTTTGCAATATTGAAGATAGCAACTTGATATTTGGCATGCATGTGTATCTCATGGAGCTGCACATTTTGAGTGGCTAAAGGTCAAGGTCATCGTTCAAGGTCAAATTTATGGCTTCAAAGCGGCGCAATAGGGGGCATTGTGTTTCTGACAAACACATCTCTTGTTTAAAAAAGGAAACATTCTATATAATGAAAGCAGAGTGTCATCCCTGATAAGCTAGTGAAAACTGCTAAGGTTAATATTAATAGTTTCAGGGTTAGTTACTGACCCGATACGGGATATATGGTTCTGTGGAAAACCATATCAGGCCGAGACCGAAACCCTGTAATGATTATATCACGCCAACTTCTTTCCATCTCATCAAATCAACAAGGAAGTCTCATGCTGACCCCATTTATTCTATATGGTGTCAGTAGACTATATGGGGCAGTAGAATGGGTGGCCATTTTGAATGTTTCTACTGCCCCATAACGTCTGCTGACACTATATAGGATATATGGGGTCAGCATGTGACGTCAAGCAGCCAATGAGCAGGGCTCTAATATATAGAGAGAATAAATGGTTACTGCCTGATCATTTTGTAATATATCAGGCGAGGCTTAGAATAACTAAACGGTGAGGCTTGACTAGCAGTCATTTTATTTGTGCTGAGCCTGATATACATATGTTAATATCTCCATTATTACATCAAATGCTTGAATTATGGTCTGTTGTAGACATATAACAATTAACATTTAAACTGGTGATAACTGTAACTGTTATTTGTTTGCTTGAATAATAAGTCTCAATCCTGTATTAGAGTGCCATGTTTGTGCGTTTTTTCACAAGTGTTGTTGTGTATGTATTAAGACTTCTAAGAAAATAAATCCTGCCTCTTAAATCATGTTTGTTTGGTAATTTCTGTGGGCCTTAACTATAAATAACTGTGTTGCATGGTGAACAAAATCACAAAGCACCATAAGGCCCAGAGTATCTTTCTGTTGACCTGTGTTATTCCAATAACAAGAGGGCCTGAAAGGCCCAAAGTCGCTCACCAGAGATTCAAAGGAACTGACCTGTTCTGTGCAGTCCAAAGTGTCATTAGAACAAAATGTTCTTACCAACTTTCATGACTAGTGAATACCCTAGAAGCCATGTTTTTCAACTGACCAGAACCATATTCATACACATCCAAGATATCATTTAAACAAAAATACTGACAAAGTTTCATGAAGATTCATAAGTCCATATAAGGAAAAATGCCCCGCCCACTGGTGGCTAAGCTTTTCAAGCAACTGGAACCATTTTTGAACTTGTCCAAAATATTATTGGGACAAATCTTCTGACAAAGTTTCATGATGATCGTACAATAAATATTGCTTCTAGAGTGTTAACAAGGTTTAACTATAGCTATATAAGAAAAAATGCCACACCCCCTTGGTGGCCATTTTTTTTCCACCAACCGGAACCATTTTCAAACTCATCCAAGATATCATTGGGACAAATCATCTGACCAAGTTTCATGATGATCGGACAATAAATGTGGCCTCTAGACTGTTAACAAGGTTTTACTAAAGCATGATATATAGCCATATTAGGAAAAATGCCCCGCCCCCTGGTGGCCATGTTTTTTAAGCAACCAAACCATTTTCAAACTCATCCAAGATATCATTAGGAAAAATCTTCTGACCAAGTTTAATGAAGATCGAAAAATAAATGTGGCCTGTAGAGTGTTGACAAGGTTTTACTTTAGCCATATAAGAAAAAATGCCCCGCGCCCTGGCGGCCATGTTTTTCAACCAACCGGCATCATTTTTGAACTCATCCACGATATTATTGAGATGAATCTTCTGACCAAGTTTCATGAAGATCGGACGATAAATGTGGCTTCTAGAGTGTTAACAAGATTTTACTATAGCTATATATAGCCATATAAGGAAAAATGCCCCGCCCCTTGGCAGCCATGTTTTTCAAGCAAACGTAACCATTTTCAAACTCATCCAAGATATCATTGAGACCAATCTTCTGACCAAATATCATGATGATTGGACAATAAATGTGGCCTCTAAGAGTGTTCACAAGGTTTTACTATAGCCATATATAGCCATATTAGGAACAAGAAATATCTATAAAAAAGATATACGGCGTTGATTGCGGTTGCAGTTAATGAAAGGTAAAGACTTCAATGAATGAGATCAAAGATAGCGAATGTCTTTTTCTGTGCAGTTCTTAGCTGCAGAAAACGCAGTACGGGATGATACGCGGAGTTTTCGCGGCTTATTTTACATTATTACATATTGCTGGTTATAAACGTATAGATACAAAACAGAAAACCAAAAGAAGAATGGAAGTGAAATTAAAACATATGAGTCAACTGGCCACACGCGAAGTATCCGTATATATTTTAAATATTTATACGCGCGTTCTTCGAACAAACCTGTTTTAGTGGTTTGTCTGGCGTTGCTATTTGATTCGATTTTTAACAGTATCGAGAATAATTGCGCTCATGCTTAATTCATTAGTCAATATGATTGCATAATTCTTGTTAAATTAATTAAAAATAATATTTATCATGGTATTGTTGTAAAACACATTAAGAATCTATTATTGACATACCATATGATATCGCTGGATATCTTCATTTAACATCTGTCTGGTCTAAAGAAAATTCCAGTTCACCTAGTTCACGCTATAGTGTCTATTATGTAACGATTATTTTCCTGGCCGCGAAATTCCGATCAGCACATAGGGTAGAGACGCAGCGATGACCTGTATGTAAACTCTGACATTCACACACAGTGGCCGCAAATTGACCCGATATACCTCGCGAGTTGAAATGCAATGCATTAAAGTGAGTCTTCGCTTCCACTGCTCTCTATACTTTAACATGTTCACAGGAATATGGAAGTTAGTACTTAATATGAGAAAATAGCCTTTAAGTGCAAACGTTCTCGCGCTGAAAATCTTCTGAAAATAAAAGGTGGACGCACAAACTGTATTGATGTCGAGATTGAGTGTAAAACTGTTCTATCTATTAAGCCTTTTCATTAGATATAAAATTGTTTCTTGCTGAACACGCAGTAAAACAGTGTTACAAAGACGCGGACATGTTTCCAATGTTCTGGTCGTATTCTCAAATCAGCCAATGCAGTCAATGAAGTGTATTCATCTGTACTTGGCCGCGGGAAGTTTTATTTGAATTCTATTGGACGCTAACAAGGGTCAGGCTAAGGTGAAAAGCTGGCTTAATACAGCTTATGCCGAAAAATGCCCCGCCCCTTGGCAGCCATGTTTTTCAAGCAAACGTAACCATTTTTGAACTCATCCAAGATATTATTGAGACCAATTTTCTGACCAAATTTCAAGAAGATTGGAAATAAATGTGGCCTCTAGAGTGTTAACAAGGTTTTACTACAGCCATAAAAGGAAAACTGCCCCGCCCCCTGGCGCCCATGTTTTTCACCGATCTGGACCATTTTCGAACTCGTCCGAGATATCAATAAAACCTATATTTTGAGCAAGTTACTTGATTGGGCAAAAATTGTGACTTCTAGTGTTCAAAAGGTTTCTCTATAGCCATATACTTAATACTGCCCAGGCAGGGGTGTGATTTTTCCGCGGATCCGCGGATTTCCGCGGATCGGGTTGTCCCGGATGTCACTTCTGAACTGTGCGTAAATTCGTTTTAAAAAATGTGGGGGAGACGGGCAACCACCGATTCCGCGGACGTATTTCATAAGCAGCCCAAAATATCCGCGGCCCGCGAAATCTCTCCGCATTTTACACTGGTAGATTCTGCCTAAGCATTTTTAAAACGAGCCATATAATTGGCTGTCGTTTCCCAATCTTCCAATTAAAATCGTGTTCTTAAAATGCGCTCTGTGATTTGTTTGCAAATGGCGCCGTTGTGAAGAGAAAATTGAGATTATTGAAATAACAAATAGCAATCGAATAAACGACTGACATCACCTAGTCTGATAGGAATAATGAAATGTGTTTGTTAAAAAAAAGACTACGTTTTAGATACAAGCAACACATATTTTGTTAAGAAATGTGCCCACTGAATTTGTGTCACGGACACCGGTGTTTGCAAATAGGAGTGTAGTCTACATGCGAAGTAAAACAGTTTAGAGAGTATCGTTTGAACATGGAAATAGACAAACATGATTTGATTTTTATATGTCAGTGGGTCTGTGTATAATCAGATTCATATGCATATTCTGCTTTATTATGTTTGTCACGCTGTTCAGTTAACAGAAATAGCTTTGAACTGAGTGAAGATGTGAAATGCAAGATATTGAAAGGTAAACAAATTAAATATATTAATTTAACTCAGTTAATACATCATTAACACCAGAAGAACACTCAAGTGTGTTTGTTTATATTTAGTCTATTAACTGTCATTGAATACATTGAAAAACTGCTGCTATTGATCACAATAAATACTTACTTAACTGTTTACTTTGCATCCTCAGTATGTTAAATGTGAAGTTTAACAGGTTTTTATAAAGAAATATTGTTATGAAGTTCAAAAAGTTGTTTATTTTAATGTCTGTTTTTATGGTTGTCATTGCGTTATGCGCGCCATTCGTGTAGTCAAAATCAATCCACAGAATTTTCCTCCCCTCTGACTTTGCCTCAATCACACCCCTGTGCCTTGCCCCCTGGCGGCCTTGTTTTCCAACGGACTGGAACCATTTTGAACTCAACCAACATATCATTTAGACAAACATTTTGACAAAATAACATGAAGATTGGGCATCAAATGTGACTTCTACAGTGTTGACAGGGTTTTTCTTTTTTTTGACCTAGTTTTTGACCCAGCATGACCCAGTTTCGAACTCAGTCGAGGTATAAATGGGACAAATGTTCTGACTGAATTTCATGAAGATCAGACAATAAATGTGGCCTCTAGAGTGTTCACAAGGCAAAATGTTGACGATGCACTACGGACAACGGACAAAAGGCGATCACAAAAGTTCACCATTTGCACGTTGTGCTCAGGTGAGTTAAAAAGTTGAGAACTACATTTGGTCATGCTGGAGTTTTTATCGGAAACCCCTGTTGGAAACCCCTTCAAACCACCTGCTGGAAACTGAAATAAGGGTCACTAGGTCAAAGATCAAGGTCACTATCACACTAAGTGTGAAAATCGTTTCCGATCAATAACTCAACAAATTGACCGATACTTCATGTGTGCATTGGCCTTGGACATAAGATGACCCCTATAGAAACTGGGGTGACTAGGTCAAGGTGGCTATCACAGCGAGTGTGAATATCGTTTCCAATCAATAACTTGTCAACCAATTGACCAATTGGCTTGATACTTCACATGTGCATTGGGCTTGGACAGTAGATGACCCCTATTTAAATTGGAGTAACTAGGTCAAAGGTCATGGTCACTGGCACAATAAGTGGGAAAAGTGTTTCTGATCAATAACTCAACGAATCGACCGAATGTCTTGATACTTCCCGTGTACTTAGCCTTGGACAGTAAATGACCCCTATGGAAATTGTCACTAGGTCAAAGATCAAGGTCAATGTCAAAATAAGTGTGAAAATTGTGTTGATCAATAACTCGTCAACAAATTGACGTAATGGCTTGATACTTCACATGCGCATTGGCCTTGTACAATAGATGACCCCTATTAAAATTTGGGTCACTAGTTCAAAGCCCTGTTGTTTTTTTTTTTTTGGGGGGGGAATTCTCTGACCGCGGAACACTTGTTTCACTTTACGTTTATTTCACTGTACCTCACAAAGCACAATATCACAGCATAATACAAAACAGATTTTAAACTGAAAAGCTAGATCAGTTATCAGTATCTACAAATATACTTTCATTTGGTATACCATATATGCTTGTTCATTATAATACACATAATGTATTAAAAGACCTCGAAAGATGCCACTTTCTGGCATAGATATTGAATGGAAATCAATTGAGAATATTACTATACACTGTACACATATAATTATCACTGTAATGGTACAAATACAGAAATAATATCCTTAAAACATTAACAAAATAGAGTATTCTTTCATACCTTATTATAAAACAAGACATTATAAGGATCAGAATTATATGTATCACCCAAAACTCTACAGAATATCATTAACAAGAAGACCTTGAGGATCCTTGTACGCTCAATGTGAATGTGTAGCTAATACATCAGACCCTATGTTTGGTTGTACTTATGACAACAGTCGCAAGAATCAAACATATGTTGCTTTTCTATGTCAATTTAAAACATTTCACACTATCAAATGAGTTCGGTCATGGTAGAGATTAGAACAATCTTTAGAAAAGACCACTATACAAGGCTGTATAACTAATACCAAACCTCTGGCATTAAACAAATTCTCCCTCTAGCAGGGCCAATGTTGACCCAATGGAGATGCTGCAACATTTCTGTAGAAGACCACGATGCAATGTTACAAACCAACTAGTTAACCTTTAATTGGGCCATGGGGTTAAATAAATTTTTTAATCTGGACCCATGACCTTATTAATCAACAAACGAGAGCTATTTACATAATTTTAATAGAAGGCCGTCCCAAGGAAAAAGTTATGAACAACTCTGCCTAGTGGTTCATGATGGTGAGTCATTTAAAAAAGTTATTGACAGACCGAGGGACACACACAGATGGATAACGGTCATCAGGGTATCCAAATAGCTTAACATAAGAACATTGTGCTCTAAGGAGCTAACAATAAATCATATTTCTTTCAATGTAGAAGTAAATGTAAATCAAATTTTAAATGATTTTGCTTTATATAAAACGTATAAGTACTTATGTTTGTCTCCTTAGATTTACAGAGCCCAAAATGAGACTGATAATGAACATGCAAAGGCAATCATGAAATTAAAAATTCCCAACTAAACAGTTATTGGAATCTTGTAATTTTATTTAGTACAGCTGCAAATGAAATTAATGAATGAAAAAGATATTCTTACCAGAACAAAACTTGTTAATTGTTTACATAAGGATCATTACATCTGTGAACAACCAGAATAACATGAAAACAAATGTATTTCCTAAGCAGATCCTTATATCCCAACAATACCTATTGATACAAACCTGTTTAAGAAATGAAAATGATTACAACGGACAACAACCACACATCTTAAAAGCATGCTACAGTGGGGGACATAATGTTTATGTTTTCATTACCATGTTTACAACAGAAAGCACTATAAAAAACAAAATGATATTTTCTCATATTTGTTATACTAAAACACTGACTGAGATACTGCAGTCTGTCATTTACAGTTATTTTCATGATTATCAGTATAACAATATTATACAACAATAACACATGCAAAATGAATCAATTAATATCAAGTTTCAATCCAACAAGTGTGTGTATAAGTCAACTTGAGTAAATATACAAAGCACAAGACTATAGCCTTGTATTAGTTAATTCCATGATTCTCTTTTTTAATTTGCCGGCTTGTAATATTTTTAAGCTGTCATGTTTTCATATAAGAATTCAGGCAAAATACATAACCATGATAAATGTATGTATATGAACATTCTCATTTTAATTGCCCACAAATGCTGTTAAATAGTTGCTATTTTCTACTCTAATATCTACAAACTACACGTGGACTGAACACAAAGCCATAACACAGGCTGTTTGTAAAACATGCATGCCCCCCATATGGGCTGTCAGTTGTAGTTGCAGCCATTGTGTGAATACGTTTTATATCACTGTGACCTTGACCTTTGACCTAGCGACCTGAAAATCAATAGGGGTCATCTGCCAGTCATGCTCAATGTACCTATGAAGTTTCATGATCCTAGGCGTAAGCATTCTTGAGTTATCATCCGGAAACCATTTTACTGTTTCAAGTCACTGTGACCTTGACCTTTGACCTAGTGACCTGAAAATCCATAGGGGTCATCTGCCAGTCATAATCAATGTACCTATGAAGTTTCATGATCCTAGGCGTAAGCATTCTTGAGTTATCATCCGGAAACCATTTTACTATTTTGAATCACTGTGACCTTGGCCTTTGACCTAGTGACCTGAAAATCAAAAGGGGTCATCTGCCAGTCATGATCAATGTTCCTATGAAGTTTCATGATCCTAGGCATAAGCATTCTTGAGTTATCATCCGGAAACCATTTTACTGTTTCGAGTCACTGTGACCTTGACCTTTGACCTAGTGACCTGAAAATCAATAGGGGTCATCTGCCAGTCATGATCAATGTACCTATGAAGTTTCATGATCCTAGGCCTAAGCATTCGTGAGTAATCATCCGGAAACCATTTTACTATTTCAAGTCAATGTGACCTTGACCTTTGACCTAGTGACCTGAAACTCAACAGGGGTCATCTGCCAGTCATGATCAATGTACCTATGAAGTTTCATGATCCTAGGCCTAAGCGTTCTTGAGTTATCATCCGGAAACCATCTGGTGGACGGACCAACAGACGGACATGTGCAAAACAATATACCCCCTCTTCTTCGAAGGGGGGCATAAAAAATGATGCCCAAACATGACAAAAAAAAGTTCACATGTATTAGGCAACACCCTCACAAGGACTGTTCATCATCAGACAAAGTTTCGTATTGAGATGACAACAGAGGCTGAGGCTCCTGTGATTCACTCACGGTGTCGTTCTCACGTCGGGAGTACTGCACACTGGATGCCGATGGGGTGCTAGACCCAATGTCAGCACTTGTCTGTGGGTATGAGCGGGGACTGCGTGACCGATGTCCCTGACGCCCTGACACAGGAAACTCAGAGGCTGAGGAGCAGTGGGGGCTGCCGTCACTCTCTCGCGACGATTTGGAACTTCTCCGACTCTGAGAAACCTCGCCAGTGCCCGTGCACTCCATAGGAGATTCATCCACCATGAGCCTATCTGTGCTGTCTGCACTCGTCTGGGAGATATTTGAACCCTCGTCTGGGTCCAGCTTTCTTTGGCTAGGACCCAAAGACCCACTTATGTCGTACCGCTCGATGCCCTGGGCCTCATTATCTCTGCCTGCTCCACTATCAGAGACCTTTGACAATTCTGAGTGCACCACATCATCAGTACTTTCCACATCACCATCTCTTCCTCCCTCCCCGCCCACTCCCTGCACACGGTTCTCTGAGCTATCAACCACCCCCCTTCGTGGACTCCGTGTACAGCTGGACAGGGCCATGTAGCTGCTGTAAGGCTTGCCCTGCGCTTCATCGTCCGGACTGTCTGGGAAATCATACTCAGACTTGGGCCCCTTCTTCATGGAGGATGAAGCCATGCCAGATTCCTGCACAGACACCGATGGGGACACTCTTTGAGAAGGTTTGATTAACTCCCTTTGCTGAGTGGTGCCGGGTTTCTGTGGTGATTCCTCTTGCTCCAGGCGGGATCGGGGCCGGTAGATGCGTCCCTTCCTCTGGGCATGCTGGGAAGAGTGCACCTGGTCCCGTGATTCACCAGCGGAGGACACTGGTGACTGGGCCTGTGAAGACGGCTTCAAGTAGTTATTGCCTCCCTTGGCTGGATCCTCATCCTGAAATGTGTATATACTGGTGAATTGTCTGAAAGAATCATCCCAATGAAAGTTGTTATTGTTTGAATCTGATTCTGTGATTGGCTTGAATATGACATGAATATGCTTATTGTTTGTTTTAGTTTTTAGTATTTGATTCAATAATGTTTTTGCTTGTATTTACTTTTTATCATAAAAGAGTAAAATTTGAAATCTGGAGATTTTTAAAGAATTGTTATGGAAAGATTCAACACAAGTCTTATACATTTCAAAAGACCTTACGGTGAAGAACAACACAACCTTGCCTTCAGAACCACAGTTTCAACCTGATTCTGTGTGACAAGTACCTGCACGTGCTGATCTGGGGAAGGCTGTGAGGAGCTGGACGGGGACAGGGCCAGCATGTCACCCTGTCTGGGCCTCCCCGCAGGGCCCCCTCCTCCCCCCGCCTCTCCCGATGTGCTCACCACAGGGCCCCCAGTCGGCCTGGACTCAGAGCGTGGTAGGCGGTGCAGGGGCTCCTTCACTGTGTAGTGCTGTGAGGACACTGGTGACTGGGTGCGAGACTTGCCACCCTTAACATATAAGGAATCTTATTTCACATAATGCAAATTAGATGTTATTAAATTGAAAGAAAACCATTGCAAAACGCAAATATCGCAGCATTTCTTAAATAGAATGGCACAATTTTGGCATCATGATTGATGTGTTTGCCTGAAATTTTATTAACATTTACATAACACACATATATGTGTATGCAAAACCTCATGATTGACCTAAACTAGTGAGAAAATAACCAAGCGTTTTGCCGTCTTGAAACAAAAACTTGTGCAATTCCACAAAAACAAGTTCCAATGATTTTTATCCCCACACTTTTTGAAAAGCGTGGGGATATTGTGGTTATCTCCGCCGTCTGTCCCGTTGTCCGTCTGTCTGTCCATCTGTCCGTCCTGGCCACTATCTCCTCCTACACTATTAGCACTAGAACCTTGAAACTTACACACATGGTAGCTATGAGCATATGAGTAACCCTGCACTATTTGGAATTTTGATCTGACCCCTGGGTCAAAAGTTATGGGGGTTGGGGTGGGGCCGGGTCAGAGATTTTTACTCATTACCAACCCTGGGGCGCCCCTGGGTCAAACATGCAGCGTGGGGATACGCGTCGACCTCTGCTGCGCCAATTCTAGTTTTAATTTATTTACTTTAAATTACAGTTTAATTGCAGCATATAGGCTACCTACACTAAATTTCAGCACAAAACCTTTATCCAAACTCTATAGAGCACATGATAAAGTTTTTTAATTTTTAGTAACAAAGATCTTGATAGTAATTTGATCCAGCACCTGAGTTCACAAAACGAAGGATTGCCATTCAATATTACCGGACAAAAAAAACTGATTTGAGTGAAATCTACTTTCCCTTTGTTTGCACTGATAATTAATTTTCATGACATTCATTCAATATGGCTTACTAAGAAGATGCCCAAAATGATGGTCAATTTGTTGACAACAATTATCATCTTGACATTGATTCTTGTTTAAGAACACCAATCCACAGAAGTCAATGACAAAAACCGACAACCTTCACCAAATAAATTCAAAAGTCGTTAGAATGTTTTGAGTACATGGGGCAAAGATAGAAAAATTGACAGTTACATGTGGAGCCCTCGTGGCAATGCTCATCAGCTCCCCAGGGACTGACCCAACAGACTGTTGGACTGCTGGCCTCTCCTCCCTGTGGCCCTGGGCCCCCTTCACAGAGCTGGCTGGCCCCACGTCATCTGAGCCCCCCGCCCCTGCCATGCTGCTGCTGTCTGCCTGGCCTGAAACATACAGGACATCACATACACCAATCACTGACTGGCCTGAAACATACAGGACATCACATACACCAATCACTGCCTGGTCTGAAACATACAGGACAACACATACACCAATCACTGATTGGCCTGAAACATACAGGACATCACATTCACCAATCACTAACTGACCTGAAACGTACAGGACATCACATACACTAATCACTGATTGGCCTGAAACATACAGGACATCACATTCACCAATCACTGACTGGCCTGAAACATACAGGACATCACATACACCAATCACTGACTGGCCTGAAACGTACAGGACATCACATACACCAATCACTGACTGGCCTGAAACATACAGGACATCACATAACCAATCACTGACTGGTCTGAAACATACAGGACATCACATACACCAATCACTGCCTGGCCTGAAACGTACAGGACATCACATACACCAATCACTGACTGGCCTGAAACATACAGGACATCACATACACCAATCACTGACTGGCCTGAAACATACAGGACATCACATACACCAATCACTGACTGGCCTGAAACGTACAGGACATCACATACACCAATCACTGACTGGTTTGAAACGTACAGGACATCACAAACACCAATCACTGCCTGGCCTGAAACATACAGGACATCACATACACCAATCACTGACTGGCCTGAAACATACAGGACATCACCTACACAAATCACTGACTGGCCCGAAACGTACAGGACATCACATACACCAATCACTGACTGGCCTGAAACGTACAGGACATCACATACACCAATCACTGCCTGGCGTGAAACATACAGGACATCACATACACCAATCACTGCCTGGCCTGAAACATACAGGACATCACATACACCAATCACTGCCTGGCCTGAAACATACAGGACATCACATAAACCAATCACTGCCTGGCCTGAAACATACAGGACATCACATACACCGATCACTGACTGGCCTGAAACGTACAGGACATCACATACACCAATCACTGACTGGCCTGAAACGTATGGGACATCACATACCCCAATCATTGCCTAGCCTAAAACCTACAGAACATCACATACACCAATCACTGACTGGCCTGAAACATACAGGACATCACATACACCAATCACTGCCTGGCCTGAAACGTACAGGACATCACATACACCAATCACTGCCGTGCCTAAAACATACAGGACATCACATACACCAATCACTGACTGGCCTGAAACATACAGGACATCACCTACACAAATCACTGCCGTGCCTGAAACATACAGGACATCACATACACCAATCACTGACTGGCCTGAAACATAAAGGTCATCACATACACCAATCACTGCCTGGCCCGAAACGTACAGGACATCACATACACCAATCACTGCCTGGCCTGAAACGTACAGGACATCACATACACCAATCATGATATGGTTATAAAAGTTTGAGGGTCTCAGTATTTCATGCAACATGATTGCTTATTAAGAGAAGCAAATGCAAAACGTATTTTCACAAAGATTGAGTAAAGATGGAAAAAAAACAAGAGATGTGTTTGTCAGAAACACAATGCCCCCTATTGCGCCCCTTTGAAATAAAATTTCAATATATCATTTGGCAGGTTTAGAATTATCTCCCTTTTAAAGCTTATTACTTCCCTTGGATTGTATTTTTTACTTTTGACCTTGAAGAATGACCTTGACCTTTCACCACTCAAAATGTGCAGCTCCATGAGATACACATGCATGCCAAATATCAAGTTGCTTTCTTCAATATTGCAAAAGTTATTGCAAGACTAAAACCAAGGTTGAAGTTTTGGGACAGACAGACACACACAATGACAGACAGACAGGCCAAAAACAATATACTCCCGATAATTCGATCCGAGGGCATAATAAAAAATTGAACATCAAATACAATAAACAGATTAGGCATCTAGATAGTTAAAAAGGATAAAAATATCGTTCAAATCCTTGGTATCAAGCCTCTCCTGATATTGATTTTGTTAACATTAAGAATGAGGCTCTCGTGATTAAGTCACACACATGCGCTCCGAGATTTTTGTTTAACATAACTACGATTGAAAATAAATACAGACGCAACCAAAATGAAGAAACAACTATAATTTCATGTCTAAATCTAACTTCAACTGAAATAATCCAAATTTAACTATATTCTATTCAATTTTTTTGGTCCTCGTCATGAAACTTCCACATAAATTGCAAAGTGAGGCAGACAACTGGGCTAGTGTTAACACAACTCTTTCATGTATTTTATCAATTTTAAAGAAAATTCTTTGACTGTTTTTTTTTTTTTTTTTTTTTACAAGATTTTCAGAAAATGTTGCATGAAACAATCTAGCATAAGAACTGTGCGCAAAAAACACAAAAATAGTTGAAATGACGATAAACACATGTTCAGTGGGTATACCCAGTCCCAATAGGATGCTAATTTTATCAAATCTATAAATAGTAACATATATGGCAATATTTATGGCAAACATTTGTGTTTATGCAATTCATGAGCACTTTTATTATGTGTACATGTTGCTCAAAAAAAGAATGACTGATAAGCAGATGCTTCTTATATTGTTAACCCTTTGCATGCTGGGAAATTTGTCGTCTGCTAAATTGTCGTCTGCTGAAGTTCTAAAATTAGCATTTTCTTCGATTTTTTTTCAAAGAATACTATCAGAATAGCAAACAGTTTGGATCCTGATGAGACTCCACGTTCTGTGGCGTCTCATCTGGATCCAAACTGTTTGCAAAGGCCTTTAAAATTCGGTTCCCGCGCTGAAAGGGTTAATTGAAGTTATTAAAAAGTATTATTAATGTTTCAGTTTGTACGGATATGTACGTGAATCAAATTTTAAAGTTTTGTTGGCCTAATGCCTATTGAATTTGAGTACTCTCCCATTTCGGATGTGATGTCTCGATACCATTTAACAACGGGCATAGAGACTGTTATTACCCAAGTGTATGGAACTATGGCTTTGAGTGGTTAAAAACTCTGTAATCGAAGGATACCTTGAATAAAAATCTTTTAATTTAAATGCATATAAGCTTACTTATAAACTTAATTGAGTTGGTCTACATATTCTTAGAAAAATTGATGTGACCAACACATTATATGGTCCGGGAAAGTTATCAATAATTTTGAAATTTAAAATCCAATGTGCTTACTAGCTGTGCTAACTTATCTGGTCTAAAAGTATATGAAGTCTTCAATATAACAACCTTAAACACCCACACATTATATGGTCTGGGAAAGATATCAATGATCCTGAAATTTAAAATCCTATGTGCTACTAACTGTGCTAACTGATTTGGCCTATAAGTAATAAAATCTTCAGTAACAACCTTAAGACAACTGTATTGATTGCTTATGTGTAGAAAAATAACAGTGAGATTCAAGTTGTATTTCCCTTTTTTGGGCTCTAAATTATTTATTTAATGCAGAGTCAAAGATGCTGGACTTAAAACTGTCAAATTGTACAATTAAATATTCACTTCAAAAACACACATCAAGAAAACAAATGAAAACCCTCTGTATTAGATACCTGGTGGGGAGGAAGGCTGAGTGGAAATGCCCGGAGAGTGCGACTGATCAGGCTTCATCTGCCTCTGCCAATCCATTACTTGTGACCTTGACCCAGGCTCATACGACCTTTGACCCTGGTCATGGCCCCATGCACTTGACCCCAGGTCATATGACCTTTGACCATGCTCCTGTGGCCTTGCTCCATGCTCCTCCACACTGGACTGTGGCGCCGACTGTACGGAAGGCTCCAGCTGGTGGCCAGTACTGCTTGCTTGTTCAGTACCCTGCAATGGTATACTGGTATGTATTGGCTTGTTCAGTACCCTGCAATGGTATACTGGTATGTATTGGCTTGTTCAGTACCCTGCAATGGTATACCGGTATGTATTGGCTTGTTCAGTACCCTGCAATGGTATACCGGTATGTATTGGCTTGTTCAGTACCCTGCAATGGTATACCGGTTTGTATTGGCTTGTTCAGTACTCTGCAATATTATACCCGTATGTATTGGCTTGTTCAGTACCCTGCAATGGTATACCGGTATGTATTGGCTTGTTCAGTACCCTGCAATGGTAAACCGGTATATATTTTGTGCGTGTTTGTTTTGTATTGTTCCCTCTTTCGTTACTATAGTTTGAAGTGTATAAATATTTAACAGTCATTTTTTGGCAGTTAGCTCACCTGCTTACAATTTTCCTTGTCAAACTAAGCCAATCTTTAACAATATACCACCATCACATAATTATGGAAGTCTTATACAGGATATAAGTATGATCTTCTCAAGCCTTATTAAGCTAGATATTTGCTTCAAACTGAAAATGGTGGCTGAAGGGTCATGATTTTGTAGCATGGTTTAGTATACCGTGAACTTATACTGCCTTGCTATATGAGCTAGCTTTTATATTGGCGCAGTAGTATCTGCCTTGCAACCAGGAGGTCCTGGGTTCTATCCAAATTGTTGGCGGGGATTTTTCTGGCTAGATTACAATTTGTTACTGCTTGCCATTATGCAATGCCAGACGATACTTAAAATAACACATTTTTAGTAGTATCTAATACTTATTGCAAGACATTCAACTAAAGTTTCTTTTCGACTAATGACCATGTTAAATCAAATTTTCAAGAAAAAATAAATAAATAAATAAATATATAATACGAATGCTCATTATTGCCTTGTTGATATTTCAATTTTGTAATTAAATATAGTATCAAACCGTTTAGTTTTCTAATTTACATATATATCTCTTTCAGTTTTCAAATGCACAATATGATATAAGTTACAATGAGAAGACAAGTTTTAATATTCAAATGAAATAATATGAATGTTGAAAAGATATGTATGATATAAAATGATAAACTTCACATGTTTTTTCTTATAGAAGTTGTGGGGATACAAATAGGCTTATATACATGTATTACTCAAATTGTGTCTTCATATTTAACAATAAACAACACATGACCATTAACTCTTTCATGCGGGAACCGAATTTTGAAGGCCTGTGCACACAGTTTGGATCCAGATGAGACTCATCAGGATCCAAACTGTTTGCTATTCTGATAATATTTTTGAAAAAAATCGAAGAAAATGCTAATTTTAGAAATTTAGCAGACAACATTTTAGCAGACAACAAATTTCCCAGCATGCAAAGGGTTATTGAATATAGAAAAGCACAAACCTGTCTCCATTTAAACTTCTTCGGTCCAGGAAAGGAGGCGGGTGGCGTCTTACTCTGGTCAGCGGGCCCACTGGTTGGGGCACTGGCTACAGTCCATGCATGGGGGCTTGACTCACTGCCCGACATCTGCAGCAAGTTAGAACTGCTTGACACCAAGTTGGTACTTGAACCCTGCGAGGAGCTCTTGCTGGAGTCTGAAAAACAAGATCTTTTTTTAATTTGAGGAATTAAAGTAAAGTATAGTATCTTATAAGCATTTCTGGGTACCAACAAGTTGTACCACTGTGCATCACAAAGAACTATCAGTTCATGCCACATAACTTGTGTGAGGATAACAGAGATCGCAAATACTGGTGGTCTGCCGGTCCTGACTGGCAAATTTTACTCAGGACTGACATGTGATTCAAGAAAATCAGTCTGACTGACTGACAAAAATATTCGCTTACAATATTTTAATAAATAGAAAATGCATTAAGCAGTGACGTAAATTACAACAATTTCAGCCCATTTCCATAACGGTAAAATTACCATATAAGTTCCGGGAGCATAAATAATATGGTATTTAGATGAAATATTGGCTTGGATCATATTAAAATACAATTAATCATGTTGAAAGACCATTTATTAAATAATGATTATTATCATAATAAACTACGAATAATCCAAACTCAGCTGAACAAAAAGAGATTTTTTCAGATTTTCTTCAAATGGGTAGTAGACCAATATCATACTCATATGGAATGGACTGTCTCCATGGGGATAAGATACCTGCATTTAATTTAAATCGTCTTTAACCAATTGTATACGAGGATTTTCACAACAAGTTTTCGCAAAATGCATCCACTTAAAAAACAATACAGTGACTGAATTCTGTTATACCAGATGCTTTCGTTTTCAAATTTGTATCTTTTAATATTGTTCTAATCTATTATGTTAATTGTTTGAAATTTGGAACGGTTGGCTGTTAAAATATTATGAAGGTGCCAAGCCTGGCAATAAATGAGAATAAGCTCCAATGCTACTTGAAAGAGTCTAACTAACACTTGTGAAATGTCATGAATTGAAGTAAAAACAAAAGTCGTAAAGGAACAATGTAAGCAAAACAAGAGATTGCCAAGCAATATGGTCCCCTACCGGTGAAACTCCACCATTGTCAGAATTTTTTAATTATTTTTTATTTGTTGCCATAGCAACCATAATTATTGACGAAGGAACAAAATGAAATGACGTGCATAATCTCCATATTGCCATCTATCCATATTTTTAGTTTCATGAAAAAAATATGAAGAACTTTTTAAGTTATCGCAGGATGCAAAAAAGTGTGACGGACAGACTGACGGACAGACTGACAGACAGACCAACAGAGCGTAAACCATAAGTCCCCTCCGGTTTCACCGGTAGGAGACAACAAGCAAATTTGTTGAATTGATATCCCCAGCCAATATGCTTCTGGACACAAAAGTGTTATATTTGACACTCGGCTAAAAAAGCATTTTTTTAAGATATAAAGGGCCATAATTCCGTTATTAACAGATGGTGTACAATTCCATTGGGCATGCATCATCCTCTTTTCCATATATATACTCATACCAAGTTTCAATGAAATCCGCTAAAGCACTTCCAAGATATGGCTCCGGACACAAAAGTGCCGGACGGACGGAAAGACAGACGGACGGACAACGCTAAAACAATATCCCTCCCCCTATGGCAGGGGATAATAGGAGGGAGCTACATCCTGCTCCTTTTGGTTCCCCCTTCTGTCCCTTTGAGATGGTGGACACAAAATATAAAAACAGTGTTCTCCAGAAAAATTTGAGTGGCCAGTTATATTTTCAAAGTAGCCGGCTACTAAGCAATAAAACAGGTGTATTTGCACCATTTCTATTGATACTTTGGGGAAAAGTAACCGGCATCTAGATTGAATGTAATTGGTGAAATTGCCTGCTGCCGGTGCTTCCGGAGAACACTCATAAAATATATGTCAAAATGACATTTGTCCCCTTATGTTTAATAACAATTGAAACTCCTGTGTATAAAACCCTCCACGGCATGCATATCGTGTTCTGGATATAGCAAAAATTATGAAAACAAGAGGACCTGAAAGGTCCAACGTCGCTCACCTGAGGTACAAAGGAACTGGCCTGTTCTGTGCAGCCCAAGCTATTATAAGAATAAATGTTCCGACCAAGATTCATGAAAAGTGAACTATAAATGTAAGGTTTAGAGTGCTAACAAGGTTTTACTACAGCCATATAAGGATAACTTCCCTGCCCCCTGGCAGCCATGTTTTTCAACAGACTGGAACTTTTTTCAAACTTATCCAAGATATCATTAAAACTTATGTTTTGACATATGTTCAAGATAATTGGACAATAAATGTGACTTTAAGATTGTTAACAAGTTTTTACAATAGCCATATTAGGACAAATGTGCAACCCCCTAGTCGCCATGTTTTTCAACCAACCAGACCTTGTTTGAACTCGTCCAAGATATCATTGGAACAAATCTTCTGATTAAGTTTCATGAAGATCGGACAATAAATGTGTACTCTTGAGTGTTAACAAGGTTTTACTATAGCCATATATACACCATATAAGGAAAAATTGCCCCGCCTTCTTGCGGCCATGTTTTTCAAGGAAACTAAATCATTTTCTAATTCATCAAAGATTTCGGTGGGACAAATCTTCTGATCAAGTTTCATGATGATCAAACAATAAATGTGGCTTCTAGAGTGTTAACAAGTCTTTACTATAGCCATACATTGTATAAGGAAATTCCCCAACCTTTACGGCAATGTTTTTCAACCAACTGAAACCATTTTCACACTTGTCCAAGATATCATTGGGACAAATCTTTTGACCAAGTTTCATGAAGATCACTCAATAAATGTGGCATCTAGAGTGTTAACAAGGTTAAAGTATAGCCATATAAGGAAAAATGCCTTGCCCCCTGGCGTCCATGTTTTTCAACCAACCAGAACAATTTTGGAACTTGTCCAAGATATTATTGGAACAAATCTTCTGACCCAATTTCATGAAGATCGGACAAACAAATGTGGCCTCTAGAGTGTTAAAAAGGTTTTACTATAGCCATATATAGCCAGATAAGGAAAAATGCCCACCCCCCCCCCCCCCCCCCCCTGGCCGTCATGTTTTCAAGCAACCAGAACTATTTTCGAATCGTCCAAGATATTATTGACACAATTCTTCTAACCAGATTTCATGATGATCAGACAATAAATGTGGTCTCTAGAGTGTTATCAAGATTTTACCAAAGTCACGTAAGGAAAAATGCCCCGCCCCCTGGCGGACATGTTTTTCAACCTATCAAAACCATTTTTTAACTGATCCAAGATATCATTGGCAAAATCTTCTGATCAAATTTCATAAAGATCGGACAAAAAATGTGGCCTCTAGAGTGTTAACAAGGTTTAATTATAGTCATACAAAGCCATATATAAAACAAGAGATGTGTTTGTCAGAAACACAATGCCCTCTACAGCGCTGCTTTGATTTTTTTTCATTTGGCAGGTACAGATAATTATCTTCCTTTAAAGCTTATTACTTCACTTTGATTTAGTTTTTTTGACCTTTGACAATGAAGAATGACCTTGACCTTGAACTTTCACCACTCAAAATGTGCAGCTCCATGAGATACACATGCATGCCAAATTTCAAGTTGCTATCTTCAATATTGCAAAAGTTATGGCCAATGTTAAAGTTTTCGGACTGACACACGATCGGACAGACAAACGGACTGACAGTTCAACTGCTATATGCCACCCTACCAGGGGCATAAAAATGCCCCGCCCCTGATGGCCTTGATTTTCAAGCAACCGGTACCATTTTCCAACTCATCAAAGATATTATTGGCAAAACTCTTCTAACCAAAATTCATGAAGATCGGACAAAAAATGTGGCCTCTAGAGTGTTAACAAGCCAAATGATGACGCCCCACAACACACAACGTACAAAAGGCCGTCACAACAGCTAAAACAAATGTAACTGTCTGGTCAAAATGTTCATGCTGCTTCTAGCCTTACCCTGAACCTTTTGGGATCCTGGATCTTTCTCTAAGTTGTTAAATTGTATGTGATGAAGTAATAATTCTTTAATGCAATAATAATTTTCATTACATAATAAGAAAGCAACATCTAGATACCTTTTAATATATTACATCTAAAAGGTGTTTATTTTGATGTGTTTTTTATCATAGTTTAGTCGGACTGACAAAAACTGATTCCAACTTACACATTTTTCAAGTCAGTCAGTGCAATGACAGATTTGTCAAGATTTCCCAAATATTGGGATGTCATGAAATCCAGTCTGCACATTTTTTACCATAAAAACACTTATTCAAACAATGAGTTTGAAAACTAATTGTAGTGATGTGACATAAATACTGTTGAAAACGGCAAAAAATTCTGCTTAACAAACAAACATGAATTGGGTTTAGCCAAGGTTAAGATAAGACTTCAAGCCATGATTAATTGTTTCCACCATTACCTTGCAGAGTGAAGCAGTTGATGTGACCTTGGGTTGACACCTAGCCATTACCCGGCAGGGTGAAGCCATTGATCTGACTGAGGATGGGGACCTAGCCATTACCTGGAAGGGTGAAACCATTGATCTGACTGAGGATGGGGACCTAGCCGTTACCTGGAAGGTTGAAGCCATTGATCTGACTGAGGATGGGGACCTAGCCATTACCCGGCAGGGTGAAACCATTGATCTGACTGAGGATGGGGACCTTGCCATAACCTGGAAGGGTGAAGCCATTGATCTGACTGAGGATGGGGACCTAGCCATTACCTGGAAGGGTGAAGCCATTGTTCGGACTGAGGATGAAGACCTAGCCATTAACTGGCAGGGTGAAGCCATTGATGTGATTGAGGATGAAGATCTAGCCATTACCTGGCAGGGTGAAGCCATTGATTTGACTGAGGATCGGGACCTAGCCATTACCTGGCAGGATGATGCAATTGAGGAGACTGAGGATGAAGACCTTCCAATTACTTGGCAGGTTGAAGCCATTGATGTGACTCAGGATGAAGACCTAGTCATTACCTGGCAGGGTGAAGCCATTGATTTGACTGAGGATGGGGACCTAGCCATTACCTGGCAGGGTGAAGCCATTGATCTGAATGAGGATGGGGACCTAGCCATTACCTGGAAGGGTGAAGCCATTGATCGGACTGAGGATGAAGACCTAGATATTACCTGGCAGGTTAAAGCCATTGACCTTACCAAAGATGGAAACCTAGCCTTAACCTGGCAGTGTTAAACCATTGTTCCGACTGAGAATTTAGACCTAGCCATTACCTGGCAGGGTTTAGCCATTTATCTGACTGAGGATGGAGACCTAGCCATAACATGGCAGAGTGAAGCCATTGATCTAAATGAGGATGGAGACCTAGCAATTATCTGGCAAGGTGAAGCCATAGATCTGACTGAGGATGGGAACCTAGCCATTACCTGGCAGGGTGAAGCCATTGATCTGAATGAGGATGGAAACCTAGCCATTACCTGGCAGGGTGAAGCCGTTGATATGAATGAGGATGGAGGCTAGCAATTATCTGGCAGGGTGAAGCCATTGATCTGACTGAGGATGGGAACCTAGCCATTACCTGGCAGGGTGAAGCCATTGATCTGAATGAGGATGGAAACCTAGCCATTACCTGGCAGGGTGAAGCCATTGATCTGAATGAGGATGGAGGCTAGCAATTATCTGGCAGAGTGAAGCCATTGATGCGACTGAGATGGAAACCTAGCCATTATCTGGCAGGGTGGATCCATTAATATGACTGGTGATGGAGACCCAGCCATTACCTGGCAGGGTGAATCCATTAATATGACTGAGGATGGAGACCCAGCCATTACCTGGCAGGGTGGATTCACTAATATGACTGATGATAGAGACCCAGCCATTACCTGTCAGGGTGGATCCATTGATCTGACTGATGATAGAGACCTAGCCATTACCAGGAAGGGTGAATCCATTGATCTGACTGATGATAGAGACCCAGCCATTACCTGGAAGGGTGGATCCATTGATCTGACTGATGATAGAGACCCCGCCATTACCTGGAAGGGTGGATCCATTGATCTGACTGATGATAGAGACCCAGTCATTACCTGGAAGGGTGGATCCATTGATCTGACTGAGGATGAAGACTTAGCCATTACCTGGCAGGGTGGATCCATTGATCTGACTGAGGATTGAGACAGAGGAGGAGGGTGTTTCCTTTTCCTTCTCATAGTCCATCTGGATGATGCTGTTGATGTGGTCACCAAGCGTCATCTGCTGCTTTATGCCCTCTGACAGAGCACCTGCCTTCCCCAACACCACCTGCAGTACAAAATGGCTGCATCAGTGTGGATATGCTTACTTGGACTCATATCAGTTTTGTCACATTGTTTTTTAAATTTATTGCAATCACAACCTCAATTAACCAGTTGCACCTCTCTGTTTTTTGTTGTTGATTGTGCAACTTTTGCTTTTATTCAATACTGAAATATTAACTGATAATCAACCAACAAAAGAATTGATTTTTAAGTGGCAACGGATCAATAATCCAAAGCACGAGGTTAATATCTTTCCATCAAATAGACACATGAACATTTTTTAAACATCATGATATCCTCCCTTCAAGAAATTTCAAAAGAAGTTGTCATTGGCATCTGCAAACAACACTGATGGCACCTTAGATCACTCAAAGGCTGGATTACTCTAACACCAATCGACAAAAGCATTCTTTCATGCCAGAAAATACTTACTAAAATTTATTTTGTGTACATTATAAAGAACAGATTTAGCATGGGTTCATTCAACCTTCACAACCCATTCTATTGGTCCTACCTGTGACCATGCACTGCCGGACCCATGGCTGCTAGGCCGGGAGGGCGGGGCACTGTCACCTGCCTCAGACTTGGCCCTGGGGGAGTAACTGCTGCCCTCCACCATGGCAGGAGGGACCGGGGAATGCATCCACCGCTTCTTGCCTGCAGCAGAATAAATCAGTTGCCATTTTGTTTACACATCTGTTAAATTTTGTTACTGTGACACTTAATTTGTCAAACAAATTTTGGTGGCAAATGATTAAACAAATGATAAACATTTCCTTGATAACTTGACGTTTCCTTTATTTTTACTAAGTTCAAATTACATTTGATCTGAACACATCAATTTACTTGGAAAAAATGTGGATAAAGCTGTAAAAGTAAAACAACTCTACCTAGATATAATTAAGTAACATGACTTAAAATTTTTGCCATATCGCCATAATTTGGTCCTTTGTGCAAATTACCAAACAAACATTTAAATATACCAAAATATACTTCAACAGTTAGATATTCTATACTAACCATCTATAAAACAGTTTTTTTCCTTGGAATTATTGTTTGTAACAAAATAAACATTAACCATGTCTATCAACCAACAATTATTTGCAGAGGTTTGGACACTCTTCAATGCCAATTCAAACACTTTTTTTTCAGCAAAAAAAAGAAACCATATCTCTGTCAAAATATATTGTAAATATAATCAAACTTAACCTGTTTTTTATAACATTAAAAAAAATACTTATAAATGTCATTAGTTATTGAGTTTAAGTTACCACGTGGATCAACAAAACCCAGCTGCCTGACAGACGGACAAGCTCATACATACCCAACTACAAACATTGTTTTTGGCTGTACAACAACCTATGAGCCAAGCCCTGTGAAAAGAGAGTTTAATGAATGTGCGTTAAGTGTCGTCCCAGATAAGCCTGTGCAGTCCGCTAATCAGGAACGACACTTTCCGCCTAAACTGTATTTTTGCTAAGAAGAGACTTTCTTTATAATAAAAATATCATAAAGCGGAAAGTATCACCTCTCCTCAGCCTTTGCGGACTTGACTGGCTAATCTGGGACAACACTTTACGCACATGCATTAAGCCCCCTTTTCACAAAGCACGGCCCAATTAATAAACATAACAGATAAATTGTCACCTGCAATTAATGTTTAAATTATGTCTGGAGACAAATTATATGGGGCTACTCACTACTGTATGTGCTTTTACTAACCTGCTATCTGGGACGTTGGAGACTTGCTCTCCTGAGCTGGTTTCTGACCTTGATGATACGGGTGACCTTGACCTTGGAACGGCTGCCCTTGACCTGGTACAGGCTGCTGTCCAATTGGTCCTGCTGCATTTGGTTGCATGTGACCCTGACTAACTGGAGCTGATGGTCCTATGTGACAATTTAATGAATGATGTTGAACTGTTTCATCTGTTTCACATGTCTATTGAAGATACAATACATATGTATTCACAATGTATCCAATAAAAGCCGGAAGAGCCTTTGCTTTATGCATCAAGAAGGTTTTCAAGAAATGCATGTGTGACACATTCCAACTTACAATTACCACTTTTTTGTCAAAAAACAAAAATGCAAAAAATACTTTAACTATATCTTTGGGTATATTCAATCGCAAATACATAAGACTTTTTTAAATGTAGACAATAAGTGTTGGACTTATAATTAAAAGACAAGAAATGTGTTTGTCAGAAACACAATGCCCCTTATTGCACCGCTTTGAAGCCATATATTTGACCTTTGACCTTGAAGGATGCCCTTCTTAACCTTTCACCACTCAAAATATGCAGCTCCATCAGATACACATGCATGCCAAATATCAAGTTGCTATCTTCAATATTGCAAAAGTTATTGCAAAAGTTTAACCAAGGTTAAAGTTTTCCACAGAATGACAGACAGACAGACAGGCCAAAACAATATACCCCCAATCATTCGATCCGTTGGAAAAAAAGTCACTACCCAGGTCTCACTTTGCAACTTGCCCTTTTTGAGCACCACCCTGAGATAGGGTTATGTTTTATTGACCATGCATGAAAACATAAACTGATAGGCACGCATGAGGCACTTTTCTTATTCAATAAATACTACCATCGGACAATTAATTTAAATCTAACTTAAAAGCAACCTCTGCAAGATATTTTCTGGAAAAGGGCACAAATTACGTTTTAGAACTATAACTCAAATTTAGATTAATTAATTTAGATTAATTAATAACAAGGGCTGTTTGTAAAACATGCATGCCCCCCATATGGGCTCTCAGTTGTAGTGACAGCCATTGTGTGAATATGTTTTTTGTCACTGTGACCTTGACCTTTGACCTAGTGACCTGAAAATCAATAGGGTCATCTGCCAGTCAAGATCAATGTACCTATGAAGTTTCATGATCCTTGGCATAAGCGTTCTTGAGTTATCATCCGGAAACCATTTTACTATTTCCAGTCACCATGACCTTGACATTTGACCTAGTGACCTGAAAATCAATAGGGGTTAGGGGTTTTTTTTGCCCGATTTTATAGCCGAAATTCGGCTATGTTCCCAATCCCAAAAAGTATACTTTTTTCCCAAAATGTGGCAAAAAATTCCCAATTGCCAAAAAAAAAAAAAAAAAAAATTTTTTTTTTTTTTTTTTTAAGAAAGAAGTCTTATGTGTATTTTATCTCAATTTTTATTCAATTACATCTAAGAAAGTATTATATGATGCTTTCTTTTAATTTGAATGATTATAAAGAGTTAAATCAAATTTAGTATTTCCCTAATCAGTGGACTTTTCGTGTGGAAAAAAAGGCCTATGAATTTATTTTCCCAATTTCATGAAAATGCCGATAAAATTCCAAAGCCATGGGCTATCTTCCCAAAAAGTGGAAAAGAAAACCTGGGGGTCATCTGCGAGTCATGATCAATCTACCTATCAAGTTTCATGATCCTAGGCATAAGCGTTCTTGAGTTATCATCCGGAAACCATTTTACTATTTCGGGTCACCGTGACCTTGACCTTTGACCTAGTGACCTGAAAATCTCTAGGGGTCATCTGCCAGTCAAGATCAATCTTCCTATTAAGTTTCATGATCCTAGGCATAAGTGTTCTTGAGTTATCATCCGGAAACCATTTTACTATTTCGGATTACCGTGACCTTGACCTTTGACCTAGTGACCTGAAAATCAATAGGGGTCATCTGCGAGTCATGGTCAATCTACCTATCAAGTTTCATGATTCTAGGCATAAGCGTTCTTGAGTTATCATCCGGAAACCATTTTACTATTTTTGGGTCACCGTGACCTTGACCTTTGACCTAGTGACCTGAAAATCAATAGGGGTCATCTGCCAGTCAAGATCAATGTACCTATGAAGTTTCATGATCCTTGGCATAAGCGTTCTTGAGTTATCATCCGGAAACCATTTTACTATTATCGGTCACCATGACCTTGACATTTGACCTAGTGACCTGAAAATCAATAGGGGTCATCTGCGAGTCATGATCAATGTACCTATGAAGTTTCATGATCCTAGGCATAAGCGTTCTTGAGTTATCATCCGGAAACCATTTTACTATTTCGGGTCACCGTGACCTTGACCTTTGACCTAGTGACCTGAAAATCAATAGGGGTCAACTGCGAGTCATGATCAATCTACCTATCAAGTTTCATGATCCTAGGCATAAGCGTTCTTGAGTTATCATCCGGAAACCATTTTACTATTTCGGGTCACCGTGACCTTGACCTTTGACCTAGTGACCTGAAAATCTCTAGGGGTCATCTGCCAGTCAAGATCAATCTACCTATCAAGTTTCATGATCCTAGGCATAAGCGTTCTTGATTTATCATCCGGAAACCATTTTACTATTTCGGGTTACCGTGACCTTGACCTTTGACCTAGTGACCTGAAAATGAATAGGGGTCATCTGCGAGTCATGGTCAATCTACCTATCAAGTTTCATGATTCTAGGCATAAGCGTTCTTGAGTTATCATCCGGAAACCATTTTACTATTTTTGGGTCACCGTGACCTTGACCTTTGACCTAGTGACCTGAAAATCAATAGGGGTCAACTGCGAGTCATGATCAATGTACCTATCAAGTTTCATGATCCTAGGCATAAGCGTTCTTTAGTTATCATCCGGAAACCATTTTACTATTTCGGGTCACCGTGACCTTGACCTTTGACCTAATGACCTGAAAATCAATAGGGGTCATCTGTGAGTCATGATCAATCTACCTATCAAGTTTCTTGATCCTAGAACCAAGCGTTCTTGAGTTATCATCCGGAAAACACAGACCGACCGACCGACATGTGCAAAGCAATATACCCCCTCTTCTTCGAAGGGGGGCATAATAAACAGGCTTCACTGTAATGATGACATGTGCCTATCTAAACCTTGGGTGGACAGTAGTAACATTAAGCTTACTTTGGTCCTTTAACACAAAAACAAAGAGCGTTTTTCAAAAAGCCACATAATAATATTACCAAAAGGTAACAAAAGTAATTGTTTCCCAATGTTTTTGGTGACGGCTACAGGATTTAAATATTAAAAAATATTTATAAGCAAGTATGCAAGGATTTTTAAGGAGCTAAATGTTCATTTAAAGCCCAAGAGGACTATCAGCCTTTTTGTTTACATGCTTATGTCCTCTTTTGGCAAAATCCATGGACCAACAAGATGTGTTTGTGAAACACTATGTCCCCCCATATATTTGACCTTTGACCTTGAAGGATGACCTTGACCTTTCGCCACTCAAAATGTGCAGCTCCATGAGATACACATGCATGCCAAATATGAAGTTGCTATCTTCAATATTGTAAAAGTTATAGCCAATGTTAAAGTTTGACGCAAACCAACAAACCAACAAACAAACCAACAAACAGACAGGGCAAAAACAATATGTCCCCCAGTATAGACTGGGAAACATAAAAATATTCTACAATTTGACAATATGCCCATACCATGCGGTGAGAAATGCTGTGATGTATAGAGATTACTAGGCTGAGACACTGACGGCCTGGGCTCCAGCTTTCCACCCAGCTTTCCCTGACTGCCGGGGCTTACATCATCATTAGGATGATTGATCTGGGTGGTTATTATGGCATCAATAAGGCTTGCGGCTGTAATAGTGTGCTGCTTTTGGTCGCCGGATGAGACTTTCTGAGGGGCGGGCTGGTCGGGGGCAAAGGCTCTCAGGAATTCTGTGGGTTCTTTCATGAGAGGCTGCGGGTTCTCATCTTTGAGGGAGCGGTACTTGGCACTAATCAGTTGTTGTTGCTGCTGCAGCTGCTGTTGTTGCTGCTGCTGCAGCTGCTGTTGTTGCTGCTGCTGTTTGATCTCATGGGCTACTCTCTTCCCATGTTCAAACTGCTCCCCTGTAATGTGTTACAAAGCGCTGAAACCTCAAATCAAATGCAGGAAAAAAATTCAAAATAGAAACCATGAACAGAAATATCTTTAGTTAATTTAGCAAATAAATTCACATTCCTTTAAATCCAGCATTTTATGGCTCTTCACTTACTTGCAGCCAGTATAGCCTGCTGCTGGTGCTTATCCTGCTGTTGTTGTTGTTGCTGCTGCTGCTGTTGCTGCTGCTGTTGCAGCTGCTGCTGATGCCGGTACTCAGCCATTACAGAAGCCGGGCCAGACTGGTGATCACCAGTTGCCGTGGGCATCATCATGTATGCTGCTACCGCACTGTCAGGGTGGATACTGCGCTGGGACATGTGGGTACCTGAGCTGTCTGCCTGCCGATACCTGGGGGATAAATGGGAAAGTCTTATCTAATCATGTAGCCCTTTACCACTATAACCCATTCATGCCTAGTAAACTCTCCCATCCTTCTAAATTGGATCAATTAATTTCCAAAATTAGGGATGTCTACTATATTTATTTCTATATTTAGAATATTTCATATAGAAATTCCTTCAAGCAAACAGCGCAGACCCAGATGAGACGTCGCATTATGCGGCGTCTCATCTGGGTCTACGCTGTTTGCAATGTCCTTTTTTCAGGACGCTAGGCATAAATGGGTTAAAATAAATACATATTTTTACGCATTTGTAGTCCCTTAGAAAGTTGAATATAATTTAAGATCTTTCTTAATGTATTCAAGTTTGAAAGGCTTTATTTCCAACCCTTAGATACTGATGAGCTGCAAACAGCATAAAACCTGAACAGACTGCGAGTTACTCGCAGGCTGTTCTGGTTTTATGCTGTTTGCACCTGGCCATTTTCACTTTGATTCTGAGAGGGAAAGGGTTTAAATACTAGTTTAGGTTGTTAACATAAACTAATTAAAAATATATAACTTAATAGTTTCATATCAATAAAACCTGATGTTTTTCCCAGAACTGCTATTGGATAAATCACATAACAGCCAATGTTGCCCACTCACTTAGGTTGATGCCAATTTTGCTTATTTCAAATATTGACAACCCTTCTAGTGTAGTAAGTGCAATTTTATAAGTATTCCAGGATAAATATAAACATCTTAAGTACTTTTTGATGAATTACATGATCCCTGTTTGCTGACTAACAGACTGGCAGACAGTCAATAGGACAGAGAGACATGACAGACAGAGGATTCAATCTTTTTACGCAATGAAAAATATTCAAGGTTTTATAATACCCATTAGGCTACAACCTTATCCGGAGCTCTGAATAACGCATAGACATTATATTCCTTCAATTTAAACATTCAATCACCACCCACTAACCTGTCATCACCACGCGAATCTGTGATAACAGACTGCCGACCTGTGCCCTGGGTGATGCTGGGCTTGCCTGGGTATTGACCCGTAGGATCGGGGTGCTGAGAGACATGAGCCCCAGGGCTGGGCCGCCCACCCATACTCTGGGCCCAGGGTCCACCCCCTGATTTCTCATCCCTAGGTGAGGGCTGGCTGGGCCTTGGGGACACTCTACACAAAAAGGCAAGAGTGATAAAATATACTATTGATCATATACAAAGTTCATATATACAATCAGAAAATTAAACTGCTTAAGTAGTAAACTATTCAAAAAGCCTTTCTAACTTTTACATATATACTCTTTAAAAGGTATATCTTACTGAAAAAAGAGTGTATTTAACTGTTAAAATGCCAACTGTATAAAATCTATTTTTCCCCTTAGCTTTGTGATTTACAGTTATAAGTCAAGTATGATTTGGAATATACATGTGAATACAATTTGTTAAAAACTGTTCCACTTTTCAAGTTTAGTAAATGCATTCACCCTTGATAAGCACTTCATTTTCTGAGATAATAAAAATTATTAAAAAAAATTCTTAGACAACGATTTAAAGTGAATTAATCACACTGTCCTGATAACACAATCAAAGCTGCTGACTCATGAAGCCTACCTGGATGATGAAGGAGGCTGGCCCTGTCCGGGGGGAGTCATGTACATGCGGCCCTGCATCTGGTAGCCTGGGCTGTAGTCCATTGTAGTGTACCCCACCTGCTTAGGGCTCTGACCAGGGCCGTGATCGGGGGCCCTGGGACTCACAGTCTGATCCCTGTGGTCACGACCTTCGTTTCTAACTTCTTTGTCTGTCGGTGATGACCTGACATATGATGGTACAATTTCAGCAGCTAACTTTTAAAGCCAAATAAAAGAAAGAAAGAAGAAACAAAGTTATTTTATTCTGAGGTCCATTAAATTTCTATGACAAGAAAGTCCATTCGCCAGTCATTACTTGTTACATAAATTGAATTTTTTTTAAAAGGTGGTGGATAAGTAAATAAGAATTAAATTCATATTTAAAACATATGTATTGTATCAATAGTTTTAAATAATAACCAAATAGCATAATTGACTTTTTAAATTTTGTGTAACACCTTTAAAAAAAATTGCCAACATGTTCACTTATTTTTAAAAGAAGCTTTCAATTCCAACATTATCTCAAGTGCAGTAACTCCTTTTGCTCCGTCTTCCCAAGTCAGTAGCCTGGGTTGTACCTACCTCATTCCACCATGAGCCAGTATGAAGTCGCTCTGCAGCGTTTGCTTGCTGGAACTATAGTCCCCTGGGCGTGCCCCAGGGTGTTCTGGCGGCATGTAGCCCATATATGGGGCCGGGTGGTGTCTCATTTGCTCCATCACCCGTTGCTCATAAGCAATCTGGGAATGGGGCGGCTGCTGAACGTTGCCACGTTGCTCGTACGCAATCTGAGAATGAGACGGCTGCTGAACACTGCCACGCATCTGGGTCTGGTCATGCATGCGTCCATCGTACGGCTGACCTCCTTTGCAAATAGGGTGATAAAAACAGTTGCTGGGTTAAAGAGCAGCAACATAAAGTTTTATGCAAGTAATGCTTCCTCTTTGTAATTTTAGTGACTATTTTGCCTGCATTTAACATAAAGCACCACTATTAAGAATATGATAATTAAACAGTGCTTTGGCAGTATTGTACATAATACACGAGACACCTACCAGTCGAATTAAAAAACCCTATCACTTTAAAATATGTATTATTGTCAAATTCCCCATTATCTGTGCTAAAGTAAGGTTTCCTATTGAAATCTAAAGTCAATTCAGCATAGTAATATTAATATTTGTTTTAAACATTCACCTGCCATTGACCTCATATGAAAAACATTCTGCATATAACAGCCACTTTGCTTTTCACATGTATACAAAGTTTAAATGTATTAAAATCTTATGAACCTTAAGTAATATTTTGTTCTTTCATGTAATTCTCGTGATTAACAGTCACCTGACATTGAACATATGCAGCAATAAAGATTATTCATGCTCAACTCAGTTGTTTAAGCCATCAGTAATCAGGTCACACATTCATAACAGACATATAGTTTATAAATATCCATCTCAGTAGATGTTATTCTATACACCCATGCCCTACCTTGAGGCCTTGGCATCTCTCTTACAGGTGTACCCTGTGTTATAGATCCCCTAGCCGGACCACGAACACCTGCAAACATAGTGGATTACTTGATATATTGCAGGCGAGAAGAATGTGTAACTAAAAGAATATAACATTTACAGTTATAAGTCATGGATGATGTTCTTCTAAATGATTCATTAAATAGATATATAAACAAGAGATGTGTTTGTCAGAAACACAATGCCCCCTACTGCGCCGCTTCGAAGCCATATATTTGACCTATGACCTTGAAGGATTACCTAGACCTTTCACCACTCAAAATGTGCAGCTCCTTAAGGTTCACATGCATGCCAAATATCAAGTTGCTATCTTCAATATTGCAAAAGTTATGGGCAACGTTTAAGTCTTCGAAAGGACGGACAGACTGACGGACAGTTCAACTGCTATATGCCACCCTACCGGGGGCATAAAAAGAGGCATCAAACGACTATGTGTGTGTTTGTTTGTAAGTTGTTTACAACTTTTATATCGGTCCTTTTTTTATAGACAATTTATAATTATAATTCACAAATAAGGCTCATTTGTTCGCGATGTATTGAACTCTATTGCTTCTGATAGTTTCCATGCTCATAACTGTCAAGTCAGGACATTTATAGCAGATTCAACCAAGACCTGTGTTTGTGGAACACAATGCCACCCACTGCCCTTCGAAGCCGCGCCACTAGAGAACAATTTTAAGTATAGGGTGCTAGGTGCCACCCTGACTTTCATGTATATCGTTCAAAAGTCATAGGAGCTGGTAAGTGGATGCAACATGGAAGCTCAAATGCTTGACCTTAAAATGTGACCTTTAAGTTTAAGAGACCATGCGTTTTCCATATGACAAAAACTCTTCATCAGATTTTCATCAAAATCATCAAAATGGTAGAGTGAATATATGGCACACAACACAGTTTTACACACAGATGGACAGATGAAGGGCATTCCTAAAAAATCTTACTACACATTTAACTTATATTTGATCTCACAACAAATAAATAGTATGATCAATATGCTCCTTACTTAACCAGTTGACAGAAATGTATAGCCACACCTGTTTGTTTTTGTCCATGCATTTACAATTAATTTAATGGATAAAGCACCCATGTATTTATATTCAGTTTTCTCTTCAACATAAAAATTGCTGCCATAAATAGTTATTGAGGTATTTAACCGCAAGATGCGTTAAATAAGATGGGCGAATGTCCTTTCCCACCGTAACAGACCTTGTTGGGCTCCAGGTGGTGGACCTCCTAGGTTTCCCCCCTTGGGTGTTCCATGGGTGATGGAGCCCGGAGGGGGGGAGACAGCCATTCGAGGGTTGGTGATGAGGGGCGGGGGCAGGCCTATACCCGGTCGCACATGGCGGTCACCACTATGAGGACTGTAGGGGGAGCTGGAGGGAGGGGCTGCAATGATTACAGCAAACTTTTTACAACTGTCACATCAGATTTAACTAGAATCATAATAAGTATTTATTTCAGCTCTATTGCATCAGAAGGCATATCCTTTATAGAGACACTGTTCAAGTTCTTTGCTGGGGTAGAAACAGTACTTGGTGTATTCTAACAGATTTTGAGAACAATTTTAAAGTGGGGATCACAACCAGGACCTCCATATCACAAGGCGGAAACCATATCAAATGAGTCGCATTCTGAGACAACTGGGCATAATGCATGTGCGAAGTGTCATCCCAGATTAGCCTGTGCAGTCCGCACAGGCTAATCAGGGACGACACTTTTCGCTTTTATGACATTTTTCTTTAAATAAAGTCTCTTCTTAGCAAAAATCCAATTTAGGCGGAAAGTGTTGTCCCTGATTAGCCTGTGCGGACTGCACAGGCTAATCTGGGACGACACTAAACAAACATTCATTATACCCAGTTTTCCCACATCGCTACTCAAATACACAATTAAGACATTAGAGTGATATACTTCAATTGGAAAGTTCTACAGAATCTTCAAAGATGTGATATAATTGTTAAGATTTAAAAATTACCCAAACAGGAAAACTTGAATTGCTACAAAACCAGTTTTTCAACTGTCAAGATATCAATGCAAATAATTGTTTATCCGGTTAGGTCTGCATGTAAGTAACCTTCTACCATATAACTGCTTAATACCACCATCCAAACCTAAGTTATTTAACTAAAACAGTCTTTGAATTTTCATTTATATAGATATTGACCTTAACTCTGATAAAATTTTAAGCTAGGTCTTCTTGTAAGAATCCTTAAAAAAGATAAACAGGTGCTGTATAACCGTCCGAAATCAGGATATTGACTGAAAACTGTTTTTAATTTTAGCAAACAGTACCTTTGACCAGTCATGCCCTAAAATACAACCCACGCTGTCCATGCAAGCATGCTAAATCCAAAGATTTGTCAAGATTGGTCAATGAAAACTGAAATAACTGACTTGAAACCACCTTTTTGCTGCTTTTGTTTTCTTGTAACAGTGATCTTGACCAAATGGCTATAAATGCAGTCCAAAGCTAAGTCTGTATGAAAGCTACACACACAATGTCAGTGAAATATTTCCATCCAAACTATTTAGCGGAAACAGTCTTTTTATTTTTAGTAACAGTGACCTTGATCTTGACCCTACACACCCATGTACAATTCCAATTTAGGTCTCAATTCAAGCTTGATATATCCCAAGTTTCATTTATACCCTTCAATGCAACCACAATTATCCACCAAAAAACACCATCCCGGCAGCACTCCCACCATGACCTAATCTAACAAGAGCACTGCATAACGGGTGCCAACGCTCGGCTGCGGGTGCAGATTTGAATAAATGAAAGCTTGTCAGAATTCTTTTTTTAGAGGTCACAATGACCTTGACCTTTGACCTGGTGACCCATAAATGGGTGTGGCGTGTAGAACTCATCAAGGTGCATCTACATATAAAGTTTCAAAGTTGTAGGTGAAAGCACTTTGATTTTAGAGCCAATGTAAAGGTTTTAGCACGACGCCAGCGAACGGCGGACAACACTATGAGCTGGCTTTGACAATATCTCGGGTTTTCTCTGAATGCAGCCGAGCTAAAAACCAGGATTTTCAACTTAAATGGAGATCTAGTTTATTCAATAATCAGAAACAAATGTTCATTATTGTCACATTATTTATTTTAAATAGTTTCATTTTTTAACAATTCCACTTTTGCAATTTGTTTTTTTATTCTCAGTTACAACAAGATGTGTTTGTGAAACACTATGTCCCCCTCCCTATATATTTGATGTCTGACCTTGAAGGATGACCTTGACCTTTCACCACTCAAAATGTGCAGCTCCATGAGATACACGTGCATGCCAAATATGAAGTTGCTTTCTTCAATATTGCAAAAGTTATGGCTATGTTAAAGTTTGACGCAAACAAATAAACCAACAAACAAACAGACAGGGCAAAAACAATATGTCCTCCAGTATACACTGGGGGACATAAAAAGTCAGCTTCCTATACTGCTTATCCATATCGATTGATTGGCTGATTGACAATTTTAGCCAAAATTAACCCTTTCAGTGCGGGAACCGAATTTTGAAGGCCTTTGCAAACAGTTTGGATCCTGATGAGACGCCACAGAACGTGTGGCATCTCATCAGGATCCAAACTGTTTGCTATTCTGATAGTATTCTTTGAAAAAAATCGAAGAAAATGCTAATTTTAGAAATTCAGCAGACGACATTTTAGCAGAAGACAAATTAACCAGCATGCAAAGGCCCCCAAATAAGGTAAATGTTAAGGTTGAAATAAATTAAAGTGACGAGAGTGTGTGGAATGGAAATAGCAAAAGATATTGAGTAATCAATTTTGATGCTAATGTAATTTTGGATTAAAAAAGAATTTGGACATTTGAACTTAGTGCAAAAATAAGTCAATGTCAAGGATAAATTGAGGTGTGGGAATGTAAGTGTGTTGAGTTTTATATGCCACATCCATGCAAGTATCAGACATTTTTGCGAAGCATTACTGCTATTATAAGAAACATATTTTGTAGTTTTTACCATAGAGTGACCAACAAACAGAAGAATGGACACGCGGATCGCTATGTGCATGTCAGCATAAGAAGAGGCCCCCAGAATAAAAAGGAAATTGCTCCAAACAAAACATGTAGACATTTGTAAATTTCAACATCCAAATAAGGAGGAAACTGTAATGTACCTCTGTTCGTCATGCCAGCCTGTCTACTATCTTGTTCATAGCTCTGTGGTTTCTCTGTGCTGTCTGGTCTGCCTGGCTGCATAGCGTAGGGGGACCTGCCACTGTGAGCAGGCGGGGGTGTCACAATGGCCATTGGGGGTCGCTGCTTGGGGTCATCTGGGTGACCTCTGTAGGGGTCAGCCTGCCTGTGCGGCTCAAAGTCCCTAGGATCCCCTTTGTAGCTCTGCCCACCCTTGTCCACACTCTCAGAATGCCGCATGGAGAGGTCCATCCCTGCAGAGCCTCTCATGTCTCTTGGATCGCCCCTCATGTCCCTGGCATCGCGAATGTCCCTCTGATCTCTACTGGGAACCTGGTACGGAGAAGGTCGGCGTTCTGGGTAAGACATAGTCTGCTGCCGTAAGTCCTTGCTCCGTAAATCTGTAGGTCGCAAGTCTTGACCCACTGGACCCCCACCCATAGGCTGGTTGCTGGGCTGACTATTGTAGCCAATCTCTGTGAATTAATTCTATAATTAGCATTGAAAATAACTTATTGCAAACATTAATAGATAACTATCTTTTTGTAAAAAGTGTCTTATGTTTTGATTGATTACTCTCATTTTGTAAAACACGATTTACTTTTATATCAAGTTTTCAAAAACCAAAGCCAGAAGATTCAGGTCATTTAGTTATGAAATCAATCACATCTAACTTACCAAAAACATATTCAAACAATTCAATTCAGTACATTAATCAGGCATAGATTTAAAGAATTTTAACTTTCAGTGCTGGAACCGAATTTTGAAGGCCTTTGCAAACAGTTTGGATCCAAATGAGACGCCACAAAACGTGGCGTCTCATCAGGATCCAAACTGTTTGCTATTCTGAAAAAAATAGAAGAAAATGCTAATTTTAGAAATTCAGCAGACGACATTTTAGCAGACGACAAATCTCCCCGCATGCAAAGGGTTAAGCTTGAACTTAATATATGTCAGAAGTTGTCCTAGAGGAGCTGTGTCTACACCCAATGCCGTAAGAAAGCATGTAATACAGGTGCTTATCCCTACCAGGCCTCTCTTGTGTGTAGACAACACTTGTTCCTTCCTGGATCAGGTTCCTCTCAATGGCCGAGTCGATGAGGTCTCTCACACACCCGGACCGGCTCTTCTTGTTCAGGGGTGGCGTACTTACACGTGATGGGTCAAGACCTGAAATGAGTATCATGAATGAAATGTTCAAATTGAGATATATCATTAACTGCAAATTTAATAACATTTATGGTTCACATGCTATAAACAAGAAAGCTACATCTGAGACCTTAAGAAACTAAACTGTTCTGAGCAGGTAGTTTGTACGCATGTACTGACCAAGTTTTAAGAAGATTGGACAATTCATGTGGCCTTAGCACTGTTAACAAGCTTTTATTTTACATATTTATTTAGTTGTTCACCCGAAATGAGCCATTTTCATATTTGGCCAAGGCCAAGATTCATTAAGATGGGGCGACAAATGTGGCCTCTATAAAGATTACAAGCATTTTCTTTAATTTGCCCTAGTCACCTAGATCCCACTTAACCAAGTTTCAAACACGTCAAGGATACCAATGGGATGAATTTTATCATAGAATTCCATAGAAATTGGGCAATACAAGTGATCTTTTAAGTTTTACATTTCCCAAGAAAAGTTTGAGTAGGTCAACAGATCCCCGTTATATTACTGAAATCATATAAGCAGCAAAAAGCCTACAACTACAAAGGAAACAGTGTTACCAAATGGATATTGTGCAATGTGAGGTGACAGGGCCCTGTGGGTGGAAGTCCCGGGCTCTGACTGAGCGCTGGCTGGTCTTCTCGGCTGACCTGGACCCTGTGGCTTCAGGCTGGACATGTCTTGCATCTGGTTGGAGTTCACTTCCCGGGTAATAGGCACCTGTGGAATGATAAAGACATGGTTTTTTAAGGCCGGCTTGACACAAATCACATCTGCTTGTCATTTTATCTGCTTCTTGGGGGCAATTTTGAAAACAACTCAAGGGAGGAAAATATCCTAATACCTCTAACAGACTTCACTTGAAGCCTTTCAGATTTTACATATTCATTCAAGTTAAGCAAACTTGGCACTTGAAAGGAGGAAACAAGGGACAAATTTGCCACATTTGTCACAAAACCAGGTTTTCAATTTGAAAAAAAAGTCTAATAAAGGGAGACAATTCAAAATGTGCATTGTTACTAATTGTTCCTACTTATCGCCCTTGTGTCAAATTAAATCTATTTTTAGTTGTGGCGACCTCATTTCAATTTGGAGAAAAAAGTCTGGTAATGGGAGACAATGCAAAATTTGCATAGTTCCTGATTGTTCCTAGTAACCCCCCCCCCCCCCCTTGTGTCAAATTTAATTCATTTTTAGTCATGGCGACCTTGACCTTGGAGATATCGATGTAATTTTTTCGCATGACACACCATCCAATGATTGTGAACAAATATACTGAGTAATTTTAAAATCTCACAATGAATGACATACTTAATAGTTATGGCCTGGACAAGATCATTTATGGCCATTTTTGACCGTTAAACTCAAAGTGTGACCTTGACGTTGCAGATATTGACGTAATTCTTTCGCATGACACACCCTCCAATGATGGTGAACAAATGTGCCCAATGATTTTAAAATCTCACAATCAACTACATAGTAATGGCCCAGACAAGCTCATTTATGGCAATTTTTGACCTTTGAACTCAAAGTGTGATGGCCCCCACAAGCATTTGACCTTTGAACTCCAAGTGTGACCTTTCGCATGACACACTGTTCTATGATGGTGAACAAGTGTATCAAGTCATTTTAAAATCTAACAATAAATGACATAGTTATGGTCCGGACAAACTTTCAGTTTAAAACGCACTAAGTGACCCTGTGACCTAGTTTTGACCTGGCATGACCCATATTCAAACTTGACCTAGACATCATCTAGATTCAACTCATGACCAAGTTTGGTGAAGATCGGATGAAATTTTGAGACAAAGTGACTCCTATATAGCCCCATTACCAATGGTAATGGGGATATAATTACACCACTGAAAAGAGAAAAAATAACACCACTGAAAGGAGCAAAATCACTCAATGTGAAAGGAGAAATCACAGCCTTGTAAAAAGAAACAAATGGCCCATGAGGGCCGGAATCGCTCTACTGCTATAAACACTGTGCAAGTTTGGAAAGAATAAGATGGAAACTGTGTACTTAATCGCGCAAACAAGGAGAATTTTCTCAAATTCAAGGGGAGTTTATTGTGTACTTATTTCTCCAATACTGCTCATATTCAATAGGGTTCAAGTCCTCATTGATATAAAGATACTGTGCAAATTTGGAAATAAAAGGATGAAAACTGTGGAATTAATTGCGCTAACAAGCCGGATTTCAAAATTTTCTCATATTCAAAGGGAAGTCATTCTGGACTTATTGCTTCGATATTGCTCTTTTTAAACAAGGGCTGTTTGTAAAACATGCCCCATATGGGCTGTCAGTTGTAGTGGCAGCATTGTGTGAATACGTTTTTTGTCACTGTGACCTAGTGACCTGAAAATCAATAGGGGTCATCTGCCAGTCATGATCAATGTACCTTTAAAGTTTCATGATTCTAGGCCTTATTATTCTTGTGTTATCATCCGGAAACCATTTTCCTGTTTTGAGTCACTGTGACCTTGACCTTTGACCTGAAAAATGATAGGGGTCAAATGCCAGTCATGATCAATGTACCTATGAAGTTTCATGATCCTAGGAGTAAGCATTCTTGAGTTATCATCCGGAAACCATTTTACTGTTTCGAGTCACTGTGACCTTTACCTTTGACCTAGTGACCTGAAAATCAATAGGGGTCATCTTCCAGTCATGATCAATGTAACTATGAAGTTTCATGATCCTAAGCCTAAGCATTCTTGATTTATCATCCGGAAACCATTTTACTATTTCGAGTCACTGTGACCTTGACCTTTGACCCAGTGAATTGAAAATCAATAGGGTTCGAGTCCTCATTAATATGAAGACACTGAACAAGTTTGAAAAGAATCGGATGAAAACTGTGGACTTTATCGGACAAACAAGAAAAAGTAACCATTCTACTATTTCGAGTCACTGTGACCTTGACCTTTGACCTAGTGACCTGAAAATCAATAGGGGTCATCAGCCAGTCATGATCAATGTACCTATGGAGTTTCATGATCCTAGGCCTAAGCATTCTTGAGTTAACATTCAATAATTTATTAGACAATCTTTCAAAAATATACAAAAAAGGAAAAAAAAATTGGGGGGGGGGGGGGGGTAAAGGGGGGTAGGGGGATTGAGAAGGGGGTATAATGTGGGGTGGGGTAATTTATTAGATGATGTTTAAAAAAAAATGGGGGGGGGGGGGGGTAGGGGGGGTGAGAGGGGGGTATAATGTGGGGTGTGGTAATTTATAAGTTGATGTTTTAAAAAAAAAATCTTTTTTTTGGGGGGGGGGGGTTGGGGGGGGGGAGGTTGGGGGGGGGGAGAGATTCTGGGTAGGGGCGTGGGGTATTGTTTGGGTGGAATCCATTGTGGTATTCAGGTAAGTGTTGATTTGTCAAAGTAATAATAAGATGTGATCATAAATAAAGAAGTTATGGTAATTAAAGCAAAATGTTCAATTATCTTAGTGTAAAAGGGGCCATAATTATGTCAAAATGCTTGATACAGTGGTCTGCTCTTGTTTATAGGTTGGGGTAATGTTGGTAAACAAGTATGCAACATATAAAAGCAATATGTCAAAGGATATAGGAAATATTTGGGGTAGTACACAAACTTTAACAAAGATTTATCAATAATATGCATATTCTAAGTATAAAAGGGGCAATAATTATGACAAAATGCTTGATAGAGTTGTCTGCTCTTGTTTATAGGTTGGGGTAATGTTGGTTAACAAGTATGCAAAATATGAAAGCAATATGTCAAGGGACAAAGAAAATAATTGGAGTAGTACGCAAAATTTAACATTTGCTGCATATTCTAAGTGGAAAAGGGGTCATAATTATGACAAAATGCTTGAAAGAGTTGTCTGCTCTTGTTTATAGGTTGGGGTCATGTTGGTAAACAAGTATGCAAAATATGAAAGCAATATGTCAAGGGACAAAGAAAATATTTGGGGTAGTACGAAAACTTTAACATTTGCACGCCAACGCAGACGCTAACGCTAATGGTAACGCAGACGGTCACGCCAAGGCCAGGGCGAGTAGGATAGCTCCACTATATATATTTCATTTATAATAGTCGAGCTAAAAATGTAACAAATGTAAAAAACGTTTTCACCGAAACAAAAGTTTATTTGTTTTTAAATATAATGAGAAAAATCTCGTCTGCGCCCACTACTGGCCGTAAGGCGGTCTTTAGTTGGGTAAAAAGATTCATGTTATTGATCGTAAATCGGTTGGTCTTGTATTTGAGGATAACTTCCTATCTTCTGATCAATTTGGTATCCTTCAGGAGCTTCCGGGGGCTCCCTGGACCCCTGACAAGGGTTTTGCTCTTTATCCACCGGAGGCCCTGCAGCCCCCTGGCCCCAGGCTCATATTTTTAAAACGTGCCTGCAGATCCTTGGAGGGCTCGCTACGCCCCTGACCTCATGGCAAGAAGACCTGGAGTTGGGCCTACTCATAAAACTGACCTCATGGCAAGAAGACCTTTATTGGCTTACTCAAGAGACTTGCCTCATGACAAGAAGACCAGGAGTTGGGTCTCGTCTGCTGGGACTGCTGGCTTTGCACTGCAGGGCTGGTCCGAGATCCAGGTCGGGAGGGGTAGCTCTGGCTCGAGTTCCCGGTACCCTGGCTAGGGCTGAATGGCTGTCGAGGCAACAAACCAAACCCCACGGCCCCTATCTGCGTGATGCTGGGCCTCATCAGAAGTACATTGTCTCCTGGCACAGAAAAGGGGATGTTTTAGAATAATGAGACAGATTCCCTGATATGGATCCTTGCAATGTTTTGTGAACCAAAAATGCAATACAAGATTAAGGGTTATCAGGACATGGTCCATCCAGTTTCCTGCAAACAACAAATAGAAGATTCATTTGGAAAGATTTTTAGTATGCTCCTTGAGTGAAGAATGAACTTCTGACCTCAAGCTTTCAAGGTAGACACACTTTTTACTAAATCATGGCTATCAAGACTTTTTAATACAAAGAATATTGTAAACCATCATAAACCAAATGTTGCTAAGGCATTTTCATCATTATTGATAAACAATTAGTATGTCAACTATTGAATGCATCATAAAAAAAGTGCTATACAAACCTAACCAAACATAACATTTGGTTCAACAAGATAAGAACCCATAGTCCAGTACACTCAGTGTACCCACCTGTCCTCATGGGAGCTGAAGGGAGGGATGATGGTGATATGCTGCCAGGGTACAGGGTCTGTTGTACAGCCGGCCTAAGCCCTTCACCTAGCAAAAGCCTCTGCTGGGCACTGGCCACGCGTAGACCTGTAAGGCTGCTGCTGTCGAGGTGACCCAGTGCTGGACCCTCCCCTAGAGGGCGTAGTCTTATGGGTGGCTGGCTGGCTACCTTGGGGCCCATACTGCTACTTGCCAGGGAGAGGGTCATTGACGAGTCTGGTTTCTGATCCTTGCCAAGATCTGAAATTAAGGTACTAAAGTCAGGGTGTTTTCTTTTCAACTTTCAAGGAAAGTGCCCTTTGTATAGGGAATTTTATTAAACAAGTGCTGCCAGAGGACAGCGCACTCGACTATTCGAGTGCTTGACAGTATAACGTAAGCCATCATCGGGAAATTGTTCAAATTATTCAATAAGGTCAAGGTATATTTTCCACAATCTATTGAACATTTATAAAGACATAAAACGAACTAATACCGTAAGATTTTATTTCAAGTTTTATAGCAATAGCTTGGGTGGGAAGTTTGGAGGGTCCTTCAAAAATAAAGTAAATACATAAATGTTTTTGTTTTTTAAACCATTTTTCAAAGAAAAGAATATTCTTTTTGGGTTGGGTAGGGGGCGGGGGGGGGGGGGGGTTGAGAGGAGGGTATAATGTGGGGTGTGGTCATTTATTTAGACGTTCTTTCAAAAATAATAAAAGGAAAAAAAATTGGGAGGGGGGGAGTAGGGAGTGTGTTGAGAGGGGGGTATAATGTGGGGTGTAGTCATTTATTAGACGATGTTTGAAAAATAAAAAAATGAAAACAATAAAAAATACAATTGGGGGGGGGGGGCAGGAATTCTGGGTTTGGGCGTGGGGTATTGTTTGGGTGGAATACATTGTGGTATTCAGGCAAATGTTGTTTTGTCAAAGTATTAATAAAATCTGATAAATGAAGAAGTTATGGCAATTTAACTAAAATTTATTCTTTTGACCTTGAGAGTCAAGGTCATTCAAAGGTCAAGGTCAAATTGAACTTGCCAGGTACAGTACCCTCATGATAGTAAGAAAAGATTTGAAGTTTGAAAGCAATAGCTTTGATACTTTAGAAGTCAAGTGGATCTAAACACAAAATTTAACAAAATATTCAGTTACTAAGACAAAAAATGGCCATAATTCTTACAAAATGCTTGATACAGTTGTCTGCTCTTGTTTATAGATTGGGGTCATGTTGGTAAAGAAGTTTGCAAAATATGATAGCAATATGTCAAGGGACATTGAAAATATTTGAGGAGATAGGCTAACTTAAACATAGATTTATCAATAATATGCATATTCTAAGTGAAAAAAGGGCCATAGTTCTTACAAAATGTTTGATACAGTTGTCCGCTCTTATTTATAGGTTGGGGTCATGTTGGTAAAGAAGTATGCAAAATATTAAAGCGATATGCCAAGGGACATAGGAAATATTTGGGGTGGTACGCAAACTTTAACATTTGCACACTAACGCTAACGGGAACAGGAACACTAACGCCGACGCCGGGGTGAGTAGGATAGCTCCACTATACATATTTCATATATAATAGTCGAGCTAAAAAGGGGGAATTATGTTTTTCTGATAGGCATTATAACATGCTTTAATTTGAGTTAGTTATAAAGCATAAATAAAATGATTTTCTTCAATGTGCTTGGCTCCGTGTTGTTTTGTCAGCAAAGCTGACATCACAAACACTATTCAAGTATGACACCGTTTATGGCAAGCAAATTAAACAAGCAAATTCGTTGAATTGATATCCACCGCCATTATACTTCTGGACACAAAAGTATTCTGGACGGATGGACAAGGCCAATGTGCATCATCCTCTTATCCATATATATACTCATACCAAGTTTCAATGAAATCCGTTAAAGCACTTCCAAGATATGGCTCCGGACACACACAAAAAGCATTTTCTTCAAGATACAAAGGGCCATAACTCTGTTATAATCCGATGGTGTACAATGCCATTTGGCATGCATCATCCTCTTATCCATATATATATATATATATATATATATATATATATATATATATATATATATATATATATATATATATATATATATATAAATAGATATATATATATACTCATACCAAGTTTCAATGAAATCCGTCAAAGCACTTCCAAGATATGGCTCCGGACACACACAAAAAGCATTTTCTTCAAGATATAAAGGGCCATAACTCCGTCATTATCCGATGGTGTACAATGCCAATTGGCGTGCATTATCCTCTTATCCATATATATACTCATACCAAGTTTCAATGAAATCTGTCAAAGCACTTCCAAGATATGGCTCCGGACACACACAAAAAGCATTTTCTTCAAGATACAAAGGGCCATAACTCTGTCATTATCCGATGGTGTACAATGCCATTTGGGGTGCATTATCCTCCTATCCATATATATACTCATACCAAGTTTCAATGAAATCGGCCAAAGCACTTCCAAGATATGGCTCCGGACACAAAAGTGCCGTAGGGACGGACAAGGCCAACACATTATCCCTCCGCCTATGGCGGGGGATAAAAACATAACAACTAGGAAACATGGGCCTACACTGGACAGCATTGGTTGGTGATGATATATCATTAGCTTTCATTGAACCAAGTGCTTAATATCATAGCAGCTTTAACAAGGTTCAAGCATGTCTGCTTACCCCTGTCGTCCAGGTTTATAGGTCGAGGACTAGGCGCACTTGCAGTTCCACTGTCATCTGTGTCACGGTGCTCTTCATTGTCAGAGTATGCTGGTTCCCCGTCTGACGGCGCAGTCACTGTGGAGGCCACACTTTCACAGATGGAAACCGTGCGGTGATCCTCTTCCTGTCAAAATAATAAATTATTGATATATTTTTCGTTTAATGTGATAATAAATATTTAATATCACAATACCGGTACTGAAAACATAAATGTTCTGTTTGTTTAATACTATTTAACAGCTGATCAGTTTATAATGCAATTATAATGGTCATGTAATTTTATTTTTTTTGCAGTTTATTACAATTAAACATCCAATTCATTTAATGACCTTATCTTAATAATAAATTTGAAACTTTAAAATAACAACAGTAAAATTGTTAATATTTTCAACATTTTTTTTTATATAACTACGTGGCATACAATTAGGAAAATGTTCTTAACAAAAATGCATATAAAAAGAAACCCAAGAGGGGTTAATCAGTACATTCATATACATAGGCGTTCCCCCTAAAAAATGGTGGACAGTACTGTTTTCTATTGAAGTGTTATTTTTACAAAATCTTTACTGCAAGACTGTAAATCAATATGGCATTTTAAATAAAAGTTTGTTTGAAGTTTGAAGCAAATCATTAAAATTGTGCTGTCAAACTTATTGGCAACATCAATTAAGGAACCACATTGAAATCTGTGTTTCATTGAAAATTATATCTACACACAGTAACAGAACATGTAAGAAACAGAAAAAAAAATCAATCAATATCTTGTTTAATTACAAGTGGCACATAAGATTTTCAAACCTATGGACTAACCAAAAAAGTCTCAACCAAATAAGATATAAGAGAAATCGTATAATAACAGTTTAAACAATGAAGGATGTGATAGTTGGCAAGCAAAAGTGCATGATATTATGCCAATTATTGATTGCATAATATTTTAATTGTGTGTAAATAGCATTCTTCAAGACACATGTTTCTATTATTTGAATGGTGACTGGGTGTTATTTATACCAGAAATGTATATCTAAACATGGCAAGTACTTCAAAAGATGTGGGGCTCCGGACTATCGTGAAATAAAGTACATGTGAGCCAGTTGGAATGTTTAGACATTATTTTCTTATAAAATGAGAAGATAACAAATTATGTAGAAAACCTGAAAACCAAAATATGGACTTCCGCTAGTAATTGCCTAGCGTCTAGAAAAAAGGCCTTGGCAAACAGTGTAGACCCAGATGAGACGCCGCATAATGCAGCGTCTCATCAGGGTCTGCGCTGTTTGCTTAAAGGAATTTCTGTAAGAAATATTCTAAATATAGAAATAAATATACTTGACATCCCTAATATTGGAAATAAATTGATCCAATTTAGAAGAATGGGAGAGTCCACTAGGCATAAATGGGTTAATATGTATATAAATGTCCAGCCCTCCAGCAGCAATACATTTAAATTAATTGCGACAGAAGTTCAAAAAGGAAATGTTTTCATTAACTGACAAAAACTCTGGTTTATGTAATAAATATCCGAACCAATAAACTGAGGTGCATAAACTTACATGTTGATTAATATATAATATTAGAACATTTTCATACCCGAAGCACCAATACTTTTTGAGTTGCGTGCAACAAAATGGACAGACAGAAGGATGAACTTACAAGGGCTTGTCTATGTGGCAACCCCCACCCCTAATATTGGGGGCATCATCAAGTTGTCATTTTTTCTAGAATCCTTAAAAATACTGGTGTTAATAAACAATACAAATACAAAAAAAAAATTAAGCAAGAGATATGAGTGACGCATGTATGCCCCCCAATTTGCAGCCAAAATGTCCCATTCATTTCTACTTTGGATCTCTTGATTGGAACATCATTAGGGGTCACCCTTCTTCAGTGTAACCAACAGATTTATGCCCATGGTCATTGGTCCTAAGCATTCTTAAGGTATTGTGCAGAACAAAAATTCATGTGAACACTTTAACACTTAGATACATATTTTGACGCATGTGTAAGTCCCTTAGAAAGTTTAATTAAATTAATTAAAGACCTTTCTTACTATATTCAAGTTTTAAAGGCTTCATTTCTTACACTTAGATACTGATGAGCAGCAAACAGCATAAAACCTGAACAGACTGTGAGTGGTTTTAAGCTGGATGTGAAAGCCATTTTCACTTTGCTTCTTATGGGATAAAGGGTTAAAAGCCAACACAACCTTGATCTTGGACCAGTCCTGTTGACCTAAAAATCAACAGCCATCTTTCTTTTCTCCTAAGTAATAAGCATACCAACTTGGATGATAAAAGGTTAAAGGTTTATCTAGTTATTGTGCAAACACCAATTTCATTATACAAGAACTCTGACCTTGACCTTTCACATGAAGATCTTAAATATTGATCAGTTGACAGTAAAATCAAAAGGCATCTTTTTATCCTCCAAAATAACAAGGGCTGTTTGTAAAACATGCATGCCCCCCATATGGGCTGTCCGTTGTAGTGGCAGCCATTGTGTGAATACGATTTTTGTCACTGTGACCTTGACCTTTGACCTAGTGACCTGAAAATCAATAGGGGTCATCTGCGAGTCACGATCAATGTACCTATGAAGTGTCATGATCCTAGGCAAAAGCGTTCTTGAGTTATCATCCAAAAATCATTTTACTATTTCGGGTCACCGTGACCTTGACCTTTGACCTTGTGACCTCAAAATCAATAGGGGTCATCTGCGAGTCATGATCAATCTACCTATGAAATTTCATGATCCTAGGCGTATGCGTTCTTGAGTTATCATCCGAAAACCATTTTACTATTTCGGGTCACCGTGACCTTGACCGTTGACCTAGTGACCTCAAAATCAATAGGGGTCATCTGCGAGTCATGATCAATCTACCCATGAAGTTTCATGACCCTAGGCGTATGCATTCTTGAGTTATCATCCGGAAACCATTTTACTATTTCAGGTCACCCTGACCTTGACCTTTGACCTAGTGACCTCAAAATCAATAGGGGTCATCTGCAAGTCATGATCATGTACCTATGAAGTTTCATGATCCTAGCCCCAAGCGTTCTTGAGTTATCATCCGGAAACCACCTGGTGGACGGACCGACCGACAGACCGACCGACATGTGCAAAGCAATATACCCCCTCTTCTTCGAAGGGGGGCATAAAAATAACTGACATTTAAGATTATGTTATTGTTTTTGATATGCATGTATCAATGAGTCTTGTAATCTGACCGGGAATCTAAAGACAACATTTCAGAAAAGAAACATGTTATAATTATTATTCGATACACACATGAATCTATCTACAGTACACAATACATGCTGGATATATAGTTTAAAATGCTACACGTGGAGTGCATATAGTGTATACAGGTCTAAACTTATGGTCACATTGTACTATTCTAGATCAAAATTAGACTTACTCGAACTTTTAGCACCCATTTACTTGAGAGCTGCAAAAGCAGAGAACAGAGCTCGCCAACAACAGGGTAAACATCAAGCTCATTTTTGTTTGTTTTTTATTTTAAAATTCTCGCTGAAACTTTTAATATATTGATACAACACAAGTGTGTTTTTATATATAAATATCTGTCTTTAAAATAATCATCATAAATGATCTTTACTAATATGTTCGTTCATCTAACATAAATGAGCTTATATTTATATTCATATTACAAAAAGCATAAAATTAATATCCATTCTTAGATGTGAACATCTATTTAATATAAGATCATCCATTCCATCTAATGTATGGTGACAGTATGTTACATGAAGGTCTATTTTACAGTGTATTTTGCCTTTCACTTGCATATAAAAAAACATGTGTTTTCCATCCTTTTACTCATAACCATATTAGTGCTTCTTGGCACAGCATGAAAAAGCAGCTTAAACTGTAAGTTAAAAAATAAATCACTATAGGAAAATATAACACACATACGATGCCAACAAAGCAAAGGGAATGCTAAGATATCCCCTGGTACCTTGTCCTGTTGTATGGCCTCAAGATTGTAGTTCTTCTTGTTCTGCTCATAGAAGATGCGGCACTGGGTCTCTGTCTTGGTGTTCACAAGGCTGGCAATGGCTGCAAAGTCTCTACCATGCTCTTCTAAACCTATACGTAACAACAGGACATAAGCCGCACTCTGCAAAAACGGGACTGAAAGCATGTGCCTAAAGTGTCGTCAAAGATTAGCCTGTTTGCACAGGCTAACCAGGGATGACACTTGTTAAACCCCTTGACAGTCCGCCCACCAGGTCAGAGCAAGGCTTATATAATTGTTAAACCCATTGACAGTCCGCCCACCAGGTCAGAGCAAGGCTTATATAATTGTTAAACCCCTTGACTGTCCATCCACCAAGTCAGAGCAAGGCTTATATAATTGTTAAACCCCTTGACTGTCCACCCACCAAGTCATGGCAAGGCTTATATAATTGTTAAACCCCTTGACTGTCCATCCACCAAGTCAGAGCAAGGCTTATATAATTGTTAAACCCCTTGACTGTCCATCAACCAAGTCAGAGCAAGGCTTATATAATTGTTAAACCCCTTGACTGTCCATCCACCAAGTCAGAGCAAGGCTTGTATAATTGTGAAACCCCTTGAATGTCCGCCCACCAGGTCAGAGCAAGGCTTATATAATTGTTAAACCCCTTGAATGTCCACCCACCAAGTCAGAGCAAGGCTTATATAATTGTTAAACCCCTTGACTGTCCATTCACCAAGTCAAAGCAAGGCTTATATAATTGTTAAACCCCTTGACTGTCCATCCACCAGGTCAGAGCAAGGCTTATATAATTGTTAAGCCCTTGACTGTCCATCCACCAAGTCAGAGCAGGGCTTATATAATTGTTAAACCCCTTGAATGTCTGCCCACCAGGTCAGAGCAAGGCTTATATAATTGTTAAACCCCTTGAATGTCCATCCACCAAGTCAGAGCAAGGCTTATATAATTGTTAAACCCCTTGACTGTCCATCCACCAAGTCAAAGCAAGGCTTATATAATTGTTAAACCCCTTAACTGTCCATCCACCAGGTCAGAGCAAGGCTTATATAATTGTTAAACCCCTTGACTGTCCATCCACCAAGTCAGAGCAAGGCTTATGTAATTGTTAAACCCCTTGACTGTCCATCCACCAAGTCAGAGCAAGGCTTATATAATTGTTAAACCCCTTGACTGACCACCCACCAAGTCAGAGCAAGGCTTATATAATTGTTAAAACCCTTGACTGTCCATCCACCAAGTCAGAGCAAGGCTTATATAATTGTTAAACCCCTTGACTGTCCATCCACCAAGTCAGAGCAAGGCTTATATAATTGTTAAACCCCTTGACTGTCCATCCACCAAGTCAGAGCAAGGCTTATATAATTGTTAAACCCCTTGAATGTCCACCCACCATGTCAGAGCAAGGCTTATATAATTGTTAAACCCCTTGACTGTCCATCCACCAAGTCAGAGCAAGGCTTATATAATTTTTAAAGCCCTTGACTGTCCATCCACCAAGTCAGAGCAAGGCTTATATAATTGTTAAACCCCTTGACTGTCCATCCACCAAGTCAGAGCAAGGCTTATATAATTGTTAAACCCCTTGAATGTCCACCCACCAAGTCAGATCAAGGCTTATATAATCGTTAAACCCCTTGACTGTCCATCCACCAAGTCAGAGCAAGGCTTATATAATTGTTAAACCCCTTGACTGTCCATCCACCAAGTCAGAGCAAGGCTTATATAATTGTTAAACCCCTTGACTGTCCACCCACCTACTTAGAGCAAGGCTTATATAATTGTTAAACCCCTTGAATGTCCGCCCACCAGGTCAGAGCAAGGCTTATATAATTGTTAAACCCCTTGAATGTCCATCCACCAAGTCAGAGCAAGGCTTATATAATTGCTAAACCCCTTGACTGTCCATCCACCAAGTCAAAGCAAGGCTTATGTAATTGTTAAACCCCTTGAATGTCCACCCACCAAGTCAGAGCAAGGCTTATATAATTGTTAAACCCCTTGACTGTCCATCCACTAAGTCAGAGCAAGGCTTATATAATTGTTAAACCCCTTGACTGTCCATCCACCAGGTCAGAGCAAGGTTTATATAATTGTTAAACCCCTTGAATGTCCGCCCACCAGGTCAGAGCAAGGCTTATATAATTGTAAAACCCCTTGAATGTCCACCCACCTTCTTAGAGCAAGGCTTATATAATTGTTAAACCCCTTGACTGTCCATCCACCAAGTCAGAGCAAGGCTTATATAATTGTTAAACCCCTTGAATGTCCACCCACCAAGTCAGAGCAAGGCTTATATAATTGTTAAACCCCTTGACTGTCCATCCACCAAGTCAGAGCAAGGCTTATATAATTGTTAAACCCCTTGACTGTCCATCCACCAAGTCAGAGCAAGGCTTATATAATTGTTAAACCCCTTGACTGTCCGCCCACCAGGTCAGAGCAAGGCTTATATAATTGTTAAACACCTTGAATGTCCACCCACCAAGTCAGAGCAAGGCTTATATAATTGTTAAACCCCTTGACTGTCCATCCACCAAGTCAGAGCAAGGCTTATATAATTGTTAAACCCCTTGACTGTCCATCCACCAAGTCAGAGCAAGGCTTATATAATTGTTAAACCCCTTGACTGTCCATCCACCAAGTCAGAGCAAGGCTTTTATAATTGTTAAACCCCTTGACTGTCCGCCCACCAGGTCAGAGCAAGGCTTATATAATTGTTAAACCCCTTGAATGTCCACCCACCAAGTCAGAGCAAGGCTTATATAATTGTTTAAGCCCTTGACTGTCCATCCACCAAGTCAGAGCAATGCTTATATAATTGTTAAACCCCTTGACTGTCCATCCACCAAGTCAGAGCAAGGCTTATATAATTGTTAAACCCCTTGACTGTCCATCCACCAAGTCAGAGCAAGGCTTATATAATTGTTAAACCCCTTGACTGTCCATCCACCAAGTCAGAGCAAGGCTTATATAATTGTTTAAACCCCTTGACTGTCCATCCACCAAGTCAGAGCAAGGCTTATATAATTGTTAAACCCCTTGACTGTCCATCCACCAGGTCAGAGCAAGGCTTATATAATTGTTAAACCCCTTGACTGTCCATCCACCAAGTCAGAGCAAGGCTTATATAATTGTTAAACCCCTTGACTGTCCATCCACCAAGTCAGAGCAAGGCTTATATAATTGTTAAACCCCTTGACTGTCAATCCACCAGGTCAGAGCAAGGCTTATATAATTGTTAAACCCCTTGACTGTCCGCCCACCAAGTCAGAGCAAGGCTTATGTAATTGTTAAACCCCTTGAATGTCCGCCCACCAGGTCAGAGCAAGGCTTATATAATTGTTAAACCCCTTGACTGTCCAATCACCAAGTCAGAGCAAGGCTTATATAATTGTTAAACCCCTTGACTGTCCATCCACCAAGTCAGAGCAAGGCTTATATAATTGTTAAACACCTTGACTGTCCATCCACCAAGTCAGAGCAAGGCTTATATAATTGTTAAACCCCTTAACTGTCCATCAACCAAGTCAGAGCAAGGCTTATATAATTGTTAAACCCCTTGACTGTCCATCCACCAAGTCAGAGCAAGGCTTATATAATTGTTAAACCCCTTGACTGTCCATCCACCAAGTCAGAGCAAGGCTTATATAGTTGTTAAACCCCTTGAATGTCCACCCACCAAGTCAGAGCAAGGCTTATATAATTGTTAAACCCCTTGACTGTCCATCCACCAAGTCAGAGCAAGGCTTATATAATTGTTAAACCCCTTGACTGTCCATCCACCAAGTCAGAGCAAGGCTTATATAATTGTTAAACCCCTTGACTGTCCATCCACCAAGTCAGAGCAAGGCTTATATAATTGTTAAACCCCTTGACTGTCCGCCCACCTACTTAGAGCAAGGCTTATATAATTGTTAAACCCTTTGACTGTCCACCCACCAAGTAAGCTAATCAGTGGGAAATCAGTGGACTGTCTAACAACCAAGTAAAATACTGGTTGAATGAAGCGCACTTTTGATCAACCAAGCTATCTAACAACTGGACCAGACTGCATTATGGGATTTGGCGTCTAACAAAGTGTCATCCTGCTCATCCAATCATTTTATGATGGAATCAACACAACAGCAAATAGTTTAATAATATAAGCATTTTGCTTAAAACAAAACCTCTTTAAAACCCTGACATTTAAAGTGGGCGACATCTATTGCATATCTAACTTATTTTATACTTAATGTCATGCCTATACATGTACAGTGATTTTCACAATTGAAACACTTGAAAATTCAAAACACAAACCTTTCTTGGCCAACTCAATCTCTTCATCTGTCCATTTATCTGGGTCAATTGGAGGCTGGACTGTAGGTAAGTAACCACAAGATTATTTATTTCATGTAAATGTATTTTAACAATGAACCTGTTACCATATACAAATGATGAAAACAATACATTTTAAAACGTGGTGAATCCCTTAAGCATTTATACTTTTATGTGCATGGTCAGACAAAGCAAAATCTGTAAACCTCAAAAAGCTAGGAACAATCAACTGGTATTGTTTCCACACTAATAACATGTGGTTTGTAGTAAATATAAATATCCCCCATTAACAGACAAGACATTCACCAGCATAGCAAATGTGCACCAAGTACTTATAATTTGCAGTTATGTTTGTGAAATACAAATGAACAAAAGGAAACACCACCATAAATGACCTACTTTCCACAGGTAGCGGTGCAGGGGTGGGTTCTGAGGAGCTGGGCACAATGGGCTCAGGCTGCGGTGGGGAGCCCAGTCGCCGGGCGATGCGATTGAAGCAGGTGGAACAACACTTTGTGATGTTTTCTGTCAGCTCTGAAAAATAGACATGGCAGCCTTGCAGTAATCTTACAGAAACTTACTTATTTTATACTCTCCCATGCTTTATAGACAAAATAAAACTGATAATTCACTGTTTCAAACAGTTACAATTAATAGTGAAAATTATCAATAATTATACTCAGAAATATCGATTTCATGATGTTATGATGTAATTATTTCAGCTAAAATACAAAAAATTATTTTGTAAGCAAAAAAAAAGGGAGAAAAATTGTTGGACATTGTAGAATATCGATTTTAAATCACTCATGATCATAGAAAAAATATTTTTTCACTTGTGGCTGCACCACTCATGAAATTTTGTCAAGGATAACTTGTGAATTATATTCGATATTCTACAGAATTTAACAAAAAGCCTATATGTAGTCATCATAATAAGCAGTTTTGCTCACACACACAAGTTAATAATGGGAAGCAAAATATTGCCCTAACAAACTAAATTTGAGAATATCAGTAAAAATTATTTGAGTTTAATCAATGAATGACATATTGGCTTGTGTTATTTCATAAAATCATATTATTTATATTGCCATGTTCTGTTAAAAGGGGGTTTAATGCATGTGCAAAAAGTATTGTTCCAAATAAGCCTGTGCAGTCCACAAAAGCTAATCAGGGACAAAACTTTCTGCTTGTATGGTATCTTCATTTACAGAAAGTCTCTTCTTAGCAAAAATCCAGTTTTGGCAGAAAATCTAGTCTTATCTAGGACAACACATTACACACATGCATTAAAACCCCTTTTCACAGAGCTCGGCGCGTATTTATTTATATGCATAAAGCTGAACATGTACCTCATTAATTTGCATAACTTTAAATATATTTCATTGAAACGTAAAATACAATAGAGTACAGTCAGATCACAATGACACTTATAACATACGCAGGTCCTTCATAATGGGCTCTTTCTGACTTGCAGGCATATCAGTCCACTTGGCTGGCATCGGCCTCAACCTTTTGACCTTTCTTCTAGGGGTCTTACATGTGGGCACTGGGCACCTGTGAAACAATAACAGTGATAAACCATAGAAACCCTGCAATGTCTTCAATCTGGTACAGGCACAAGCGGTCATGATAGGAAATTTATTAAGCAGATACATGTAGGTACTGCAAAAATCAAGTTGGGTATGCGTGCTTATGGGAGCAAAACATACAACATGAGCATCGCTAACAGTACTTGACAATTATGAATGCAGAAAAAACATGGGTATTAATACCATGGGTATTGATATGACATAATTACAGAAATCATAAATAGTTACATTATTACAAGAACTAAAGACAGTTTCATACACCCCCTCCTCCACCGACCCTGCAAAACAGTATTGTTGGATATCTCGGACACTGTATTCATTAATATGTAACAAGTTGTAACGCTGAAAAATTTTACCCTAGGGCATGGCCTGTTATGAATCATGGGCTTTTTTAAACAGTTTGAAGAAAACCAAATGAGATGTTACATACCATATTTAAACCTCTGGGCCTTCTAGTTTGAAAGGAAAGGAAAAAAAGTTTCTTTTATACATAAGTCTATATAAATAATTTTACCTCCTAGGTGTAGTCAGTATAAAACACAGGGCGTTGATTAGATGAAACTAGGTAGAGGTACAAAATAAAATGTTTCTTTTCAAATAAAACACATGTTGAAGTTTCAGACATGGAGAATTTGCCTAATAAAGTATATAGGAACAACAACAATTTTACAGAAATACTTCATAAAAAACAAGAGCTGACTCCATCGAAGACATATGCCCCCAAAAAACGTTTTTTTCAAAACCTAAACGCAAATTTTGAAACCTAAACACAGACCCTAAGTTCAAGGTCAAAGTCAAAGGGGTCAAATTTTTTGTGCGTATGGAAAGGCCTTGTCCATATACACATGCATACCAAATATGAAGGTTACATCTGAAGCGACATAGAAGTTATGAGCATTTTTAGAAACCTTAACGCAAAAGTGTGACGGAAGGACAGACAGACGGACAGTGCGATCACTATATGCCCTCCTTCGGGGGCATAAAAAGAACATCACTCTCTTGAGTTGTAACATAGGACAATCAAAAGCGCACCTGCACAACTTGAAATCAACGTTAACAATTCCTGAAAGTTTGAAGCTATAAGTGTTGGAGAACATCTGCTGACAGATATACAGAGTATACCTGTATACTCCTAAACATTGTACCAGGGGGTATAACAGTGGTGTCCACCTACTGTGAGTGTTTCTTCTTGACAGACTTGACCCAGCACGAGGTGCACAGGCGCATGTCGGAGGTTAGGTCTGTCTGCAGTACCCCGTAGAGCTCGCAGTTCTTGGTGGTCAGGGGCCTGCTAAGACCATAGTGCTCCAGCTGAGTCTTACAGATGGTACACTGGTGTACACCACCTGCAGAGGAAATAGGGGCCGTGTTCTGAGAAAACTGGGCTTAATGCATGAGCGTTAAGTGTCGTCACAGATTCTTACAGATGGTACACTGGTGTACACCACCTGCAGAGGAAATAGGGGCCGTGCTCTGAGAAAAATGGGCTTAATGCATGAGCGTTAAGTGTCGTCCCAGATTCTCACAGATGGTACACTGGTGTACACCACCTGCAGAGGAAATAGGGGCCGTGTTCTGAGAAAACTGGGCTTAATGCATGTGTGTAAAGTGTCGTCCCAGATTCTCACAGATGGTACACTGGTGTACACCACCTGCAGAGGAAATAGGGGCCGTGTTCTGAGAAAACTGGGCTTAATGCATGAGCGTTAAGTGTCGTCCCAGATTCTCACAGATGGTACACTGGTGTACACCACCTGCAGAGGAAATAGGGGCTGTGTTCTGAGAAAACTGGGCTTAATGCATGTGTGTAAAGTGTCGTCCCAGATTCTTACAGATGGTACACTGGTGTACACCACCTGCAGAGGAAATAGGGGCCATGTTCTGAGAAAAATGTGCTTAATGCATGAGAGTAAAGTGTCGTCCCAGATTAGCCTGTGCAGTGCGCACAGGCTAATCAGGGACGACACTTTCTGCTTTTATGGTATTTTTATTTTCAAGGAAGTCCCTCCTTAGCGAAAATCAAGATTAAGGCGGAAAGTGTCGTCCCTGATTAGCCTGTGCAGACTGCACAGGCTAATCTGGGATGACACTACGCACATGCATTAAGCCCAGTTTTCTCAGAACACAACTCATATGCTTTGTCATTTTGTTTAGATTTTGTGCTGATTGCAACAGTACTCGAGTCCTGTCACTGCAGTCCGTAAACCCACCCACACTTTGCCTGTGACAGCTGGTTATCAGTGCTCATACTCATACCAGTGACTGAACAACTGGCCTACTAGAATCAAAAGGAGGGAAGATCGAATACAGAAATCATTTCATGACCTATTACAACACAAACTTATTAATGTGCACCAGAAATGAAACATGCAATCTTTAGATTTTGTATTCTCGTGTTTTACCTACTGAGTTTGCTGGTTAAGGGATTTATGACCTGGCTTACTTAGAATATAGTCTGACCATCAACATTGACAGTCAATAATTGGTTTAATCCAAGTGAAAATGGCTGTGTGCAAACAGCCTTAAACAAGAACAGCCTGCAAGAAACTCGCAGTCTGTTCAGGTATTATGCTGCTTGCTGCTGATCAGTATCTTAGAGTTAAAAATGAAGCCTTTAAATCTTGTCTCTAGTAAGAAAGGTCTTTCATTACATTTAACTTTCTAAGGGACTACGGACACGTAAAAATACGCATCTTAGTGGTAAAGGGTTTTATCACATGCCATACCCTGTTTCCCATGTAATATAACCATTACGAATATTTCAGAAACAGAATGCAGTACATCAAACTTACAAAGGTATATTAATAAACAGGAATATTTTAAAGACATGAACTAAACAAGAGATGTGTTTGTCGGAAACACAATGCCCCCTATTGCGCCGCTTTGAAGCCATCTATTCAACCTTTGACCTTGAAGGATGACCTTGACCTTTCACCACTCAAAAATGTGAAGCTCCATGAGATACGCATACATTTTAAATATCTAGTTGCAATCTTCAATATTGCAAAATTTGACCTTTAAACTTGAAGGATGACCTTGACCTTTCACCACTCAAAATGTGCAGCGCCATGAGATACACATGCATGCCAAATATCAAGTTGCTATCTTCAAAATTTAAAAAGTTATGGCTAATGTTTAAAGTTTTCGGCCATACGGAATATTTGACATTTGACCTTGAAGAATGACCTTGATTTTCTATTTTCACCACTCAAAATGTTCAGCTCCAGGATATACACATGCGTGACAAATATCAAGTTGCTATCTTCAATATTTAAAAAGTTATGGCCAATGTTAAAGTTTTCGGAAAGACGGAATATTTGACATTTGACCTTGAAGGATGACCTTGACCTTCACCTTTCACCACTCAAAATGTTCCACTCCAGGAGATACACATGCATGCCAAATATCAAGTTGCTATCATCAATAGCGAAAAAGTTATGGCCAATGTTAAAGTTTTCGGACGGACAGACAGATGCCATATATTAGACATTTGACCTTGAAAGATGACTTGACCTTCACCTTTCACCACTCAAAATGTTCAGCTCCAGAAGATACACAGGCATGCCAAATACCAAGTTGCTATCATCAATAGTGAAAAAGTTATAACCAATGTTAAAGTTTTCCGATGGACGGACAAACGCCATATATTAGACATTTGACCTTGAAGGATGACCTTGACCTTTTGCCACTCAAAATGTGCAGCTCCATGAGATACACATGCATGCCAAATATCAAGTTGCTATAATCAATAGTGAAAAAGTTAAGGCCAATGTTAAAGTTTTCAAACAGACAGAATGACGCCATATATTAGACATTTGACCTTGAAGGATGACCTTGACCTTCACCTTTCAACACTCAAAATGTTCAGCTCCAGGAGATACACATGCATGCCAAATATCAAGTTGCTACCATCAATAGTGAAAAAGTTATGGCCAATGTAAAAGTTTTCGGACGGACGGACAGACGCCATATATTAGACATTTGACCTTGAAGGATGACCCTGACCTTTCACCACTCAAAATGTGCAGCTCCATTAGATGCACATGCATGCCAAATATCAAGTTGCTATGTTAAATATTGAAAAAGTTATGACGATTAAAGTGTTCAGACGGACGGACAGTTCAACTGCTATATGCCACCCTACCGGGGGCATAAAAATATATACTATTTTGAATTAAGTTTGTGGGGATAGAATGAGAATTCAAGAAACATATAAGTTTTGCATTCAATTCTTTATAGATTCAGGATTTAAACTAGACCTAACGTTAAGAATATTTGTAGTCTTAGGGTGTGTGTGTCATTAAAAACACAAGCTTGAGAACAAAATGATAAGAAATATATCTGACCTTCTCCCTCAACTCCTTTAGAGTCGTCATCTGAAGACTCGTCCACTTCTTTGTCTTCCTCCTCCTTTACTGTCACCATGGCAACATCACCTCTCTTGCCAGACCCCTCACAGGCCGTGGAGGTTACTCTTTAAGTGAAAAGTGTTGTCATGACTACACATACCCTGAAGGTCAGTATATGGTCTTGACTACACTGCAACTCCAATATAACACATATGACAGGGTCCAAGTCACAAAGATGAGTAATAAACATATTCGCGTTAAAGTTCTGAGTATTCATAAATTATTTAAAGGTTATGTTGTAATTCGCCAATACTTGCATATACACCCTACAGTATCCATAACTGTATAAATACCGCTTCTCTTATGTGCATAAATATATCCAATAATCCTATATAATTAACACATTAATAACCAAGAGCTGTCTCCATAGGATGACATATGGCCCTAAAAAATGCTTTGATAGAAGTTATGAGCATTTTTTGAAACCTAAACGCAGATTTCGAAACATAAACGCGGACCCTAAGTTCAATGTCAAGGTCAAAGAGGTCAAAATTTGTAAGCGTAAGGAAAGGTCTTGTCCATATACACATGATTGCCAAATATGAAGGTTACATCTGAAGCGACATAGAAGTTATGAGCATTTTTCGAAACCTAAATGCAAAGTGTGACTGACAGACAGACACCTGTATACATGGTTATTTACCCCAACGCATATGTTATGATCCATTGCCCTCAGGCATGCGTCTCCCAGGTTTTATGACTTTAATCTGTTTGTAAAATCCACGTCGAATTGTTACAAGATAAGCAACTACAGTGCCCAAATCTGTTAAAATAGACCTGTAAAATATGCTGTCTGAAAAATATAGTCATTAATGATAGACAAAAACAGGCATGTCCGAAAATTAAGTCATGAAAAATATATATTTTGGCCCAAAAAGGGGGTTTAAAAAACTTAGTGTCCAAAAACTAAGAGTAATTAGTTATCACACTTAAACTGTGAAATTCCCCAGTAATGGTTAGTCTCTTATTAATTAAAATTTAGCCATTATGCATTCGGCACATTGGACGCCACCATATTCGAATGTCAAGAAAACGCTCTTGACGGAAATGGAAGGTTGGAAAAAACGGAGCCAATACTTACCTGCATTATATTTGATTCAGCGTTAAACGGAGCGCTTGATATTGGATTTACAGTGTACTCAATGTTTGAATGTTCATATGGGACATAGGATCTTTTTAATCGAGTCTTTCTGAACATGCCTGGGTAAGTTAGATTTGGCTCAAATTCTTAAAGAACCTTTAGGAAATGGCTGAAGAATAATATGTCAAATATCGGACTTAAAAAAAACACCTTACCATAAACCTTTTTCTTTGTTTTCCATCAGAAAATAAGTGAATGAATACCAGTACTTTACATTAAAATTTACAATATAGAATTTGTAATATTAATGATTTTATAAATATTTGCAGTTCATTGCAGTTCTGTAGGTTGTTGTTACATACTAGTTCATCATTTTTATGCCAAGACCAGGTGACAAAACTTAAAAGTTTGTATGTTACATACACATTAATAATGTAAAGAATGTCATCCATAAAAGGAAACCTTAATTATTCTTTAACCACTATATGAGTCTCACTATGTGAAAACGGACATTAATACATATCGGCTTAATGTAGCTCCAGACATGCCACTGCATCTGTATATTCTGATGAGGCGTCAAAATATGGGCTAATAAAACACAAAAAAAACATTGAAAATGTGCAGGCAGGTCTGGATCTTGAGCTACTATGGCTGTACAAGGCATGACACCCATTTTCACTGGACATATGATCATATACAACACTACCACATACACATTGGCCGACTCGTCCATGGAGGCAGACGTTGGCTGGGTGGTGGAGACCTCCCCCGAAGTGGACGGCATCACATCCACAGAGCGCTCCTCCTTGGTCTGCTGGAGCTGTAGCACAAGGGGAGAGTAAACAGGGGACATGATACTTTGTGTTAGAAATAGGTCACATTTTAATACTTTTCATTGTTCTTAAACCGAAATATTTGTACTAACAGGCATATTCAGAGACACATGTCCACAATCACAACAGTGAATAACTTAACAGTCCATATATTGTGTACTTATATTCAAAAGCCCAAACTCTCCACTACTGAATACCTTAACCTGTGCAACCTTAAATCTGACATTAAAGTCTCTACTGAAGACATTCATCAGAAGCATCAATATAACTAGTATTTTTTTTTAAATATATAAATGATTACCATTGGCTTCTGCTGCTGCCTCTTTTTCTTGGTGGACTGGCGTTTCAACATCTGCTTGTAGTTCTCACTCTTCTTTGAGCGGTAGTAGTACTCCACACAGTCCTGTGTGCTCTGAAAGTAACACAACCACAACTGAATTGACGCATGCAAAACAACATGTTCAATGTTATTAAATATTATACCTTACTTGTTTTCCAAGTTGATCCCTTTAACCCATCCCTTCAGTATTTTATAACACCTCTCCTTCTGACCAACATACTACCACAACATGGGCTTAAGATTCATTTCAATAATGAAAAGTTTATAATATGTACAACATATGTGTTCTTTGCATCACAGTTATTTTATTTGAAATCATTAAATAAATATCAAAAACGTGCTTGTGTGTTTTTACCTTTTTCTCAAGAAAAGATGCTATCAGCCCAAAATTCTTTGGATGCTGCAAGTACTTTTCTTTGAAGATTTGTTTTTCTTGTGCTGTCCATACATTGAAGTATTTCCTAAAAGCATTACAGATCAATGTTAATCTGGAAGACAAAGTATCAATACAAACATGATATTTTACATCTTAAAATAAATAAATGATTTACAAAAAATAACTCTATAATTTTAAAACAAAAATAGATACAAGTTAGAACTGATTCTTTATACCAATAATATTTTTTTTGAATAATAGCTCCTTTTACTTTATAATAAATATGTTTAAATACACATCTGTCTTAATCACATAACACATAATCACTCATTTCAGATTGAAAGTCCAGGAAAGTCAATGCAAAATGCAAATTGATGCAAAGTTAAAAATTTAACCAAGTTCACAAATAAAACAGTTGTTTTACTTTTTTTATTTTGCAGTGTACCCCATGGAACTGTTATTTAGCAGTGAAGGACTTAAACCATATCCCTAAACAGGGCTTCTGTTTTCAATATTTTTCTTGAACATACACCAAATCAAATTCAATAATGTTCATGCTTATCTACCTAACAAACCATTTTACTGAAATCCTGAATACTGAAATTACAGTCGGTCACTTTAAAGTTAGACTGAACATTGAAGTACTTTAATGCTTTAATTTTCATGCTTATATATAATCTACCTAACAAATCATTTTACTGAAATCCTGAATACTGAAATTACAGTTGGTCATTTTAAAGTTAGACTGAACATTTAAGTACTTTAACTCTTTCAGTGCTGGAACCGAATTTTGAAGGCCTTTGCAAACAGTTTGGATCCAGATGAGACGCCACAGAATGTGGCATCTCATCAGGATCCAAACTGTTTGCTTTTCTAATACTATTCTTTGAAAAAAATCAAAGAAAATGCTAATTTCAGAAATTCAGCAGACAACATTTAAGCAGACGACAAATTTCCCAGCATGCAAAGGGTTAAGAACTAAACCGTTTTAAACTCTGCTAATTGTATTTGGGCCATGCTCTGTGAAAATGGGGTTAAATGCAATTGTGTGAAGTGTTGTCCCTGATTAGCCTGCAAAGGGGTATCTGGGAAGACACTTTACATGTACATACATGAATTTAACCCCCTTTTCACAGAGCACGGCCCATTTCCTTGTCTTATGCCCAATGATTGGTAGGTGAATATGTGCCCAGGTGCCGACCTCTCTTTGTATTCCTCCATGCAATCACTGATAAGCCCATTCTTGTTGATGAACTTGAGCCTCCTCTGTCTGGCATCCAACATCATTGGGGGCACCACGGCCAGGGTGCGCATCTTACGATCCTCTTCCTGCATAGGGATCAAGGGACCATAAAAAGGGAGGCGTGATAAAGTGCAAGAGTGTTAAATGCCATTAGGATCAGCACATGCAGTACACACTGGCTGATCTGGGATGGCGTCTTTCACATATTGTAAATCTATGGCAAACATTCCATTTACAGGGCTTGAATCCAAATGTGTGTATGTATTTGTTGCAGAAAATTACCATACATAGAAGTTTTACAACAATAAACCATCAAGTAATATTTGAAACATGTAATATAAAACATGAGATGTGTTTGTCAGAAACACAATGCCCCCTAATGCGCCACTTTTTTTTAACCTTTGACCTTGAAGGGTGACCTTGACCTTTCACCACTCAAAATGTGCAGCTCCATGAGATACACATGCATGCCAAATATGAAGTTGCTATGTTCAATATTTAAAAAGTTATTGCACAACTTTACTGTACAGTAAAGTTTTTGGACAGAATTTTTTTACCTTTGACCTTGAAGGATGACCTTGACCTTGACCTTTCACCACTCAAAATGTGCAAGTCCATGAGATACACATGCATGCCAAATATAAAGTTGCTATGTTCAATATTTAAAAAGTTATTGCAAAACTTTACTGTACAGTAAAGTTTTGGGACAGAATGACAGACAGAAAGAATGAAAGAAAGAAAGAAAGAAAGAAGAAAGAAAGAAAGAAAGAAAGAAAGAAAGAAAGAAAGAAAGAAAGAAAGAAAGAAAGAAAGAAAGAAAGACATGCAAAAAACAATATACCCCCGATCTATCGATCCTGGGGCATAAAAAAAGAAGAAATATACGTCCAGCATAAGCCTACAAAAAATGTCAAAATATATAACCAATCGACAATTATAGATACTGAATGCATTAATCCACACTCAAGGTTCACAACCCATACAACAGTGTAGCATTTGCCCACCTCTTGTTCAGTTATGCCATCCACAATCTGTTCAAACTCTGCCTCACTACGAGCAAATAATTGTGTTCCACCTGCACGATTTCCTGTCCTGAAAAAGCCCCCAGACATTTTGGTTTATTTTATCTTTCTTAACCCATTTATGCCTAGTGGACTCTCCAATTCTTCTAAATTGGATCAATATATTTCCACAATTATGGATGTCTAGTATATTTATTTCTATATTTAGAATATTTCTTACAGAAATTCCTTTAAGCAAATGGTGCAGACCCTGATGAGACGCCGCATCATGCGGCATCTCATCTGGGTCTACGCTGTTTGCCAAGGCCTTTTTTCTAGACACAAGGCATAAATGGGTTAATAAACATATTCATGATGAAGATTTTTTTACGCTAATGGAACAGTGGACAACTGTACAATTACCTGGTAAATATATCATGCACTACTGATGTGAGATTTTATTATCAGCGCATTTAACAGAGATCATTTCATTATGGTCAAAGCATAAGTGGACCCCACCCCACATTGACCACTTGCTAATATCTTACATTCCATGTTTTGTTAGACAATAACCAAACAAGATTTAAGCAATTTTATCAAAGAACACAATTTAAAACAAACAGCTTTTAAAGAATGGTAACAAAGCCTGCCTGCTGAGTCTGTCTTTCTCATCTCTGGCTTTCTTCAATTCGGGAAATACCTTCTCAAAGATTTCTTGAAACTTGGCCTCTTTGGCCCTGAAAAACAAAAAGCAAAATTGTTTGCTTGATATACACCGCAAAATGAAGATTGTTTATGTGTGGATGAAAAAAAACAGGGTTTTTTCCAGCTTTTTGGGAATTTAGCCCATGGCTATGAAATTGGGAATTTTATCAGCATTTTCAAGAAATTGGGAAAAAAATTGGGATTTAAAACTAAATGAAATAGTTCAACATTTTTTATCACAAACACCACAAACACCATCATGATCAACAGTTTTCCACATAATAAGCTCACACAAGGTCTTCAGTCATAAACTTATTTCTCTATTTTTAACGAAAGGACTTGTACTTGTCGACGATATTTGTTTATTTAATGACACTTGCTTAAAAAAAACATCAACATTTTTGTTAGGCCAGGTTTTTGCTTCGGATATCTATTTCATGTAATATTTCGAATTGTGCAACATTTTTGCTTTCCATTCAGACGAATCATAATACGCTTGAATTTCATTGCAAACATTATAAGCGCCTGAACAACACGGACAATATCAGGCACACGAATAATGCCGACGTTATCCAAATCATGGTATAGTCTTAAACTCGTACGAGACCAGATAAGACTACACTTTGTTAAAAAGCAAAGCAGCTGATGTCATTAGCGTGTTTCTTTCTTGATAGGGAAATTATTAGCACATTTTGGGAAAAAAGAATACTCTTGCAAAGAGTTATGGTTCACGTGCATGGCACTTCTCCTCATTAACATCATTTATACACCCATGAAGTTTCATGTTAATATTTGATATATTTCATGAGATAGAGCCATGAAATGTTTTGATACAGAAGGACGGACTGACGAAATGACAGACTGACAGTTGGACGGACAAAGCTTATTCTATATCTCTACCCCTTTGGCATGGGATAACAAACAAGAGCACCGTATAACAGTAGCCAACGCTTGGCTGCGAAAGCTTGCCAGAATTTTTATAGTTTTTTTTAGAAGTCAAAGTGACCTTGACCTTTGACTTCGTGACCCAAAACTGGGTGTGGCATGTAGAACGCCTCAAGGTGCATCTACATATAAAGTTTCAAAGTTGTAGGTGGAAGCACTTTGATTTTAGAGAAATTATCCGAAAACAGCCGCGCTAAAAATGACTTATTATTCCTTCTCTATTAGTTCAAAGCATTACACAAGTCACACATTTCCTCGTGTGCAAACACAATCTATATTTCTATTGCACATTTTTCATAACAAAAATCTTGAAAAAAAACAAACTTGAAAAGCTTAGAAAGCAGCATTACATAAGCAGCCGTGCTAGAACTTACTTGTGTTTGGGGCTATTTTCCCAGCAGCCGTGCTAGAACTTACTTGTGTTTGGGGCTATTTTCCCAGCAGCCGTGCTAGAACTTACTTGTGTTTGGGGCTATTTTCCCAGCAGCCGTGCTAGAACTTACTTGTGTTTGGGGCTATTTTCCCAGCAGCCGTGCTAGAACTTACTTGTGTTTGGGGCTATTTTCCCATTTCTCGACTTTCTTCTGCCAGGCCTGCATGAGTCTGTTGTAAGTCTCACTCAGGCGCTTTTCCTGAACATCAAAATGTTATGAAGAAAAGAATGGTCCACCAAACTTTAGTGGATAATCTACCAAGAGGATTTTAATTCTGTTATTACGAGGGCCCTTATTTATTAAATCATTTTGATAGAATAAAGAATAGACTTAAATTATCAACAATTATATGTACAGGATACAAATGTTTCTTTATGCATAAATTTATTGGTCTAAATTATGAATGGTTTAGTAATTGGTGTCATGTACATGTATATTACTTTTTGAAAAGTACTGTTTAAAACTGTTCTTTACTTTGAGACTCAACTATAAGAATTGTTTGGTGAAATAGGGCCGAAAAATCATGCTAACAAAGCAAACCAAACTGTACAGTTTGGGAAACTACTCACTAAAGTTTTATATTGGCAATTGACAACAGACACTTGAAACATATTCGAAAAAACAAGACATGACATGGTATTTTACAATTAAATGATACATTTGTAAAAATAGATAACTCGGTCTGTCACAAATCTAGTAACATTCTCAATAAATAATAAAACCTGCATGTTCACATTTAATAGTCCATTACAAACATTGCAGTGACGCTTACATTTTACTTATTGGCATTAGGCAATAAATTATATTGATAACGTAAACAGCTTAATTTATCACTAAAACTTCAAAATAAACAATGTATACCAATATGAACATACACATAGAACATATTACCCATTGTTTTCTAGCCTGATGTCGCTTCTTGAAATGAGCAATCAGTCTTGGCTTGAACAGAGCAAACCTAGAAATATGGTAAAAGTAACCTTTACCACTTAGATAAATATTTTCACCCATTTGTAGTCCCTTCAAAAATAAAATTGAATTTAAGACCTTTCATGCTAAATTCAAGTTTTAAAGGCTTTATTTCCAACCCTCAGCTACTAATGAGCAGAAAACATCATTTATCCTTGAATTACTCGCTGTCTGTTCTGGTTTTAGGCTGCTGACACATTTTCACATTGCTTCTAAGTGGGAAAGGGTTACAAATCATGCTTCACTTAGAAAATTTCAATGATTGCAGAATTTCCTGCTTAAAGCTGTTAACACACCTGTTTACTCTTAATATAATTATAAGCATTAGCTTTATACTCAATTTGTTTTTACAATAATACCCAAACAGGAACTTCACCCGACATGAATGCGATAACTTATATATGAGTCGCGTTCTGAGAAAACTGAGCATAATGCATGTGCGTAAAATGTCGTCCCAGATAAGCCTGTGCAGTCCGCACAAGCTAATCAGGGACGACACTTTCCGCTTTTATGACATTTTTCGTTTAAATGAAGTCTCTTCTTAGCAAAAATCAAATTAAGGTGGAAAGTGTCGTCCCAGATTAGCCTGTGCTGATTGCACAGGCTAATCTGGGACGACATTTTACGCACATGCATTATGCCCAGTTTTCTCAGAACATGACTCATATGATCCAGTCTCTAGGAAACCGGGCTTAATGCATGTGCAAAAAGAATTGCCCAGATCAGCCTCTAAAGTGCACCCAGGCCAATTTATGACGACACTTTCAGCATAGACTTGATTTTTGTTAAGAAAATACTTTCTTTACACCAAAAATTCACAAAAGGAGGAACGAATTGTCCATAATAAGCCTACGCAGAGTGCCCAGACTAATATGGCCACTGTACACACAAACAATAACCGCTGTTTTTCAATAGATTGGCTTATATCCATCAAAATTCACTTGTAATACAGTACAGCCAACGCGGAACAAACGTATTTCGCTATACGCGGCGTCAAGACACAATGAGTCGATGCCGAGTCGGCCGTTGAAGCTGTGTCTTTAAATAGAGACAAAGGATTAAGCACTGTTTATTTGACGCTAGAATTTAATTGTTAATGTTGCATTAGCATTAAAATTCGGAAGCGTGTTTCGGATTACAAATTGAATAATGCTCATTTGAGAATCGAACGTAACATTTACAGTTGTGCGTAATTAATTCAACGATAATTTGTTACGGCGCATTACATGTCGAATAAATTTGAGGAAGTGATATTATATAAATAGTCTATAAAGCATCATATAAAAATCATAACCGCTTATTAAAACGTAAAAGTAATAACTATGAAAGTAGCGCAAATCTAGGTTTCGACGCTGCACAAATAGTTGAATATCTTTGCACTCGATCCGCCGCGTACGTATGCGGCGGATTTATGCCGCAAATGTACGCGAGGTTAATACGGCTCGGGGTCGTTGCGGGGATTGATGCCGTGTGCCTCGGCGATACGCCGTGTGAACACACGACGCGGCTGCCGAGTACTAATTTTCTGGCCGTGGTGTGAGCGAGGATGTTTGTTCCGCATTGGCTGTACTGTATTTTCATGCATGGTGAAGTTTCCTGTTGATGTTTCCAAGCCTAAGCTCATCTTGTGATAAAAAAATTTGACAGTTTCAATATCATAATTTCTTGAAAACAACTTAAGTGAAAACTGGCAAAATACAATAAGCATACTTATATTTAACAATAACAGCTATTGACGGCAGGTTATTTCCAGATATAATAACAGAAGAGCACCTTCATAATAAATGCTTACTTTCTCTTATTTTCATGGTATATTGGCGTATCTTTTGGCTGGTTGTACAGGGGCTGAAATACATGTCATAATTTATTTAAGCTGTGCTCTGTGAAATGGGGGTTTAATGAATGTGCGTAAAGAGTTCTCACACATCAGCCTGTGCAGTCCGCACATGCTTATCAGGGACAGCACTTTCCGCTTGTATGGTAATTTTAGTTTCAAGGAAGTCTCTATTTAGCTTAAATCCAGTTATGGCAGAAAGTGCCTTTCCTGATTAGCCTGTGCAGACTGCACAATTTAATCTGGGACGACATTTTACGCACATGCATTAAGCCCCCTTTTCACGGAGATTGTTTCATTAATATTTTAGTTCAATGAACTAGTATCACAAACACTGGCTACAATTATCATGATGCATGAGAGCATTTCAGAAACATACATATTTCTGTGGAACAAGCACAACATATATACAAATATTGTTGACATAACTCACCACATCAACCTTGGGTCCCATTTTCGACAATATGTTATGAGCCTCAGCAGCTTTCCTCTGCAACAAAACAAACAGTACCTTGAATTAATGTTCATTTCATAATGCAAGTTTCAGTCATTACTTTATTAAATGGCATACCATTAGATTAAAAAAAAAACATTAACCAAATTGCTATCCAGACAATTAACATCTGAATTGAGGCAATACAAGCCATACAATTATATAGAGGCAAATGTGTACTTGGTTGAACACAAAAACCATTCAAGAATGATTATAAAGAACGAGTTAAGATATAACATGTGACTGACATGATATTATTTTATAATGGATATAACATGTGACTGACATGATTTGATTTAATAATGGATATAACATGTGACTGACATGATTTGATTTAATAATGGATATAATCTGTGACTGACATGATATTATTTTATAATGGATATAATCTGTGACTGACATGATATTATTTTTTAATGGATATAATCTGTGACTGAAATGACATAATTTTATAATGGATATAACCTGTGACTGACATGATATTATTTTATGATGAATATAACCTGTGACTGAGGCCTATGGCGAATGAAGGGGTAATTCACAAAATGACTTATTTCAATTCTCAAAACTATACAAGAGTACTTGTAACATTCTCAGACCAATACAAGTATTCTTGTTAAATTCTCAGACATAAACAAGTGTTCTTGTAACATTCTCAGTCCTATACAAATGTGCTTGTAATATTCTCAAAACTCTACCAGTGTGCTTGTAACATTCTAAGAACTATATAAGTGTGCTCTCAGACCTGTACAAGTGGGCTTATAACATTTTCAGACCCATACACATGTGCTTGAAACATTCTCAGACCTATACAAGTGTGCTTGAAACATCTTCAGACCTGTACAACTGTGCTTGTAACATTCTCACACATATACCACTGTGCTTATAACATTCTCAGATACATGCAAGTGTGCCTGTAAAATAAGACCTAAACAAGTGTGCTTGTAACATTATCAGACCTAAACAAGAGTACTTGAAACATTCTCAGACCTATACAAGTGTTCTTGTAACATTTTAAGTCAAACATAAGTTTGATTGTAACATTCTCACACATATACAGCGGTGCTTGTAACATTCTCAGAAGTATAAAAGTGTGCTTGTAACATTCTCAGACAAATACAAGTGTGCTTGTAACATTCTCACACACACACATACAACTGACTTGTAACATTCTCACACATAAACAACTGTGCCTGTAACATTCTCAGACGAATACAAGTGTGCTTGTAACATTCTCACACATATACAACTGTGCTTGTAGCATTCTCACACATATACAATTTTGCTTGTAATATTCTCACCCATATACAACTGTGCTTGTAACATTCTCAGACACATACAACTGTGCTTGTAACATTCTCAGACTTATATAAGTGTGCTTGTAACATTCTCTCACACATTCAACTGTGCTTGTAAAATTTTCAGACATATACAAGTGTTCTTGTAACATTCTCATTCATATACAACTGTGATTGTAACATTCTCAAATGTTAATAACAGTGCTTGTAACATTCTCAGACATAAACAACAGTGCTTGTATCTATCTCAGACCTATACAAGTGTCACATTCTTAGACACATGCAAGTGTGCTTGTTACATTCTCCAACATAAAAAGTTGTGCTTGTTAAATTCTAACCCACATGCAAGTGTGCTTGTAACATTCTCCAACATAAAAAAGTGTGCTTGTTACATTCTTAGACACATGCAAGTGCGCTTGCAACATTCTAAGACATATACAACTGTGCTTGCAACATCCTCAGACCAAAACATGTTGGCTTATAACATTCTCAGGCCTATACAAGTGTTCTTGTAACATTCATAGACCTATACAAGTGTTATTGTAACATTCTCAGACCTAAACAAGTGGGTTTGTAACATTCTCAGACCTAAACAAGTTTTTTCTAACATTCTCAAATCTAAACAAGAGAGCTTGTAACCTTCTTCGACCTATACCAGTGTTCTTGTAACATTCTCAGACCTTTACAAGTGGGCTTGTAGCATTCTAGGACATATACAAGTGTTCTTGTTACATTCTCAGACCTATACATGTGGTCTTGTAACATTCTCAGACCTATACAAGTGTGCTTGCACCATTCTCAGACCTATACAAGTGTGCTTGCAACATTCTCAGACCTATAAAAGTGTGCTTATAGCATTCTCCAACCTATACATGTGTTCTTGAAACATTCTCAGACCTTTACAAGTGGGCTTATAGCATTCTCCAATCTATACAAGTGTGCTTGAAACAGTCAACAGCCTATACAAGTGTGCTTAAAACATTCTCAGACATATACAAGTGTGCTTGTAATATTCTAACACCAATACATGGTTGGCTTATAACATTCTCCAACCTATACTAGAGGGCTTGTAACAATTGCATGCTCTAAGGCACCGATATAAGAATTCAGGCTTGCTAGAATCAAATTCTTATTCTGTAGACTGTAAACAGTTACCCTGTTTTCAGCATAAATGATCTGTGCAATGCTCTGATTCTTCGTATCGATTGTGGTCTCTGGGGCCTCATCAGACTCTACTTCTTCATTCTGTTTGCTGGCCGCTTCCTCTTGTTGCTACAGAAACCAGTGGGAAACCGTTACACAGAAAGTGATATAACAGGAAACTAGTCTTTTCTGCACAATCAAGCTCTTATAATAAGATTGAACTTAATAGTTAATCTAGAATCATCATCTTAATGACACTAATAGAAGGAAATAAAAGATAAATGACCTTTAGTTTACCAAACAACAGGTGTTAAAATTTATGTTAACTCTGGACAGCCAAACATGTGTTCTTCCAATTACCTGAAAAAACGTAATGATCCTTTTGTTTGTATTTTGGTGCATTCAGAGAAAAATCCTGTTCAAATCATTGCTAATTCAATTAAGACTTTTGTCAGAACACACTCAATATTATTATTATTCAAACTATACAGTGTAGCTGTTTGTATTGCTAAGTCCACTTGCTATCAAATGAGTCGCGTTCTGAGAAAACGGGGCAAAATGCATGTGTGTAAAGTGTCGTCCCAGATTAGTCTGTGTAGTCCGCATAGGCTAATCAGGGATGACACTTACCGCCTAAATTGGATTTTTGCGAAGAAGAGACTTCATTTGAACGAAAAATGTCATAAAAGCGGTAAGTGTCGTCCCTGATTAGCTCTGCGGACTGCACAGGCTAATCTGGGACAACACTTTACGCACATGCATTATGCCCAGTTTTCTGAGAACATGACTCAAATCTTATCATATTCATTTGCAATAGCTCTACAGAATAGTATACCGTTTTTAAACAGTTAACAAATGAGAGTTATCAGAGCACTCTACAATTGCTCAGATTAGGTAGTAAAATGTACATTTATTCTCTGTCTATTGATATAATTACCACAACAAGTATTTTAAGTTGAAGTTATTATAGTACTATAATATATCGCCCCATTGGTGCAAAAAGGTACTATGTGCCTTCTAATTTCAATTTCACATGGTACCTTTTTGCGATATATATACACACCATAAACCTAAAAATGTTTAAGTTAAAAAAAGAAATAGACCCATGAAAGTAGATTTTCAACTTTTTTACCAATCAATTAAGTTCAATTCAATTAAATAACAAATATGACTGGATTATTGATTAATAGAATCCGATAAATCAAGCCAATGAATTTGATGGGGTCATAATTACTTAAACCAGATTTTAATTTTCCCATTTTCTATTCATTTTCAAACAATGTATGGAGTGAGCATGGCAAATATTTGCAACATGGTATGACCCTCCCTTCCAAACACACACACTTATTTTATACTTAGTACATAACGGGGAATAAAATGGTAACATTAATAGATATTGGCCATTAAGTGCACGTAAAGATGAGATATGGAGTAGTTGCACCCCACTGTTAACCAGAATTTTCAAGGTACAAAAAGGGGAACACAATTCTGCTTTATAGGCCGTCAGAGTAATTTGTTAACCCTTTCATGCTGGGAAATTTGTCGTCTGCTAAAATGTTGTCTGCTGAATTTTTAAAATTAGCATTTTCTTCGATTTTTTTCAAAGAATACTATCAGAATAGCAAAGAGTTTGGATCCTGATGAGATGCCACGTTCTGTGGCGTCTTATCTGGATCCAAACTGCTTGCAAAGGCCTTCAAAATTCGGTTCCAGCACTGAAAGAGTTAAGAAATGGACCCATGATGGGCAACTTGTGAATGTCAATAGCTGTGACCTGTCTCTTCTTCTGCTTCATGGCAATCTGCTGCTCCACCAGATTGATGTCCTTATCTATACGACTGATGTTCTGCAGCAGCTCATCCTTCACCTTCTGTACCTTCTGGGTCTCCTCAGGCGGTAGAGTGGGAGATATGGCCTCCACTTGGGGGTTGTACGCGGGCTCCTATCGTTTTATATGTTCATAATACACGAATCAGAATGATTTCACAAGCAACTTTAGAAAAATACATGCATTCTTTGTAACAAAGGACCAAATGTGTGTAACCACATTAAGTCACATTGGAGCAATGCAATGGATAAACAAAAATAAACATTCTAATTTTAATAACTTTCATTAATACTTCATGAATATTAATATTTTTTCTGTGCAAACCTTTTTTAACACATAGAATTTCCACAGACCACTACAGCAAAAACTTCCCAAGGGTTGTATGCAAACTTATAGGTAGAACATTCATAACCATTATAAAGTATATCATTTACACTTAGAATAAAATACATATTTTTACGCATTTGTTGTCCCTTAGAAAGTTAAATGTAATGACCTTTCTTACTAAATTCAAGTTGTAAATGAGCAGCAAACAGCATACAACCTGAACAGACTGCGAGTCACTCGCAGGCTGTTCTGTTTTAATTCTGGTTGCAAAAGCCATTTTTACTTTGCTTCTTATGGAGGAAACGGTATAAATGTATGATGCACTATGATATCAACTCCAATTATACATGGAAGAAACATTAATTCTAAGTTATATAAAATCAATACAGACAGTATAAGAGTTTGTTACAGACTCCAGACAGATCAAGCCTTCTTGACACAAAACCAGCCATGAACAGACATGCAACCGCTGCCATTAATGCCCTACTTCTGATCATTCTAAAAATCCAACACATAATTAAACCGTTTAAAACATTTATCACTTAGATACATATTTTGACGTATTTGTAGTCACTTAAAGTTAAATTAAATTAAAGACCTTTCTTACTAGATTTAAGTTTAAGAAGGCTTCATTTCCAACCCTTACATACTGATGAGCAGCAAACAGCATAAAACCTGCACAGTGAGTTCTTAATGTTCTGGTTTTATGCTGTTTGCACATAGCCATTTTCGCTTTGCTTCTGAGTGGGAAAGGGTCAAGACATTTAGTCCAAACGCTTTTCCGTTTAAACATGAGCTATCAATTCTAATCTATAAATGTACAAACTCCCTAAGCAAAGGGGGGAAGAAATATATCAGGAAATTATCTGTCACAACAATACATCTTGTGCATTTCGGTAAGATATCAGGTTATGTGCATATTTCTGGATGAAATGACAGCTGATATCATAAGAATGCAAATCAAACAACCAAGCTTAAGAGGCACTAAACACAGCAGAAGCAGGTAGATTAAAATTTTAAAATAACTATGTTCAATTATATTTTGTAAATTGTACAATTCTAAAACAAAGAAAAGGAAATTAATGCATGAAATATTTAGAAATGTGTACGTGTTTCTTCCAGAAAAACAAATTAGTCAAAGATAATCAAATGAAATCAAATAAATGTAAATAAATGGCCCACTTCTTTATACGGAAATAAAGAATCCTTTGATTATATCTGTTATAGAGGAAAATTGCATGATTCAAAGAAAAAGTTCTGAGCTGATGGGTTAAATGCTCCATTTTAAAAGCCCCTACTATGCACAAGGGGGAAATCTTTAACTGCACTAGAGTCTTGTCTCAATACTGAGGGTACTGAGGCTCTAAAAGAAATGTAGTAAATGTATCATGTATATAAATGTAATGAAACAACAAATTGTATATTTGGTGATAAGTGGCATAACCACTCCTACAAAGAATGTTATTTGTTAGGAAACGTAATTAAGAAAACATTTATAGCATGTCAGCTTTTTAGTAGCATCAATAAAAGTGACATCATTTAGTTTCTACGATTTTCGTTCTCAATGAAAGTGACGTCATTTGCAAAATATTTATGAATGAAAACAACTTCATATGTTTGTAAAATTCAATGACCTCACTAAATAGTGAACTTTGTACTAAGAAGGGTGGAGTATTAAAAAATATAGTTCATGTCCAAAAGCTTGAACCAAATCAATCAGAATCGTGTTAGAATCAAAATAATAATTTTCTATGATGGCTTCGCACTAGTGATTTCATTCCTAAGCATCTATACTCCTTACTGTGGGTTATACGACAACAAACCATGATAGAAAAATATTATTTCTAAAATACGACAACCGCTTACCCTTTTGGTCTCTGCCTGGGTGACATCAATAGTGAGAGGCTTTGTGAGGTCAGGGCGCTCTGCTGCAATACGTGGCCGTTTAGGGGGCTGGGGCCCAGTGCCTACCCCTCCCTGGAGCGCCGAGGTTGGTGCAGGCTGCAGGTTACCCATGCTCTCCTGGTGGTAGTGCTGACCATAGGCCGACAGTGGGGGTTCTTGTCTGCAGATACATGTAAACACTCATCGAATGTTTTGAATTTATTGCAGTCAGCTCATGAAGATCAGTTGAACTACGTGCACATTTCAACATATACTTAAGCCTGTAAATGAAAGCTGCCATACTTGCATCAAAGGTATTATTGCAGTATAAATAATGTCGTGTCCAATCAGCTTACAAGTAATGTAACTTGGCTATGAACCCCAGACTGAAAGTCTAACCCTTCACCACTTAGATATGTTTTTAGACGCATTTGTAGTCCCTAAGAAAGTTACATTTACTGTAAAACCATTAAATTTCGTGTCGTACCAATTTTCGTGGATTTCGTTGGTCCGCTGAACCACGAATTCAAGTACCAACGATAATATATACATTTTTAATCTGAAATCGGTCATTTCGGAATGTCATGTCCGACATTTTCTTTTGTTGTCAGTTATCCGAGATATTTGTTTTTTGTAATAGTTACTTCACTTCAAATAAACTAAAACAGTTTACATATTTATCACATATGTCAATTAGTGCCAACTAGAGTTACAAGTTAAAGTTAAAAGAGACATAATGGTTTTCACACGTGTATTTTGGGGACCTTATTACTCAATTGTTACTAGTAGGGGACCAATTGTGCTGAGAATTGCAAATATTGTCAAAACAAAACTGATGGCAATTAGCGAGCTGGTACCTACAGATGCGCCGCTTTATCGCTCTTATGGACAATTATCGGCAACACTTTCATGCTTCAGTGCACATTAACCTTAAGTCTTGCTGTCAACACAGAATAGCAGATTATGCTTTATTATTACTCTGGTTGTTTTAATAAAAGTTTAATTATTACGACGGTCAGTCTTCCCCGAAAATTTGAAATCCACGAAATAACGTATCAACGAATTAGATGTTTTTTTATTTGAAATCCACGAAATTACGTGTCCACGAATTAGTTGTTTTTTATTTAACCACGAAATTTCATACCGGCGAATTTCTATACGTTTACAGTAATTAAATACCTTTCTTCCTAAATTCAATTGTTAAAGGCTTCATTTCCAACCCTTATATACTGATGAGCAGCAAACAGCATAAAACCTGAACAGACTGAGAGCACTTGCAGGCTGTTCTGGTTTTATGCTGGTTGCAAAAGCCATTTTCACTTTGCTTCTTATGGGGGAAAGGACTAAACCAACTAAATCCGTTGGGTTGGCTACAGAGGGTTGTGCATAAACATTTTCTATCTGACATATGAAGCATAACATCATAACAGTCATTTCTCATACATCAAATAGGTTCATGAAGCTTTGGCATGCAATATTTGACAAGCTGCTAAAGATAAAACTTATATACTAGGGAAAAAGCTTGAGACAACCACAGTTGCTGTGTGCACATCATTCAATAATATTGGGTTTAATGTGCTCAATATAATACATGAACACGCAAACACATAGATTGAATTTCATACCTTTTCCGTTATTATTAATTACTGAATATCATATCACCAATAACACATGTTGAAATTTGATAAGCTTTTTGATTATTTGCCATTAAATTGTGAGTTTGACTATTTTAAAGGTGTAAGATGTGATTAAGTACAATGTAGTAAAAAATATGATCGTCAAGTAATTATCTTCATTTTGAGCTGGAGATGGTTATAAACAAAAATATTTTTGAATAAGCCATTTTTACCTTGATCTATCCACACCAGGGTGGTGACTTTCTAACAGCTGTGGTCGTCGCTGTCGATGATAGGGATACAGCTCAGCATCCCTGGCTGCTGATGTTCCAACCTGCAGCCGGTCTCTAGTAAACTGCTCCCTCACATCCTGGCTGTGGTCCACATGGCTTGGCTGATTGGGGAAAAATATGTCACTGGTAACATCAGATAAATTTCTTTTTTAATGAACTCAGCAAACATACCTGGTCATGTCTACAAGAGCAGCTATACCTGGTCATGTCTACAAGAGCAAACATACCTGGTCATGATTACAAGAGCAAACATACCTGGTTATGTCTACAAGAGAAAACATACCTGGTCATGTCTACAAGAGCAAACATACCTGGTCATGTCTACAAGAGCAAACATACCTGGTTATGTCAACAAGAGAAAACATACCTGGTCATGTCTACAAGAGCAAACATACCTGGTCATGTCTACAAGAGCAAACATACCTGGTCATGTCTACAAGAGCAAACATACCTGGTCATGATTACAAGATCAAACATACCTGGTTATGTCTACAAGAGCAAACATACCTGGTCATGTCAACAAGAGCAAACATACCTGGTTATGTCTACAAGAGCAAACATACCTGGTTATGTCTACAAGAGCAAACATACCTGGTTATATCTACAAGAGCAAACATACCTGGTTATGTCTACAAGAGCAAACATACCTTGTCATGTTTACAAGAGCAAACATACCTGGTCATGTCTACAAGAGCAAACATACCTGGTCATGTCTACAAAAGCAAACATACCTGGTCATGTCTACAAGAGCAAACATACCTGGTTATGTCTACAAGAGCAAACACGCCTGGTCATGTCTACAAGAGCAAACATACCTGGTCATGTCTACAAGAGCAAACATACCTGGTAATGTCTACAAGAGCAAACATACCTGGTCATGTCTACAAGAGCAAACATACCTGGTCATGTCTACAAGAGCAAACATACCTGGTTAAGTCTACAAGAGCAAACATACCTGGTCATGTGTGTCTACAAAGCCAAACATACCTGTTCATGTCTACAAGAGCAAACACACCTGGTCATGTCTACAAGAGAAAACATACCTGGTCATGTCTACAAGAGCAAACATACCTGGTCATGTCTACAAGAGCAAACATACCTGGTCATGTCTACAAGAGCAAACATACCTGGTTATGTCTACAAGAGCAAACATACCTGGTCATGTGTGTTTACAAAGCCATAAATACCTGGTCATGTCTACAAGAGCAAACATACCTGGTCATGTCTACAAGAGCAAAAATACCTGACCATGTTTTCAAGAGCAAACATACCTGGTCATGTCAACAAGAGCAAACATACCTGGTCATGTCAACAAGAGTCTATGGAATGTGACTGATGACAAGAAAAGCATAAAGTGTGACAGAAATATAGACCACATCCCTGACATTAATATTCTCTATAATAGCTAAGTTAACACAACTCTCCTTTTAATAGATTTAAATGAAAATCAATGTAAGCCTGTAGCTTTGAACCAGAAGCTACATGTACATTCAATGCCAGGAGAAATTTAAAATCACATAATATAACAAGTACATAACTATTTCAGACAATGTACATCAAATCACAGCCCCACTCAACTTCACAACAATACTTACTTTAGGATCACAAGCACGTGGACTTGAAACTTAATTGTTTTAGCTCAATTATCACATGTTGTACATGTAACATTTTTTTCCAGAGTCTAGAGTCATCATATAATATCAGTTTTTGTAAAACTACATTTTACCCACCAATAAGTATCGTTCCTACTGGAAATGCTTGTACATTTGCTAAATCAAATTTAAGTTACACGGTTCATGTAACATTAACCACAAGATTTAGAGAATCTTATTACACCAAACTGTAAAGAAAACGACAACTTGGACAAGGCATTTCTTTATCTACAATCATCAGCATATAGGCAACTCTTAAAATTAAAAAGGGTGAATTCAAACATTATTTCATGAAATCTAACTTTCTGTCTTAAAAAAACTTGATAACTTAAAGAATTTAAAATGAACAATTGTGTACTTTGAGAAATTGGCAACAAGCTAAATTGACCCATATATACCAGTTGACACAGATATAAATAGTAAGTATATTATTCTTTTACCCTTACCACAATGTATGACCTTGGCTTTAATTGAAGTCATTGAGGAACCCCATCTGACATATGTGTATGTGCCGTATCTGTATGTGCCATGTGATTTTGATTACTGTTAATGCAGGCAAGCAATCTCTATATTGACAAACAAGAGCACTGCATAACGGGTGCCATGCTCGGCTGCGAAAGCTTGTCAGAATTTTTTTATTATTTTTAGAGGTCAGTGACCTTGACCTTTGACCTAGTGACCCAAAAATGGATGTGGCATGTAGAACTCATCAAGGTGCATCTACATATGAAGTTTCAAAGTTGTAGGTGGAAGCACTTTGATTTTAGAGCCAATGTTAAGGTTTTAGCATGACGCTGGCGGACGACACGAGCAGGCTATGACAATAGCTCGGGTTTTCTCCGAAAACAGCCTTGCTAATAAGTGGTGTAGTTTGACTTTTAACCTCAAAGAACAAGAAACCTTGGGAGACGGGTGATGCTCCCCAAAAGTTTTTTTTGGTCACAATATTGCACTATATATTCAGACAAAAGGAAACGTCTTGTGGGGCATAACTTTGGACAAAATAATACGATGGATGGTTTAGCAACTTAAAAATTTCAAAGGGCCATAACTCTCTAAATAAATCATCTAACCAGGACCCACTAATAACATGCGCGACTCCTCAAGGTAGTTAAGCTTCCCATAAAGCTTCATTGAAGTCCAGTCAGTAGTTGGAGAGAAATAGCCCGGACAAGAATTGCACTATATGCACAGTTTATAGAAAATTTCAAAGGGCCATAACTCTGTGAAAAATCATCCGACCATAACCAGCTGATAATATGCACCTCTCCTGTTGGTAGTGAAGCTTCCCATAAAGTGTCATTGAATTCCCTTGATAAGTTGCTGAGAAATAGCTTGGACAAGAATTGCACTATATGTACAATGGAAATTTCAAAGGGCCATAACTCTGTGGAAAAATCATCCGACTAACCGGCTGATAATATGCACATCTCCTATTGGTAGTAAAGCTTCCCATAAAGTTTCATTGAATTCCCGTAATAAGTTGCTGAGAAATAGCTCGGACAAGAATTGCACTATATGTACAATGGAAAATTTCAAAGGGCCATAACTCTGTGAAAAATCATCCGACCAGAACCGGCTGATGATATGCACATCTCCTATTGGTAGTGAATGTTCCCGTAAAGTTTCATTGAATTATGGTCATTAGTTGCTGAGAAATAGCCCGGACAAGAATTGCACTATATGTACAGTTAAAGGAAAATTTCAAAGGGCCATAACTCTGTGAAAAATCATCCGACCAGAACTGGCTGATAATATGCACATCTCCTCTTAATAGTGAAGCTTCCCGTAAAGTTTCATTGAATTCTGGTCATTAGTTGCTGAGAAATAGCCCGGACAAGAATTGCACTATATGTACAGTTAATGGAAAATTTCAAAGGGCCATAACTCTTTTAAAAATCATCCTACCAGAACCCGCTGATAATAAGCACATCTCCTCTTGGTAGTGAAGCTTCCAATAAAGTTTCACTGAATTCCGGTCATTAGTTGCTGAGAAATAGACCGGACAAGAATTGCACTTTATGTACAGTTAATGGAAAATTTCAAAGGGTCACAACTCTGTGAAAAATCATCCGACCAGAACCCGCTGACAATATGCACATCTCCTCTTGGTTGTGAAGCTTCCCATAAAGTTTCATTGAATTCCGGTCATTAGTGGCTGAGAAATAGACCGGCCAAAAATTTTGCACAGACGGACGGAAGGACGGACGAACGAAGCAGCGACTATATGGTCCCCCCAAACAATTTTTTGGGGGAGCATAAAAACAATCACCATGAAGGAAACCATTGTGGTCTTGTGCATTCTAGGAAATCCCGTAAAGGTAAACATTTATTTTGAAATTGTTAAATATATGTGTGGAAGTTAGAAATTGACATGTCGCGATTTGATACATTCAGAAAAAGTTCAATAAAGCTTCATAACATTGAAATATAGAAACATAAAAGATAGATTATTTAATTTCAATACCACTATACAACTTTACAATATGTTTTCAGTAACAGTTGAAATCAAATTGTTATTTTATTTTCCAGTGAATGGTTTAAATTACATACATTATAGGATATTTCCCATACCATTTTAACGCCCGGTTCCCGGGTCACTTGAATTCTTTATTGAAGATACTCATGGCAACTAAATAAATAGTTTTGGTCTTATAAACCATACCCATGCAATGCATGTGAATTGTATCAGTCAAGCCATTGTAGCATAATTCACAAGTGGTTTGATAGTTTAGTTCACTTTTATACAATTAATTTCAGACATGCAACAATGGCTTAGGATAGTTAACAAAAAGTCATTGAATATGTCAACTTCAATATTTATTTACTGGTCTTTAGTAGATAATCATTTTAGGACAAACATTTTCTTGAATTCATGAGTCAAACCGTAGGCCTAAATGTTGCTGAATAAAATATGCAGCTTTTAATCTCAACTGAATTTCTTATTTTTAGACAGGTCTTCAACATGGGATGCCCAGTAAATCTGCACTGAACTTAACTATTGTACACTAAATTTAGATACCTTTACGTTCTGAACACCCAAGATTGTTAATAAAATCAATAACTGTTATAAAACATCTATATATAAAGACTTTTAATGATAAGTTTGGGCAATAAAAGTTATTTTGCTCTTAAAGGGACTGTCAACCACGAATGACGATAAAAGAAAAGTTCTAAAATACCGTATTTGTTAACAATTATTAGTTTATATTGATTAAAATATCACGACTGGTATATTACATTACTTGAAAAAAGTTAATATTTTCAGTATATTTGGTAACAAAATTTCGCGATGTGAAATCGAAAGTACATCGCGAAAAAAGGTGACATAACGATATACACACTATAAATAACGCTAGAAGTTTGATCATTTTCTGTTTAAGATTTATACAATTCACTACGCATGCACAATTTGCATTCCTGGGTTTACCACATGACGATGATGATCAATCTACTTTCGTTATTTATAGTTAACTGGTAGTTACCTGGTAGACATACCCAATAAATTTTATCACCAAATATACTGAAAATATGAAAACTTAACAACTTTTTTCAAGTAATGTAATATGGCAGTCGTGTTATTTTAATCAACATAAAGTAATAATTGTAAAACAATACGGTATTTTACAACTTTTCTTTTCTACCTCGTCGTGGTTGACAGTTCCTTTAAATTATTACAAATTAAAAAGGCACTGTTATTAAAGCCTGAACCATCAAATAATTGTCTGTTTATACAAAGAGCAAAGCGCTAATTAAGGAAAATTAACAAGATATAGTATTTGCCCCAAGCTGTTTTATGGAGTTAGAATGAATAAGCTGATGCATCTATGTTGATCTTCTTAATTGAAGACTTAACCATAATTTGAGGCGTGTTCTGAGAAAACTGGGCATAATGCATGTGCGTAAAGTGTCGTCCCAGATTAGCCTGTGCAGTCTGCACACCCTAATCAGGGACGACACTTTCCGCTTTAATGGTATTTTTAGGTTCAAGGAAGTCCCTCCTTACCAAAATCAAATTTAGGTGGAAAGTGATGTCCCTGATTAGCCTGTGCAGACTGCACAGGCTAATCTGGGACGAAACATTATGGACATGCATTATGCCCAGTTTTCTCAGAACACTCATTTAAGGCCTGTCACACGTTACACAGACATGGTGACTAAAGAGGATTACAACCAATCAATGTGCAGCATCACATCTTAGGCAGAGATTTGCCACAAGGGAAAAGCACTACTAGACACACCCTGTTTCACTTCACTATAAAAGGGACCTTATCACAGATTTTGGAATGTATTGAAGTTTGTCATGTACAGCCAACCTGACACAAACATAATCCGCGGCTACGCCACGGCCAGATATTTACTACGTGGTGGCCGTGTTGAGTGTTCAAGCGGCGTATCGCCGAGCCACTCGGCATTGATACGCGCAACGACGCCGAGTCTGCTTTAACCTCGCATACTTTCGCGGAGTAAATCCGCCGCATACGTACGCGGCGGATTGAGTGAAAAGATATACACCTACATGTACATTTGTGTAGCATAGAAACCTAGATTTACGCTACTTTCATATTTATTATTTTCACGTTTTTATATGCAATATGGCACGTAATGCGCTTTAACAAATTATCGTTGAATAAATTACGCACCATGTTAATGTTTTGTTCCATTCTGAAATGAGCTTTATTAAATTTGTAATCCGAAACACGCTTCTGAATTTTAATGCTAATGCGACATTAACAAATTCTAGCGTCAAATAAACAGTGATAAAATATCCTTTGTCTCCATAAAAAGCGCGCGAAAATTATGCAGACATGTACAACGTCGCATGGAAAGTTTGGGTGTATTTTGTGTTGTATAAAAACATGTACATCACGTCAGGCGATTTATGCGTGTTCAGTGGGAAAAAAAAACGCCCCGATTGGACGTTATTTCATCACATTTTAAAATAGTAACAAATGCCAAAATGTATTTGATACTTAAGAAAAATTGCAAATGTGTGTGTGTCTTGAGCGCTTTTATCGTAAATATTCACCAGAATTTGCTTTAAAATTGGAATATAGGGGATTATCGGGTAATGATTAGCGATATCAACTATATAATATAAACAAAATGAAACTACTTTATATACGCATAGTCAAACAATAGTTATAAAAAGCTGAAAATAAACAAATCAACAATTAAGAGTTGGTTATTGATGTGGCTTCAAACTGCTAATTGTCTCAGCTAAAATATAATAGCAAAAACAACAAGCAATTATAAATTCACAAACTGCTGGAGTCTTGACCACTCGGATGTGCCAAAACATAATTACGTGACATTTATGTGTGAAATACATAAACTACGGGCGGGAAACAAACTAACTTGGCCAGACACATTAAATATGCTTATATGCTAATATATGTTGTCATAAAAATTAAACCCAAAACAAATATGTTTGTTGATCGTTTAATATAAAGACAATAATCAAAAGGCCAAATAAACGCACACAAAGTAACTTAAAGTACTTTAGCCGATTATAAAAATGACAATGGCAAATGATTATAGGAATTTTATTAATACATGCCCGTGATAATCGTACTTTGTTTTTATAAATTCGATTTTTTTATTACCATTATTTTAAAATAATAATTATTTCTATCCGGATGGCAGCAATTTCTTTAGAAACAAGAATGCAATCACTAAAAACAAAACAACAGCATGCTTTTTATAACTAGTTTATCTATTTTGAATCTGCGCACATTAAATTAATTATGATTTTAAATATTATTATAATTGTTCTTTTAAATTTCTTTAACTAACTTATCATTTAAAAACGATTTTGATTTGGCTTGGCGTCATGTCGCGGATCGCGGCTTGCCTCGGCATGTCTCGGCGGACAGATGCGAAGCTTCGCCGCGAAATGCGACTTGCCGCCGCATACTGACGCGGCTTCAACAGCCAACTCTCATCGACTCGTTGCGCCTTGCCGCCGCGGATCTCGTAGCATGTTTGTTCCGCGTTAGCTGTACTGTAACAACAACACACAACTATCCAAATTATTAAATCTTTTCACGTTGCAAAGCTTAATAATTTTAAAGTTATTAAATCGTCAAAAGATGCCTTTAATAGTTATTTTAGATCATGATTAATGTTCAATATTAATGTTTCCTCACAAATATCATAACTACAACGAAAATTTGCAACTCAGAAACATTTTTTATTTAATTTTGTCAATTTACCAAAATGTGAAAAGATCCCTTTAAAGGGAAAATTGATAAGAAATTTAAATTACACAGGCTAGCATGTGTAAATTATCAAACGTAAATATTTAGATAATGTAATCACACCTTCTGTTATTTGACAGCATTCAATCTTAGTTCATCATTTGAATTAATAAATAACACATAATGACCATGTATTTTGTGCCATTAGTTTTATGCCATGTCAATTTTATCCCAGCCCGTGTATATTTCATCAAGCTAAGTTACATCTTATGTACTGTTGAACATTTTTTCACAGCTTCGTGATTCTTGTTAAGAGATATAAATCTTTTGTGCTAATCTGCAGTGTGCACCATTCACTATACATGTTTGCCTTGTTTTGCATGAGTGGAAAATTTTCACTGTTGTCTGAAATGTCTAGTTCACTATATAAAAACACGCCTGTTGCAAAAAACCTGAAGCAGTAACAATAAATCTACGTGCAAACTCCATACATGCTGTTTTTTTAGGCTGAACAATTGAAATTTGAATAATAGCATACATAGAGAACGTTCTGACTGATACCATACGGACAACAATACATACATTTTCAGACAAATAAATTGCATTACAAGTACAGCACCAGACTCCATAATTTGGAAAGTATTATACAATCAACAACAATGTTGGGGGTGGGGGGGGAGTGGGGCTACCTTTTGCAAGACCCACCCTTTCCAGAACCCGGGAACCTTACGAAAATCCACTGGATGACTCTGCTGGAATATAATCAAACCTTAATTCTTACAAGACATGTATTATTTAAAACTCTTAAATGTACTCTGATACTGTTATACTTTTTTACTAGACATTGCTCATATTGATTGTAATGGTACTGAAGAGGAATCTGAAACCTGAAACATTACTGAATCGGATAATAGTTTCACCTGACCAATAGAGATCTACATGTACATAACAACATCATTACTAACCTGAAGTGTCTTCCATGTTTGATCCAACAAAAAAACGGCTCAAAAAATATCCTTTTTTACCTCTAGCATCCAACACTAAACAAGAAACCACCTCATCAACTCTAAACTGACAATCCCTTACAAAACACCTCCCCCAATGTATATTATATCAAATGCTTGTAAAAGGTACAGTTTTATGAAAGTTCAAACAACTAGAGCATACAGCCAGCTGATAACAAGTCAAGGCAGTTTAGAATGTGGGCCTTTACTGTCAATCATATTTTGCTACAAAGGACTTTCTCCACAATTTGCAAGAATTATAACCTTTATTTCACCAAAACCTTAAATTATAAATACATAAAAAAATATATTTAGAAACCAGTGATATGCTTTGACTTCATTATCTACAAATAAGTATGGCAGATTTAACTCATATACTTAAAATAGGCTAAGTTACCACCACTATCACGATATTAATTTCTTCCCATGAGTGACGCAAGTTAAACTACACTGCTCCAGATAGTGGATATGTCTTCTCACTTGGAGTGGTGTTCAATTGGATGGTAATGCCCACATGAACTTTGCTTGTCCTCATTTCACCTATTTTCCTCTCTTATCATGTAATAACTCCTGAATGACACACACCAGAACACTGTCTCAAGGAGGAGTCCATTTTGAATGGATGGGAAACAAAGCTTTATTCATTGAGGATTCCATATATTCACTATTTGACAATAACTTAATCTACACTTGTTGAACTTTTTTTTTACCTGCATCATGTTGGTGTAGCCGGGTTCGGTATAAGGAGAACTTATACTGCCTTGCTATATGAGCTAGTTTTTATAGTGATGCGGTTAAGTGTCTGCCTGATTTGGAACTCAGGAAGTCCCGGGTTAGATCCCCATGGTGGTCGGGGATTTTTCTCGCTGGGTTACATTGGCGCCCAACGTACAAAACCCACCATGTGTGTCAGACGTCACACAGATGTCATGACAATAGGAAATTCGTGGAAGAATTTCAGAATCGGAGGGGGTGTATGTAGCAGGGTTCGGTATAAGGAGAACTTATACTTTTTTTTATTATATATAGTGATGAGGTAAAGTGTCTGCCTGATTTGGAACCGGGAGGTCCCGGGTTCGATCCCCATTATGGTCGGGGATTTTTCTGGCTGGGTTACATTGGTACACAATTCTGACCCAAAATATATAAACTGAGAGTGTTAAGGGCAATATTCCCATGGCCCAAAATACATAAACTGACAGTGTCAATGGCAATTTGTGTTTTTCTTAGGCCCGTTTTGCATGGCGCTGCGCCACGCCGCCTTTCTCAAGCACCACTAATTTGATTTGATTAAAAAAACACACAAACAATTTGTATCTTTAGGCTAGTATTCCATCTATCTGCATCCGTATCTGCAAAATCATAATATGGACGCTATGTTCCATTTATCTGCATATGTTAAACGTTTCTTTCTTTTTTGGGAAAACTTCTGAACTGAAAACATGTATGCAGAAGATGAGTGAAACATTTTGTATGTCTTTAAAACATAATAAAGGCAAAATACTATTACTCACTGACAGGTATTTCCTTAGTACAATGTAACAGGGAAGGAATCCTGTCAACGCTGATTTGTAAATATTTTTCCTAACAATCAGTGTCTGCATCATTTTTGTGGGAAAAATGCAATTTTTCTAAAGATTTTGATATAAATAATTGAATAAATAATTGAATACAGGGCTTTTTAGATTTTTGGGAAGATAGGACATGGCTTTGAAATTGGGAATTTGCTTAGGAATCTTTTTCACATAATATTTCGAATTGCGCAACATCTTTGTTTCAATTTAGCTGAATCACAAAACGCTTGAATTTCATTGCAAATTAATATAATAAGCGCCTGAACAACACGGCGAATATCGTGCACACGAATAATGATGACATTATCCAAATTGAGGTATAGTCTAAAATCCGTACCAGACCAGATAGGAATACGTTTTCTTTCCCACTTGAGAATTTATTAGCAAATTTTCGGGAAAAATAATACTTTTTGCGATTGGGAATATAGCCGAATATAGCTGAATTTCGGCTATAAACTCAGGCCAAAAAAAACCAACCTGGAATAGACTGATAAACACCAGAAAACTGTTAAAAAGGAAAGATTTTCAAAAGTCACAGAGTTATATATATAATTTTAATTTATTTTGATTGAGAGCATTATAAATTCAAACAATATAATAAATACGGTTTTAAAGAATTTGATTTGATTTCTGGGAATTTGTTACATGTATGAGTATGATTTCATTGTCTAGACTGATTGGCAGTAGTAGGTTACTTGGAACCACATGTCTAACTTGATATTGATTGTGTCACAGAGTTCAGTTATAAATATTATTTTATTATTATTTGATTTTGATTTAGTGCATTACAAATTCAAACAATGTCATAGTGACAGTTTTTAAGAGATTGCATTGATTTATAACGCACTCAATCAAAATCAAATAATAATAAAATAATATTAATAAATGTGTGACAACACATTTGATAATTTTTTTCACTGAATTCTGTTTTCAAAAACAAATTCTTGATATCATGCGTTTTGAACCAAAACAACTTTTTCCATAAGATAGAATTTTCTAAATATAAAAAATAAATAACTCAACTTTTATCTTACTTTTCCAAATAAGGAGGTAGCTGAAACTATAGGGAACCAGCTTAGTGAATAACTGAACATGTTTTTATACACATTTTTTTACTTTAACCCATTTATGCCTTGTGTCTAGAAAAAAGGCCTTGGCAAATAGCGAAGACCCAGATGAGACGGCAAATGATGCAGTGTCTCATCAGGGTCTGCTCTGTTTGCTTGAAGGAATTTCTGTAAGAAATATTCAAAATATAGAAATAAATATACCAGACATCCCTATTCTAAATATAGAAATAAATATACCAGACATCCCTAATTTTGGAAATAATTTGATCCAATTCAGAAGGATGGGAGAGTCCACTAGGCATAAATGGGTAAAAATTGCCCCTTATTTTTACAAAGTCAAAATTTAAGTTACTTAACTGGGCCTGTGGGTGCCATTCAAAAATTAAGAATACAATGAACATGTAGATTTAAATGAAATCCTCCCACCTATTCCTAGGTAAATGTCGGTCACCAAGCCTGGATCCCAACGTAGACCCCAATTGCCATGGCAAGGTGAGTAAATTATCTGCCTTTTCTTTAGAAAATCAATCTAAAAATTGAATATTTATTAAATAAATGAACATATGCTTTACTATGTGTTATGTATTTATTTGACCTTGCGGTCAAGAATAACCCATGAAAGTGCAAGCACTTATTTCCAATGGGGTCCTTTGGTTTTGCTGAAGAGACAGCAAGCGCTGAAGAGACAGTATTGGGATACAAGGAATCCAGGTGCGATACCCTAGCTCTTTGCGAATAGATCCCTTGGTTCTTTTACGTGCTCAGTGTATAGCACCGATACACGCGAGAATTACCTGGGTTTCATACCAGTACATCTCTAGTTGGGTGGGAAACACTTTAAGCATTTCTGAAATTTTCAGTGCCCCGGCTGGGAAATGAACCAGGGACCTCTGGAATGGTAGACCAGAGTGTTACCACTCGACCACCGCACCACCCTAATAACAACACCGGGGGTGAACAACTTTTATCACGTCACCACAAAAGTCAACGCCGGTTGAAGAAACGGTCTGTGATCTTGCACATTAAGGTAAGTTTTGTTGTCTTTTCATGTGATTGAAATTTCAGTTTTTAAAAAGCGATAGCCTATGACACAGTATACTAAATAAACTTTAATTTGATATTATTAGATTGCATTTACTGTTTCCACTTTCCGAAAACACTTCAACACAAAATTCTGATATGCAATGCAAACGCTGTTTGTGTATGTGGTTTTGATGATTTTCTTAAAAAAATATTGCTTTAACGACTGAATTAGTTTGATTTTACTCTTCAATTTAATATATTGTAAAACATTCATGACAAAAATAGCAGTGAAATTTGCAAAATATCTTATTATTTAATTTTGTTTTGTTTTGCAAACGCAGGTTGGTATTTCGTGTGCAACTGGAAATGGCAAACTCAGGTTGCAAGAACATTCAAAGGATAATGAAACGCACACTGCTCACATGTTTGGAAGTCTTCAAACTGATGTTTACTAATACGAAAACATTAACTATACAATACAGTATGTGACTACGGAACTTCAATTGACGACATTTGAACAGAGCGGGAATATTCTAATCAACACATTTATCAGAAGCATGATTTAAACATTATCACCTAACTGAAAACCATTCCTCATTAGGTTTTTTGTTTAAGTTTGCTTAGGTCACCTTAGAAGTATTGTAGGAGACACATCTTAACAGCAAGCAGTTAACGATTGTTCGCATTTTAGACCTCATTATAATCTTATGCGTAGTCTCAAAGTAACACTATAGTACGTACTCGTTGCTGCCTATATAAACATTGGATGCAAAGCTCTGTCACAACAAAGCGTCATTTCTGTCGACTTTATACACAAGAATCCATTAATTAAACTAGTCTGTAATCAACATTTTTAGGATTTATCATACGCTCAATTGCTTTTTATTTGTGATAAATGAAATTCTAACAAAAAATTGGCGGAATTCTTCAATTCTTCAACATCGTTTTCTTTCCAAGTTGATTTTTGTCCGTCAAAATACTAATGGATTTATTTTAAAAAATATTGTGTCACATCCAATCATATGCATTTCTTATGCCTTTTGGTGTATTCATGAACACTTTTCAAACGTTTTAGAAATATATTTTAACAAATGCATATTCTTTAATTACAGAAACATGACGCTTGTGTGTGAAATTTTTGGGAAGACATTTAAATCAGAGTGGGAGTTAAAGCTTCATGCATGTTAGCGCCAAAGAGGGACTGGACGATTCGTCTGTCGTGAAAAAATATTTTGCACAACACAGGCGTTCAACAGACACAGGTGTATATTTTTCATATAAAACGCTAGGTTCTGTCGGTTTAACAATTAAAATGCAATTCAACATTCTCACTGCATTCTTAGCGAAAGTATGTTTTTGAGAACCTAGTTACAAAGCACTATTTGAAATGTTTTGTAGTGTTTTCAAAATTAGACGGCTTAAAAAAACATTTAGTTACTAGTTTCGTGCATATTGGTGTGTTCATTATAGTGTATGGTGTTTAACAACAATAATAGCCCAGATAGAATTTCAATGCAAATTGTCACTGAAAAATTGGAAATTACACGGCATAAATCCAGTATACGTAATTGGACCCTTACAAATATGTTTTAATGCGTATATTGGATTGTGTAATTCTTAGATAGGCGTTTACGCGCCATATCTGGAGCCCTTCTGACAACCATCATTTTGTTTAGTTCCATATTATTATGGATAATATTCTGTGAGTTTATTTTCTGTATTTAATAATAATTTAACAGTTCCATTTTTTAAAAATTTAATGCCGCATTCGTGGTGTTGAAAAGTCAATCCCCTGTGAAATATGCGGCAAAAGGATTTCAACGAAATATTACCTGAATCGTCACGTCCGGAGGGAGGTACCTGCAAAGCAATTTACCTGTTTAATTTGCAATGCAACACTCCGAGAGAATATTGACCTTCAGGCCCACCTTGACACCCACAATGGAGAGAAAAGCTCTGTATGTGATATGTGTAAAAAGAGGTACAGGCACAGCAGTAGTCTATCAAAGCACAGATCTGCAAAGCACCGGGCCTAGTCATCTGTTGTATGACGATGGTATGGCCAAGAATTATGTTTAACCCTTTTCCTGGCATATGTCTTACCAATGTGTCGTGATTATTTTCTTTATTAGTGATAATACACACTGTAAAACAATAATATATAGTATTATGCGTGATTTTGCATCCGAAACATTGTTTTCATATCGTTTATCTTGTGTTATTTTGTTTGGTATTCCTGTTTTTTTTTCATATGATTATTGTTGATATATTTATTATTCTGATTTAAATTGATTATGATAATGGTGGCTCTCATACGAATTATTGTGTTCATTATTGCTCATCTGTGATAACTGTTGATCTCAAACTATTAATTGTGATTTTTATTGATTATCTGAGATAAGTGTTGATCTTATCAAAATCATTGTTATTTATGTTGATTATCTGTGATGATTGTTGATCTCACCCAATCCGTTGGAATATACATGTGTAATCTGCGATTTTTGTTCTAATTCGAATCAATATGCTTAAAATATATTTGCGGTGATGCATCTTTGTCTCATTTGAATCATTGTACGAATAGTTAACAATTACATTTAAATCTGTAATGCCTTCTCAAGTTGCACATAGGCCAGTTTTATGTTTTGCGCATAAGCCAATCGTTTCTTTTAGAATTTTGGCCGTCGATCTGATTATTACGTGTCTTATTGCGATACGGGATATTCATTGCAGCAATAAAACCATTTATCTGCAGATTGTTTGCGTATGCCACTATCTCAACCAACCTGTGTTTGTAATAATCCAGCTTCAGCAAACTGTGTTTGCTCAACCAACCCACGTTTGTATATTTTTGAAATAGCAAGAACTGACCAAATAAAATATAAAAAATCAACTTTTATCTCAAATACAGTAAATAAACAAAAATTAAGCATCGTGTACCCTCATTTTTCAAGCAATATGATTTATTCGTGAATCGATAGTAAAAAAAATATTAAATCAAACTGCGTTTGCATTGAAAATCTAAACTTTGTGTCGAAGTGTTCTTGAAAACTGCAAAGCTTCGAAACAATTGCAATGCGTCTTAATATGCAAAAAGGTATGTACATGTCATAGGCTTTGTATATTTTTTACATATTCTCTATAAAAAGATGAAAATTAAATTACGGAGAGGGATTCCTGATGCAATTCAACAACCTGCGTTGACTTGTGTGGTCACGTGACAAAAGTTGTACATCCCCGGTGAACAATAACATAACAATTGCACTATTTTAATCAAGACTTCAAATATTCCATACAATAGTAATGCTTAGTGATAGTAATGCAGCTACATCCCCCAAAATGTGGACTTGAATACTTTGACTTCAGTGTCAATCGGGAAGATTTATAATAATACTTCAATACCAATAGTGCATATTGGGCAGATAGAGGGATGGACAGACATACATTAATTTTTCAGCTTACTTATTTTGCCATTTCAGCTCTAATGTCATACATTCTTTCTATCCGCCTTTCTTGCACTAATTCTGAAGGTACAGACTGAAATCCATGAATGTAAATCACTGTAATAACTATCCTCCTATAACAAGTTCACTAGGGTCAATACTCTGTCTGAAACACTGAATCAAGGACAACCACCTCATCACAGTGTTGTTATTTGTGTGTTGTAGTCTGTTAGAGGTCAATGTCTTGTTTCAAATGTGAAAACTCATAAGGGATAAAAGAAATGTTACATACTAACCCCATTTCAATAATGTTCTAAATAATAATACAAATAATTCACAAAATTATGTTTCAAACTAATGTTTTCCAAAGAATGGAATAGAAATATTTCAAAAATGAAAACTTAATTAAGCTTTTTCAATACGAAACTACTCACCATTAACCCTTTGCATAAGAAGCAAAGAGAAAATGGCTTTTGAAACCAGCAAATACCAGAACAGCCTGCCAGTAACTCGCAGTCTGTTCAGGTTTTATGCTGTTTACTGCTTATCAGTAACTAAGGGTTTGAAATGCCTTTTAAACTTTAATTTCCTCCTTTTTTAAATCCCAATCAAAACTCACCCGTGCTTTTGAAACCCTTTTTTAACTAATCAAGACACTATTTCCACGTGGACTGATGGGCTTGAATGTTATTTAATTCACATATGAATGGAAAATGTGGCAGTGTCAGTTCCAAAAAGAGACACACAAGCCAATGAGAAGCTGTAATAAAGCCATACAAGAACATGTACAAGCCTTATCACTAGCTGCATGTCATATTATTAGTTTTTAAGCCATATCAATAGATGCACATACTATTAGTAATTGAACAAGCCATATAATTACATGTCTTGTGGTTTTTAGCTCATCTATTTTTTGAAAAAAAAATTATGAGCTATTGTCATCACCTTGGCGTTGGCGTCAGCGTCCGGTTAAGTTTTGTGTTAGGTCCACTTTTCTGAAGTATCAAAGCTATTGCATTCAAACTTGGTACACTTACTTACTATCATGAGGGGACTGGGTAGGCAAAGTTAGATAAATCTGGCATGCATTTTGACAGAATTATGTGCCCTTTTTATACTTAAAAAATTGAAAATTTGGTTAAGTTTTGTGTTTAGGTCCAATTTATTCTTAAAGTATCAAAGCTATTGCTTTCATACTTGCGACACTTACTTACTATCATAAGGGGACTGTGCAAGCAAAGTTATGTAACTCTGACTGGCATTTTGACAGAATTATGGCCCCTTTATACTTAGAAAATTGAAAATTTCGTTAAGTTTTGTGTTTTGGGCCCCGTTCCTCCTAAAGTATCATAGCTATTGCTTTCAGACTTGGAACACTCACAAACTATCATAATGGGACTGTACGGAACAAGTTGTATAAATCTGGTTTTCATTTTGAAGGATATATGGCCTTTTTTTGACTTAGTAACTTTGAATATATGGTTAAATTTGGTGTTTACATCCACTTTACTTCTAAAGTATCAAGGCTATTGCTTTCAAACTTCAAATACTTTCATACTATCATGAGGGTACTGTACCTGGCAAGTTGAATTTTACCTTGACATTTCAATGACCTTGACTCTCAAGGTCAAATAATTAAATTTTGCAAAAATTGCCATGACTTGTTATTTATGATCAGATTTGATTGATACTTTGACAAAACAACTTTTACATGACAAATTACTACAATAGACTCCACCCAAGACCGTCCAACTATCCCACCCAAGAATCCCCCCCCCAAAAAAATAAATTATTTTTATTTTGTTTTTGCATTTTTATTTCTTATTTTTGGAAGATAATGTAATAAATGACCACATCCCAACACTACAACCCTCTCCACCCCACCTATTCATCTTTTTTGATTGAAGTATTGAGATAGTGCCCTTCACCTTTAAAAAGAAAAATAGATGGGCAGTTTGCACCCGCAAGGCAGTGCTCTTGTTTGTTTAGCATTAGCTAAATGTCTCATAATTAAGGGCTTTCCTTAAGGTAGCATAAACCAATGAATTCTTAAAACATAACTAATTCATGACAAATAAGTGCAGATATAATCTCAGGTTTAAGAAAGCATTTTCTGTTGTTGTTTTTTAATAGATTATACAGAAAATTCTAAAATTTCATGAAGATTTTTGGCAAAAAGGGGTTACTAACTTTTAAAAAATGTCTTTTTTTAACCAAAAACTGTTACTATGATAATACTGAATGAAACACACACATTTTCCAAAACATTTATACTTGTACTGTTTATTGAAAATGTATCTCCTAAACACTAGAAATAACACTTTAAATCCGAAAATTCATACAGAATGATGTTTACATTGTGTGTTTGTTGTTTAATTTCATAAGCATATAGCCTCTTTTTTTGTTTACATGTATTCTGCCACAAGTTCTTCTCAGCTATGTCAGAGTCAAAATGACTTTACTGAATGTTAACAATGTCAACACTTCGAGACATTTGATTAAACATTTTAGGTCTTCAAATAAAGGCAAATAAATTTAGATATCAAGGATGTTTATATATATATATATATATATATATATATATATATATATATATATATATATATATATATATATATATATACATGACTATTCTAGACGTGCATCCTAGCAACTGTGATTTTTTATCTTCATCACACCGTTTAATCGCCTCCAGCGACGACGGTGGATCATGCGACGACTGAGAAACTGTATACTTGTCCATAGTAAGCTGAGTGTAAGTATTTTCTCTATTCTTTATATTTTACGTCTATAAAACTTTGAACATTTCATAGCCAGAGATAATTGTTCATAGCCACAAAGATTTATATTTTTTACACTGACATTATCATAAAAGGATGACAACGGTTGTTATATATTGCACTCAGAGGTGTAAGTTGGAAACAAATAGGTAGTGTTCAGATTTTTATTCCATTCTTCATATGTCTCATATTTACATGAGTTCTGAGAGTTTTAAAAAGTATCTTGTTATTCCACTTCATCTGATTCATTATTATCAATGTCATTTTCTGACAAATAGTCAGTCTCAAGAACTACATCATGATCCACTACCACTGCCACATCCATTGTCACATAAACTGCCATGTCGACAGTTGCAGGTAACAAGGTCCTTTTGAAATAAGGATGTCTAGGTCTGGATGAAGAGGCTTGAAATACATTGTGGACAGACTTAAAAAAGATTCAACTAGCTCACTTGATTGTTGACAATACTTAGAAATCAATGAGTTCAGACTTTAAGTTGTGTAACTTTAAAACTTTGAAAACAATGAAAATAGCAAGATTTAACAAGCAAATTCTTTGAATTGATATCCCCCGCCAAATAATTTTTTTTAAGTATAGATGTAATACTAAAAGAAAAGGTATAATTGAAGTGTTGTGCCTTTTGTCAATTTTCTTTTTGAACTCATTTGTACCTGTGATGGGTTTGCAGACAATAAAATGCAGATAGTATATTTTTCATGAATCAATTAGCATTGATGGTATCATGAAAAAAGGAGAAATTGCTAGTTATGAGCATTTTCTTAAATAGAAATCTTACATACTGAGTTATTGCCCCGAAAAATAACAACATACAAAAACAAGAGCTGTCAGAGGACAGCAAGCTCGACTATTCGAGTGCTTGACAGTATAAGGTAAGCCATCATGGGAAAATTGTTCATATTCAATAATTTATTAGACGATCTTTCAAAAATAAAAAAGGAAAAAATTAATCTTTTTTTGGGGGGGAGGGGAGGGGGGTTGAGAGGGGGTATAATGTGGGGGTGTGGTCATTTATTAGACGATCTTTCAAAAATAAAACAAGAGGCCCCAAAGGGCCCTGGGTCGCTCACCTGAGAGACTTAGATGGAAAGAATCAAAGATTAAAACTCTTCAGCAAATATTTCAAATTATTAGTATGACAAGACTGACTTTAAAAATAAGGTGTTCCAAAGTATTCACAATAGGCCTATATAGAAAATTACCCCACCCACCCTGGCTGTCATGTTTTCAAAACCCAGATTTTTTTTAAATATATATATAAGGAAAATGCTTCTTACAAACATATAGAGAAAACTGCCCCATCCCCTGGCAGCAATGTTTTTCCACTGATCACGACCATTTTCAAACTCATCCGACATATCCATAAAACCAATGTTTTGACCAAGTTTCATGATGATTGGCCAAAACATGTGACTTTTAGAGTGTTCACAGGCTTTTTCAGTACATAAATATAAGGAAAATGACCTTCCCCCCACTGGCGGTCATGTTACTAGATGGATCAAAACAATTTTTGAACTCAACCGTCGTATCCAGGAAACAAGGGTTGTTAACGTTGTTTTGTGAAAAGAAGAGGTTTGCTGTTTCGGCAGATATATACATATATGCCTTATCAGTAGTTTTGTGTGTGTGTGTTTCAATTTTTTAAATAGACATTTTGTTACCCGTTGCGACAAAGCTTAAATTATTTTGGATAAAAGTAATATGAGGACAGTAATTTAATAATAAGCATCAGCAAAAGAAAATGGAAGTACATTTTTCAACAAATTGTTGTCCAAATTCGAGATCATGAGATAAGCATCTCAGCATCTTATAGGGGATGACTGTTTACAATCTACATGTATTTAGCAAGAACACTTTTAGATACTGAAAACAACTATATTTGATCAAGAGATTGTGTTTTTATAAAATAGTTTTTGCATAATTAAATAAAATATGTTGAATTCTTTTCATATATCAAAGTCAGTTATAACACAGGGGTGTCAATTGTCCCAAATTTGAAATCCGGAAAATCAAGCCGAGAGTCTGAGGCCGTAGGATAAAGGGAAGAGAGCCCCCCCCCCCCCCCCCCCCCCCCGAGCCCTAGCTTATTGTTCTTTTTTTATAGTCTTTCTAAGTGCAATTTCTGGTGAGAACAATGCAAAATATTATAAACCAAAACATCCGTAACACCGCATGTGTATTTGTCATTCTAAACAAATGATATTAAGAACTTCAAAATTAAATTAAAATCGACAAACCATACCGTATCCGAAAACGACTGTCCGAAAACATGTCGCGATACATCATTTGCAAATGAAATAAAATATGCATATCATTTGACTGCAGAAAAAGTAAACCAGTAACCGGTAACCTAGCAAATACGCAGTCAATATATAATTTGATTATATGTTTTTTTAAATATGATATTGCAGTGCTTTACTTTGTCAGTTACTGCTCATGTCAGTGCAAGCCGCTTACCAATCAGAAATCAATAAATAAAATCGGTACCACGCGCAAATGTCTGGAATGCCGACGATGCTATAACAATATTCGTTCTGAAATGATCCCGCACTAAAAGAATTTTGTCCCTACCCCCACCCGCCTTAAACAAACTCATCGGATTTACATTCACCTCAAAATCAACCCTGGACGGCTCAAATCCGGATTTCCGGAATAATCCGGAAAATTGACACCCCTGTAACAAGAGGGCCTGAAAGGCCCAAAGTCGCTCACCTGAGATTCAAAGGACCTGACCTGTTCTGTGCAGCCCAAGATCAGGGCTAGAAATTAACACTCGCACACTCCCAAAATGCGATTGCAAAATACCGATTGCCAGATAAGTTTTAAGCCACTAGTATTTTTTTGGCAAGTAAATAAATAGTGAAAATACAATGAGTAATATTGCTAAATGTGCTCAACGTCGTGAACCTAAAACTGACGGTCAATTTATAGAACGTCCGAATACCTGTATGCAGAAGCGCGCACCTTGTATGTAGACTTGTATACTTATAGTACAGATATGCAGATGGTATTGGTACAAAGAACGTGAAACAGTCTACTAATTTACACATGTTCATTGAACTTGAACAGGCATGGCGTCGAAGCGAAAAATAACTAGTTTCTTTTTGCCCACATACTGAAATAACAACACGAAAGATAAAGCAAAGTTAATTGTTGAGTTAGAAAAAAAACAACGGAAATTAAATTGTTTCCAGCAAAATTTGCGAGAATGTTTTTGATTTTGCGAGTTGGTATTAAAGCTGCTCGCAATGTTTTGCAAGTAGAAGAAAAAGTTAAATTCGAGCCCTGCCGAAGATGTCATTAGAACAATATGTTCTTACCAACTTTCATGACTAGTGAACACCCTGGCAGTCCCGTTTTTCAACAGACCAGAACCATTTTCATATACATCAAAGATATCATTTACACAAATATACTGACAAAGTTTCATGAAGATTCATAAGTCCATATAAGGAAAAATGCCCTGCCCACTGGTGGCCATGTTTTTCAAGCAACTGGCACCACTTTCAAACTTGTCCAAAATATCATTGAGACAAATCTTCTGACAAAGTTTCATGATGATCATACAATAAATATGGCTTCTAGAGTGTTTACAAGGTTTAAATATAGCTATATAAGGAAAAATGCCACGCCCCCTTGGCGGCCATGTTTTTCCACCAACCAGAACCATTTTTGAACTCATCCAAGATATCATCAGGACAAATCATCTGACCAAGTTTCATGATGATCGGACAATAAATGTGGCCTCTAGAGTGTTAACAAGGTTTTACTAAAGCATGATATATAGCCATATTAGGAAAAATGCCCCGCCCCTGGTGGCCATGTTTTTTAAGCTACCGAAACCATTTTCGAACTCATCCAAGATATCATTAGGACAAATCTTCTGATCAAGTTTCATGAAGATCGGAAAATAAATGTTGCCTCTAGAGTGTTAACAAGGTTTTACTATAGCCATATAAGGAAAAATTCCCCGCCCCCTGGCAGCCATGTTTTTCAACCAACCAGCATCATTTTTTAAACTCATCCAAGATATTATTGGGGTGAATCTTCTGACCAAGTTTCATGAAGATCTGACAATAAATGTGGCCTCTAGAGTGTTAACAAGATTTTACTATAGCCATATAAGGAAAAATGCCCCGCCCCTTGGCCAGGGTTCGCCAAAACCGTCGGTCCGCCGGTCCTGACGGACAAATTTTTCTCAGGACCGACAAGTGATTTAAGATAATCGGTCCGACTGACCGACACAATCGGATGAAAAATGGTTTCAAAAAGATCACTCAGTGTATAATGTGCTATTGGATTAATAGAAGGTAAATGCGTTTTGTTCAACTTCTGTCAAAATCCTTTTTTGTTACCTTCATTTTGATGTTTTGATGTTTAAAGTTGGATTAGAATTGACTATCACATGCGAGTTCAAAATCAACGGTCTTTGTTTAAAAAGCAACCGGGTGCGTCCATTTTATTTCTCCACAACAAAAACCGCATGAAAACTTGTTTCAACAGGCATTTGTGAGCATTTCTGTTAAATAGTTTCATTATTATATTGTTCTGGGAAGGATATATTTTAATTGACATACCAACAATTTCTGAAATCAAACGAAGTTTTTCCACCCAATGTACTTTATTTCGAATAATTTAAAATTCGGACATGTGTTAATTTGTTGTTGATAGATTGTAGCATTATGTTTTGTGTTATTTCAGACAACAAGAATGGATGGTGGTTATTATCATGGGCCTTTCTATCAAGTAATAGGTGTGAAAGACATTAATTTAATTGAACCTTGAAATCAACCACCTCAGCTAAGAGAAAATATTTTAACAATAGGTGTTGTTTTAGAACTTGGGAAATTGGCTAATGAACAGAAATTGAAGTCATCCAAAGTAGTGTGAATGGGTGTGTGCAATTAAGTCAAACTTGATTGGATGTCACCCTAACTTTTCAAGAACACGGAATTGTAGAGCTGTGGAGGCTAAAAACAGTTTGACATGCCTTTGGTTTATATGTGGTTTATTATTAATATAATAATTGTTTCATTATATCGACTTTGGACATGTTTTTATTGTATTTTAATTTGATCAAAACCAATTAACACCTAAAAGGTACTCTCTTTTGTTGTGTTTTGCTGTTATAGTTTAGTCGGACAGTGGGACTGACAGAAACTGATTCGGACTGACAAAAATTTCAAGTCTGTCAGTCTAAATGACTGACAGATTTTTCAAGTTTTGGCGAACCCTGCCCTTGGCAGCCATGTTTTTCAAGCAAACGTAACCATTTTAAAACTCATCCAAGATATCATTGAGACCAATCTTCTGACCAAATTTCATTAAGATTGGACAATAAATGTGGCCTCTAGAGTGTCCACAAGGTTTTACTATAGCCATATACAGTTATATAAGGAAAAATGCGCCGCCACTTGGCAGCCATGTTTTTCAAACAAACGTAACCATTTTCGAACTCATCCAAGATATCATTGAGACCAATCTTCCGATCAAACTTCATAAAGATTGGACAATAAATGTGGCCTCTAGAGTGTTCACAAGGTTTCTCTATAGCCATATAAGGAATACTGCCCCGCCCCCTGGCGGCCATGTTTTTTTCACCGATCTGGACCATTTGAACTCGTCAGAGATATCAATGAAACCAATATTTTGACCAAGTTTCATGATTGGGCAAAAATTGTGACTTCTATAGAGTGTTCACAAGGTTTCTCTATAGCCATATAAGGAATACTGCCCCGCCCCCTGGCGGCCATGTTTTTCAATGGACCGGAACCATTTTTGAACTCAACCAACATATTATTTAGAAAAACATTTTGACAAAGTAACATGAAGATTGGGCATCATATGTGACTTCTACAGTGTTCACAAGGTTTTTCTATTTTTTGACCTAGTGACCTAGTTTTTGACCCAGCATGACCCAGTTTCGAACTCAGTCGAGGTATCAATGGGACAAATGTTCTGACCAAATTTCATAAAGATCAGACAATAAATGTGGCCTCTAGAGTGTTCACAAGGCAAAATGTTGATGACGGACGACGCACGACGGACAAAAAGCGATCACAAAAGCTCACCATGAGCACGTTGTGCTCTGGTGAGCTAAAAAAGTAAATGAGTATGAGAATATGTACAGCTACTAGAAATTCAATATTGAATATATTCTTTTAAAGTACAGAACATCACTTGATCTTTCTTATAGTTGTAAATGTGTTGACCTTAACCCTAGACATGAAACTTGACCTTAACCCTAGACATGAATCATTCTTATGACAAACAGCAAGGAAGAAGATGGAGAAGAATTATGGAAGGTTATTACAGAATCCACTGATGCATAGTAAAATAATGGCTAAATAATAGGGATTGTCACGATAATCTGGATAATCCAGGTTTTTTTTCCACTTTTTGGGAAGATAGCCCATGGCTTTGGAATTGGGAATTTTATCGGCATTTTCATGAAATTGGGAAAATAAATTCATAAGCCTTTTTTTCCACATGAAAAGTCCACTGATAAGGGAAATACTAAATTATATATAACTCTTTATAATCATTCAAATTAATAGAACAAAATCATATAATACTTTGTTAGATGTATTTGAATTGAAATTGAGATAAAATACGCATAAGACTTCTTTCTAAAAAAAATAATTTGTTTTTTGTTTTTTTGGAAATTGGGAATTTTTTGCCACATTTGGGGAAAAAAGTATACTTTTTGGGATTGGGAACATAGCCGAATTTCGGCTATAAAATCGGGCCGAAAAAAAACCTGTGGTCAAGTATCTGAATTGTAAAGAGGATCCCAATACTTGATTAAACGATATCTGCCTGTTGTTATGCATACTATGTTCCTTATCGTATATTTTACGTTATTTATCGGTATACCAGGCATCGCTGACGACTGACATAAATCCGTTAATTGGTTGTTTTATGGTCCTAATACTTCCCAATAATTGACACCAATTGGCTACTTATCTTCAATCGATAGGTAAAACAGTATGGAAAATTATCTCTGCCCATTCAAATAAAAGTTTTTCAATTGGTCAATCAATATTAATCTTTTAAAAAAAAAGAAAGAGTATAAATAAATGTGTTTGTCATTAATATCTGTTGTTTTAACAATCTATTGAACAGAGTCCTGCAAGATATTTTTTGTGAATTTCTCGATGTGTTTTTAAGCGTTCCATCTGAGCGCGTGTTCTCGTCGGCCAGCTTGGTACTTACCAAGCTAAGGAACAGACTAAATAGCGATTTAGTCGATGCTATTATTTTCATGAACAAAGGTCTAAGGTCAGTGCATCTTAGCAAATAGAAATGAAATTAAACTAAATGTATTAAATGTATGTAGAATGTATATATCATAGTATGCTTTAGTTTAAGCCTTACGATGTTTAAAAAAAAAAGAAATTACGTATTTTACAACTTTGATATTGTTCTTATAAATAAAATAATTGAAATAAAGAAATCATAATAATGCTTTATATTGTTTGTTACTCTGTAAACAGTGCACATTAAAGTATTCACAGTGTTATGATGATGGTAAAAGCCTTTCATAGTTTACTTACAAAATAATACAAATATCCAGATATATTCGGATAGCGGATACGGTTATCCTGATACCGATTTGGGATACAATTCCCATCCCTACTAAAAAATGAATATTTCTACAAATGTGTGACCTTTGATGTGTGACCTTGACTTTGGTCAAAAACACATAGGTCTTGCACTGCCAGATAATTGAGAACAATTACATCAGGACATTTTGAGAAATCCATTTTAGTATGGTGGAATATTTACCCAATAAGGCATGCGTGATTCTTATCTTTGTGTGTGACTTTGACCATGACCCTAACAACCTTGATGTTTCATGTATATTTGACACTCAGCTAGCTCATGGAGAACAATTGTGGACAGTTTTTACAGAATCCCTTGATGCATAGTAAAGGAATGACTAAATAATGAATAATTCATCAAATTTGTTACCTTTGACCTCAATGTGTGACATCTACCTAAGCAGGCCTACAGTACAGCCAACGCGGCACAAACATAATACGCGGCTACGGTACGGCAAGAAATTTAGTACGCGGCGGCCGTGTCGAGTGTCCACGCGGCGTATTGCCCAGGCACTCGGCATCGATCAGGGCAACGACGCAGAGTCTGTTTTAACCTCGCGTACTTTTGCGGAGTAAATCCGCCGCATACGTACGCAGGGGATTGAGTGAAAAGATATACACCTACATGTACATTTGTGTAGCATAGAAACCTAGATTTACGCTACTTTCATATTTATTATTTTCATGTTTTAATAAGCGATATGGCACGTAATGTGCTTTAACAAATTATTGTTGAATAAATTGCGCACAATGTTAATGTTTCGTTCGATATTGAAATGAGCTTTATTAAATTTGTAATCCGAAACACGCTTCTGAATGTTAATGCTAATGCGACATTTACAAATTCTAGCGTCAAATGAACACGGCTTAAATATCCTTTGTCTCCATAAAAAGCGGGCGATAATTATGCAGACATGTACAACGTCGCATGGAAAGTTTGGGTGTATTTTGTGTTGTATAAAAACATGAACATCACGTCAGGCGATTTATGCATGTTCAGTGGAAAAAAACAACGCCCCAGTGGAAGTAATTTCATCACATCTTTAAATAGTAACAAATGCCTAAATGTATTTGATACTTAAGAATAATTGCGAATGTGGGTGTGTCTTGAGCACTTTTATCGTAAATATTTACCGGAATTTGCTTTAAAACTGGAATATACGGGATTATCGGGTAATGATTAGCGATATCAACAGTGTAATAAAAACAAAATGAAACTACTTTATATACGCATAGTCAAACAAAAGTTATAATAAGCTGATAATTGACAAAACAACAATAAAATAATGGTTATTGATGTGGCTTCTAACTGCTACATTGTAATTGTCTCAGCTAAAATATAATAGCAAAAACAACAAGCAATTATAAATCCACCACCTGCTGGAGTCTTGACCACTTGTATGTGCCAAAACATAATTACGTGACATTGTTTAAATGCTAATACATGTTGTCGTAAAAATTAAACCCAAAACAAATATGTTTGTTGATCGTTCAATATAAAGACAATAATCATATGGCGTAATAAACGCACACAAAGTAACTTAAAGTACTTTAGCCGATTCTAAAAATGACAATGGCAAATGATTATTGGAATTTTATTAATACATGCCCGTGATAATCGTATTTTGTTTTAATAAATTCGATTTTTATATTTGCATTGTTTTAAAATAATAATTATTTCTATCCGGATGACAGCCATTCTTTTAGAAACAGCAATGCAATCACTAAAAACAAAACAACAGCATGCTTTTTTATTAACTAGTTTATCTATTTTGAATACGCGCACATTCAATTAATTATGATTTTTTAATATTATTATAATTGTTCTTTTAAATTTCTTTGACTAAAAAAAGATTTTGATTTGAAGATGCGCATCGACTTGGCATCATGTCGCGGATCGCGGCTTGCCTCAGCATGTCTTGGCGGACAGATGTGAAGCTTTGCGGCGAAATGCAACTTGCCGCCGCATACTGACGCAGCTTCAACAGCCGACTTGACATCGACTCGTTGCCCCTAGCCGCCGCGGATCGCTAAAAATGTTTGTTCCGCATTGGCTGTACTGTATGTGTGTTGAATGTGAAGCACCCCCAGATGATTTAGAACAACTATGGCAAGTTTCATGGCTCTGGCTCATGTGTTAATGGAGATAAAGCTCTAAGCTTATATTAAAAAGCATTTTTAAAGATACAAAGGGCCAAAACTCCGTTATTAACAGATAGTGTACAATGCCATTTTGCATGCATAATCCTATTATCCATATATACTCATACCAAGTTTCAATGAAATCCGCAAAAGCACTTCCAAGATATGGCTCCGGATAAAAAAGTGAAACAAATTTGGTTCTGCCGACTGTATTCAGATCGGTGATGGCCCAGCTAATTTATTGACCTAAAAACTCAAGTTGAATATTGTCTGCAAGGGTATTAAGAGTATAACAAACAAGACTATTGTCAAGCAATATAAGTCCCCTACCGGCTCCACCATTGTAAGAAATTCCAGATTTTTTTAAATATATATTTGTTGCCATAGCAACCAAATTTTTTATTTAGGAACAAAATGAAATGACGTGCATTATGTCCATATTGCCATCTATCCATGTTTATAGTTTCATGAAAAAATATTCAGAACTTTAAAAGTTATTGCAGGATCCATAAAACCACCATTTCAGCAGTATTTTTCTAGTCTATTTGTTGCCATAGCAACCAGAATTTTTGATGTCGGAACGAAATGAAATGACGTGCATAATGTCCATATTGCCATCTATCCATGTTTCAAGTTACATGAGAAAATATTAAGAACTTAAAATTTTTCGCAGGATCCCAAAACCACCATTTTCAGCAGTATGTCTAGTCTATTTGTTGCCATAGCAACCAGATTTTTTTACGTCGGAACGAAATGAAATGAAGTGCATAATGTCCATATTGCCATCTATCCATGTTTCATGTTTCATGAAAAAATATTCAAAACTTTAACAGTTATCGCAGGATCCAGAAAAACCACCATTTTCAGCAGTATTTCTAGTCTATTTGTTGCCATAGCAACCATAATTTTTGACGTAGGAACGAAATGAAATGACGTGCATAATATCCATATTGCCATCTATGCATGTTCCAAGTTTCATGGAAAAATATTAAGAACTTTTAAAGTTATCCCAGGATCCAGAAAAGTGTGACGGACGGACGGAGACAAAACCTTAAGTCCCCTCCGGTAATACCAGGGGACTTAAAAGTATTCATGCATAAATACCTGTTGAAACTGGCTGGAATACATGCTGGCATATGGCCCGGCAGCTGCAACAGCCATTCCAAACCTGGGGTCCTGATAGAAGGGTGGTCCTGGTCGCAACACTGCATTGGGAGACGTCTGGGGGGGTGCCCTCTTGTACGGTGATGAACTGTCATGAGGGGGGCCACTATGACCCCTGGAATAATTGAGTCGTGTTCTGAGAAAACTGGGCTTAATACATGTGGGTAAAGTGTCATCCCAGATTAGCCTGTGCCGCTTTTATGACATTTTTCGTTAAAATGAAGTCTCTTCTTAGAAAAATCCAATTTTGGCGGAAAGTGTCGTCCCTGATTAGCCTGTGCGGACTGCACAGGCTTATCTGGGACGACACTTTACGCACATGCATTAGGGCTGTAACGATACATTCGAATATTCAAATTACTCGAATATGGCTGTGGACGAATCGTATTCATTATTCGCCACTTCCCAAACCAAATATTTGACGAATATAAACAATGTGGTTTAGAGTTTGAAAGTTTATTGATCTTATCTTTCCTTACAAATGAAGGTTCATACAATAAATCCACTATATTTAAAAAAAAATCTCCTTATTCCGGCGTTTTTCATTATGTTTACCCCACCCACTATGTTAAACAGTGAGATTATCAATATCAACAGGGCACCGGTTGAATAATTACGACATTGAATTGAAAAATCTTTCGATGGTTGTTTAATGTTTATTTAGGTAAATACAAGTGATTTGATGCTCAAACATATACACAAAGGATTATCAGATGGAATTTCTTTTTTGTTTATCTTTACGACAATGATGGAGCCTAGCAAAGGGAATGCTATTGATATCGTTGACCCTCCTGCCAAATACACGTTTTTTGTCTGGCGCTACTTTGGTTTCCTTAATTGTTCTACTCAAGTATTTTATTGGTACAAGTCATGTTTTCAAAGTTAAGGCAGTTCTAGTCAGTGTTTTGTTATTTCAAAGTGTTATATTTCATATTTTCAGTATGCAATGATACTCAATTAATCAAATTGACAAATACTCATGGTTTCATACTACACTACGTGACATGTGATTTTTGCTTAATTTGCGAAGTCAAGGCGGGCATTTTGCTTTTTGGGTGGACAATCACCGCGATTTCACGAGACTCGTCACTCCGACGTCGCGCGAGAGCAAGATAATCTTCGCGCTAAATCCCCTCAATGTTGTGGTGATTCGCTGCGATTCGCCGCAATTCGCTGTGATAGCAGTGGATATCGTTGACATCGATGATTCGCCAATTCATGCATATAAACCGAATCGTATCGATAAATGTATACATAACGCTTTTCTAATGTTCACAATTATCAAATAATCCAACATAATTGCAACATCACTTCCGAAAAATAATCTTAACCATATATGTCGGTAAATATGTTTGAGAATTTCATTAACAACTATATCGCTACGCCATTTTTCAGAAGTGTAAAGAGTATAGTGCATAATGAGGAACACAGCTTTCATTGGACGAGCGTATTAAAATTTAGATCTAATGCAATACGATCTTACATAAAAAAACGTTTTATTGCGTCATACGCCTTCATGTAAAAAAACGTTTTCCTCCTGGAAATTGTGCTATTAATGCATAATATTATCAAAACATTTTTTTCGACACGTAAAGCGTTGTAACAAATTAAGATACAATTCAAAACAATTATACCATAAGAATTAATGTTCCGTTAAATTCCCAAATGAGAATAATAATTTATAATCCGAAACACACTTCCGATGTTTTAATGTTAACACGACGTTCACAATTGCTTCCAATATAGCCATCATGTATATTTCCCGACAAAAGAGCGCGGAAATTATTCGGCAATGTACAAGGTCAAGGTAAAGAGTGCGCAAGTATTGTTTTTTATACAAACTGCGTAGCGCAGAGAACATTGAATTCTGTTGATTTCGGTTAAATGTTTCTTTGGTATTTTTAAATCAGTTATATCGCCAAAAATTTGATATTTCTTTTAAAGTCATATCAAATCAAACACGCCGTATCCGTATCGTTACTGATAGAAGTAAAACATAATACCTTGACGTGTATAGTTTTTTTGTTGTGAGAGACCATCTAAGTAAACGCCGAAAAATATATACAAACTGTTATTTTTTGTCAATGCCCTTTGATCCATTATCGCACTTAATTGGCAGCGCCATCTTGATGTTTCTGTGATTGTCACATCTTTTCACAGTTTGAACACGTACAAAGAGTGCCAATTAGACACTAAAATAAACACTATCACCCGCTGGACAGTACACAATAAATAATCAAATGTTGAGGTTTTTTTGTTTTGGACGTAAAAACCCAGAGAAATGCTTGTACATTATACATCATCATATTTATTTAACTTTGCGAATGCTTAGTGCTACGTTGATATACTCGTTTTTTTTCCAGCAAAACAAACACAATGTTTAATGGCTTTAATATATAGGTATCATAATAACATGTACTTAAAAATAGAACAGTAATGTATTTCCGATTTCCGGCTTATCAAGCATTGTGAATGTATGTACAACGCTCGGAAAGTAACGCGAGTAACACGGGTTATCCGCATTGGAGCCTGAAACAGAAAATAAATAAGTATAGCATAATCTAGTCCAAATAATTAGACGTAATCTACCGATTACATTTAACTTTAAATGAAAGTGTTACTTAAACAATTTTCCGTGCCTTAAGGCGCGAATATTTTGCTAAACACTGTTAACAAAAGGGCTACAAGTTATAATTCTTAATGAATTGCAAAAATAAGTATTAACATAATTAATAACGTCAATAAACACACACGGTGAGATCAAAGTTATGTCATATTTCTCGTAAATTACCAAATTATTAGTTTCGTCTTAATCAAATACCATGTATAGAGAAACAAGGTATTTATAACCGACCAATGACGAAACACTATGCAACTTTCAATTTACACAGTGCTACGCTACATGTATATGGCAACAATATGGTATTTGAGCAGTGGTAGTGTTTTCGGGCCTTGAATATAATTGATTGTAAGTGTTAATAAACATTCTGCTAATGCAATTAGTTAAATAATGTTTACATGTTAAGTTCAATAATAATTGCATGATCATTCTGCGCTGTTTTATTAATTTGGAGCCGTTAAAGCTTCCGACATTACTTCATCAAGTTCATGTCGGAACAGGAGTATTTAAGCTAATACGCCCATTGTATACAACAACAACAAAATCTTTATTATTGCAATGTATAATGTAAGTGTATACATATTTGTTACATGTAATGTAGTGTAACCCTCAACGTAAATCGCTTAAAAAGGGGAATCACGGCGGTACGCGGTGATTTGCGCGCATTCGCGCTGATTGCGCAACAGCGAGATACATCGCGCGACAGTCGCCGAGACATCACCCAAATTTTCTTGTCGCTCGGAAACACCGCGATTTGTCACGTTGCATCGATTGCGGTGATGCGAGAATCGCGGCAAAAATCACGGGTCGCGTAGTGTATATAATGTCATGTCAAGTTGTCAGTATTACTTATGTTCATTGAAATTCATATTCGCGAATAAATATTCGTATTCGCCACTCTGTATTTGTGATAAGTATCGTATTCATCACCTGGTGTATTCGTTACAGCCCTATCATGCATTATGCCCAGTTTTGTCAGAACGCGACTCAATTAATGAATCATCATTTACAACAATTAAAATATTAATCTGAAGAACTTATAAGGACACAATACACTTGTAACCTACAAGGGGCTCTTAACCCTTTCAGTGCTGGAACTGAATTTTGAAGGTCTTTGCAAACAGTTTGGATCCAGATGAGACGCCACAGAACGTGGCGTCTCATCAGGATTCAAACTGTTTGCTATTCTGATAGTATTCTTTGAAAAAAATCGAAGAAAATGCTTATTTTAGAAATTCAGCAGACGACAAATTTCCCAGCATGCAAAGTGTTAAGTGACTTACACAGGCCAGTGTACGCACTAACAACTGAGTAAGAACAGACCTCAGGTAGTCCAAAAATGTAGAAAACTTTCAATGTACCTTATGTTTTGAGTTACATTTATAACACATGTGAATCAATTATAATTCTCTTGAAATTCACGTTTGGTTTCAGCTAGATTTTCTTAAGTTCAATATTTATTATCTTTGTTATCTAATATTTTAAAATTATTTACCCCATTACCGTAATATTAAAATTGATTACCGGTATTGAATGGTTAATTTTTTATTTTTTTATTTTATAGTGTATTTAGAATGTCATTCTCAAACCTCTTAGCTCCAAAATTTTCTATATTTTTTTTCGTCTTTTCCGAATATAAGTCTGGCACCTGTTTTGTGCTATATCTCGTAGCCCCTAGCCAATCAGAGCCCTTGAAAAAGCCACGTGACGAAATGTTGTAGCTTGATTGTTGGCTTTTTTTCGGGCGAAAAGTCGTAGAGACGTCATTTCACCTATAGGTACGTCATTTCGTTTGGACAAATTTGACAAAAACGTTTTTATATTTGCAGCTACGAGGTTTCCTATCAGGATGAATTGTCGTACCTCATAAAAAGGACAAAACTGTGGTGACAAAATATCGTAGCTACCATTTCTGAATACGGGTATCAGTATGACTTATCAGTATGACTTACGCTTCTACGGCTTATACCGTATTTTGCAGCTTCATTTGTTTGGTATTTTTACAGAATTTCAATTTCTAAAACATCGTTATAAAAAATGTGTTTTTTCTCTCTCCTGAAAAGTTGGCATTTTGTAGCTACAAGGTTTGAGAACGACAGCGATGATATGCTTACGCTTTTGACCTTAAGATTATGTTTAAAAACCATTATCTGAGTATTTTGTTTTGTTATAGTATGAATCACATCTTAAGGGTGTAACAGCCATATAATTTTCATTGCGTTATATATTTTCTCATAGCTCATAGAGAAAGGTAGTACTATGTATAAGTTCTCCTTTTAGCAAACCATGTTACAAAATCATGAACCTTCAGCCACCATTTTCAGTTTGGAGCATACATGTATGTCTAGCTTAATAAGGCTTGAGAAAATCATACTTGTGTAAGGCTTCCATAATTTTTGTAAGAACGTATTAATTTAACCAATAATGCCATTCAGAAAAAAGTAATACAGGTTATTACTGACCATAAAGGCAAATAGTTGCATACGCACATTTAATCACTTTTGTCAAAACAATGCAGTCTAAGCATGTTTTTACAACGCCAAACACTAACTCCAGTTTTGTCCTGATGTTTGTTTTATCAGTATATAGTACAACAACTGTTTCAGGTATTCCTTATCTTAAAGAATGTAACGATAAAGATACATGGTGTTTGATTTGAAATTAATTTCAAATTTACTCGACATTTGTTAAAATGAACTACGAAACTTTAAACCAAAACTAAAAGATCTCATCGTTATCTGCGCTACAATATTTAAACGCAAAAAACACTCATTCCATGCATATGATGTGAGGTTATACACGTCCATAATAATTTTTTGCGCATTTTTTATCAGGACAAAGGATCAACACAAAATACATGGGCATTGTTGATATGAAGCTTGAATTGATTAACGTTACGTGAACATTCGAAAGTGTGTATCTGATTACAAATTTAATTTTGCTTATTTAAGAATGCAACAAAACATTTACAGTTGTATGTCATGATTTAAATGGTAATTTGTTAAAACGCTTTATGCTAATGTTTTGTTTGACAATATTATGCATGGAAAGCACAATTACCAAGAAAATAACACCCAGTTGCTATCATTAGTCTCTTGAGTAATTGGACATGATTTTGAAGGAGTACAAAGCCATTCCTATCTTCAGCGAATTGTATTAACAATTACGGACATTGGGATGATTTTTATAATGAGAAGAGACTTTTTGATGAAAGCTAGTTTAACTTAGCGAAAATATCCAGAAGCAAGATATGTGTTTTGTCAGAAACACAATGCCCGCTACTGCGCCGCTTTGAAGCCATATATTTGACCTTTGACCTTGAAGTATGACTTTCACCTTGACCTTTCACGATTAAAAATAAGCAGCTCAATAAGATACAGATGCATTCCAAATATCAAGTTGCTATGTTCAATATTGCAAAAGTTATCGCATGACAGCCAGACAAGACAGACAGACAGACAACAGACAGACAGACCAAAACCAATATACCTCCGATCATTTGATCCGGGGGCATAAAAACGACCAAGCTCGAGTTGATACTGATTTCTAGAGTTCCCTATTTACTAAACACACAGACTGTGACAGGGAAGTTGAGGGAACCAAAATAAATAATTTTGGAATGTTTTGTTTGTGTCAATATGTTCAAGTAGAATGATGAGAGACATATTTTTCCGAAGTCTAGATTATGAAATTCCGATCTAGGGAAACAAATTAATGAATCAAGGATTTTTTTGGTAAACTCAAATTTGATTTTGAAGGAGTCGGACTGACTTCCTTGACCGATTCGCATTTCCAGGAGTCTCAGACTCCCACTAGTATGGAACGCTGCAGGTCTTTTGAATAACTTACACAGGACTTTTTTGTGACTTACACAGATCCTGTTCAGTGACTTACACAGTGTTCTTTATTGACTTACATGGGTTTTTTGGGTAAATTCCACAGGTGATCTAAATGTGTCTTACACGTGGTTCTTTACTGACTTACACAGAGCATTTTAATGTCGAATACAGGGCCCTTTAATGATGAACACAAGGCTCTTTTGTTATTTACACACAGATTTACTGACTTACACATGTATGTGGGGCTGTACAGTGACTTACAAAGAGCCCTTTACTAACTTATGTGGGGCTGTACAGTGAAAACAAAGAGCCCTTTACTGACTTATGTGGGGCTGTACAGTTACTTACACACTGCCCTTTACTGACTTATGTGGGGCTGTACGATTACTTACACAGAGCCCTTTACTAACATTTGTAGGGCTGGACAATGAGTTACAAAGAGCCCTTTACTAACTTATGTGGGGCTGTGCAGCGACTTACACAGAGCCCTTCACTAATTTATGTGGGGTAGTACAGTGACTTACACAGAGCCCTTTACTGACTTATGTGGGGCTGTACAATGACTTACACAGAGCCATTTATTAACTTAACGTATTTTACCATGTATAGCGCGCTCCCATGTATAACGCGCATGCGATTTTTTAAAGCAAAAATGGAGAAAAAAAAGAATTCAAGATCAAAAACCTGAAAATTGGGCCGAAAATGGCCGCCATTCTTATATTGCGCAATCATTTAATCTGAGTTTTTCGGGTGCTTAATGTTTTGTTTTAAAGTAGGGAGCGTTTATACGATCAGGAGCATGGGTTGCAAAGCACTATATTTTTGACAATTTTTAAGATTATTCTCTCGAGAACACCGTATATGTCCTTATTGTCGCGCACTGCGCGTGTTTTTTCGAGACCCCTGCGCGTTAAATTCGAACCACTATTACCTATTCCTCACATTTGAACAGTGTAACATTTTCATTACCTGCCGCTCACAACATCGTATGACATAGTCTTCTGCAGACCCGCAACATCGCAATGTCCAATTTTAAGCAAATTGTCCGTGGATCCCATTTTATTTTTCATCGACTTAAATATTTCCCCATTAAGAGATGCTCCCGATTTAATCCAGTTTGACCCGGTATTTCGCGCCGTCACTGCGTCTAGTTGATCGGTATTTATAGTGAGTCAAACAATACACCCGAACGCTCAATTCCATACAGTTGGTGTAATCGGCGTAAAGCCATTAGTCAAATATCATTTGTTTGTCTCTATTGAAAGAAACTAAAATGAGTCTATATCTCTATTGTTGGTTTGTAACATACGTAGTATACTCGCACGGTAGCATATTAATGCAGAGATCGGAAAATCATTGATAAATGTATTCGTCATTTCAATGCTTAGGGCCGAGAAATTTCGGCAAATCCGAACTCAACTAACGTATAACACTTGCTCAATTAACCGTTTAACTCCACCTCCGTTCTCTGCAAAAAGGTTCGAAGGCGGAGCTTTGCACGTGCTATTATTTAATTGGACGATTGCCATTGAGGAACAAACACACGATTGGTTCGGCATGTTGATTGCTAGACAAAGGAAGCCAATTTTGTCGGCGAGAAACTTGTCGCTTTATTGCTTCAGACAGGAAGCGGCTTTCCTTTGATGACGTCAAACTGTCAATTCACATAGAGTGCAAATTTTTGCGGAATTGCTAACATTAAAATTTGGATTAAATTATCAAAATAAAGCAAAAGCGAAGTTGAGAAATATGATTGAAATAATTAGCGTCAGTTCAAATAAGACGTTTTGCGTTGTAAATCAACGAGTTTTCATGACAACAAAAACTTAAACAAACAATACCGCGACGACGCGGGGATTGATATACCTCGATTTTTTTTAATGAACAATCAATAAAGAAGTGTGAAAAAACCAACAAAGACATTTTTTCATCTTTTAATTTTTGTCAAAACTGTTACTACCCCGTTCATTCCTACCCTTTCCCGCTTTTTGTTGTTTCGACAACGGCCCTTTCAGTCTATAACATTATAGGGTGTAGTTTTCTGCAATAAAAAAATGGCGGCAATTGTGAAGATTTACGATTACGAAATGGATTTTTTGCAATTTAGCAACCAGGAAAGCGTTGTGTCAATGTATTACGCGCACTGAATTTTTATTTTAAAATTTGAAGGTAAAAAACTGCGCTCTATGCATGGTAAAATACGGTATGTGGGGCTGTACAGCGACTTACACAGAGCCCTTTACTAACATTTGTGGGGCTGTACAGTGAGTTACATAGAGCCCTTTACTGACTTATGTGGGGCTGTACAGTGACTTACAGTACTTAAACAAACGCCACTCCCGCTGTATTCATCTCACTGTGTTCGCTTATCAATATGAACCCCGCAATGGGTGTTCAGATCAAATGTTGCGGGGCCATTTACCATAAGGCTAACACCGCAAATCACTGTGGACACATAATATCTACCGCGGTGTTCATCATGTTCGCTTAAAAAAAATTATTGAACATAAATGTATTGTATTTGTTTAAATATTTGTTATTTGTTTAAATACTGTGGCTTAATAAACTGAATTGTATCGGTAACTGTATACATACCGCTTTTGTTATGTTCACATGTATCCAATAATCCAATAAAATTACAACATCACTTACAAAAAAATAATCGTAACATTTATGACAATAAAAATGTTTAAAAGAATTTCATAAACACAACCATATGCCTACTGTACACCATTTTTCAGAAGTGTAAAGAGTACAGTGCATTATGAGACACAGTTTTTATTGGATGAGCGAATTTAAATTTAGATGCAATACGATCATGCACAATTAATTTTTTTATTTAATCCACGGCTCTCAATCCATTTTAGGGGAAGCGGGTCGCTACCCATAGCAGGGGGAATTTTCGCGGCGTTTCCCTTTTGGGGGGATTTTTTACTTACTCTCTAATTATAACATTTGTACATGTTTGCACTATATTCATTGCTTTTTCATATTTTTTTTTTTGGGGGGGGGGGGGGTGGATTTTTTCCCCCAAAATGGGAAAAAAGTATACTTTTCAGGGGGGGGGGGGGGAGGGGGGGGGGGGAATGCGGCCGCATTTCGGCCGTGGATTTGACAGATTGAGGGCCCTTTAACAGAGTTGGCACCAATCGACCGCCCCCGGTTTTTACCGGTTAAAACCGCCCCGGTCAATACTCCCGAAGTGGTCATTACTGGTCAATACTGGTTGATAGATCTTTACCCCCAATTTTGATTAATATTCCATGCCTAATTAAACAATATTGATAGTATAAATTAAGCAGACATGTTGCCAATAATGTCTTTAGCTATTAATACTCACTATTTTATACCTGTTCATGCAATTTGTAGGCCAATCTCTCAAAATTTTGCAAATTAGTCAAAGTTGGTCAATTGGATTTTTCTGTTTGATTGAACTTTTTTTCATTTCTAATGAATTATGAATGCTCAGATAAGCATGTGCTTGATTCAACAAGAACCTGTTATGTACCGTAAATCCACGAATATAATACGCACTTTTTTACCTGCCAATTTTTTCTTCAAGTAGGGGGTGCTTATAATATACGAGTTTAGAGCAGAACAAAATTTTTCCTGTGCAAATTTTCAACTTAATCGTTGTTATTCGCTTTGCGGCAACCATTTTGAACTACACCATTACATCAAAGGGGTGCAACAGGGCTCGCGCTGTCGTTCGCAATTTGAGCCATTTGCGAAAATATTGAGAATTTGGCTCAATAAAAATCTTATTTGCGAAAATCTAGTAAAATTTCATTGAAAACATCCGCCATTTATATCGGACTGGTTTTCTATATTTGTCTCTTTGTTTTAATGAAAGTGTTCGCAATTCGAACATTAAACGAAACCCGGTCTGTACCCGATTATGAGACATCGCTTGACCTTATTGTTATTGAAATGCGCATGGTAGCTGGCCAATCAACATTGAGCTCGCTTACACATGAAATGACGTTGTCGAATGAAACGTGGGAACGGGAGGAGCTATCGGATAATATTGGGTCATTCATGCGCAGACACTGTAAACTTTGAATACAGAGTAAATATCGTCGTCTGCCTTCAAAATAGCGACTGGACGCTAAGTCGTATAAAGAGATTAGCAAATGAAAAAAAACAACTGACAATACCCGTAAATAAATATTTCTTAGCTGACCACTATTTATCTTTCTACCGCATATTTACCATATCTGAAGTAAAGAGTGGTAATTAAATAATTAGTTTTATGATGCTAATAGAGTCTATTACACCTTTCTGCCTATTGCCGAATTAAATTGAAAGGTGATAATTAATTTGTTTTTTACTCCCAAACTAGCCTTAATGACAGCAGCATATTTTAATTAAAGAGATCATGAAAAACACGAGCGGTTTAATTGTATTTTAAGTTTAATTAAAGTATCGGAAAAGTAATTCATTTAGACAACTATAAAAACTGAAGTACATGTAACCATTTTGTCTTCTTATTACTTTATTATTATTATAATTATTATCGTCCTGATTATTGTCGAATCGAATTCAATGTGAAAACAAAAGACAGCGTCTCTGCTTCTTTCTTTTGCAATTATGACTGCTTGACCCGGATGTCAGCAAGCGGCCCGTGTGTTATCGGTAACAATAAATGGTAATATAAACAATTGACAGAGATATTTATTATGCAACTGTCATGACAACAGCACTATAACACATCCCGATCAATATACTGGGGTATTACTGTGAAACAGATAGTTGACAACACCAAATTGATTTGCTATTTTCACAACACAAAAATATATTGACAATTTTTTTCGGAAATGGCCGATTTCGGACACTGATTTTTTAGTGCGTATTTTACTCGGATTTACAATTTTTACCAATTAATTTTGACCAAACTCAGGGGTGCGTATTATACACGAGGGCGTATGATACATTGTATTCGTGGATTTACGGTAATTACTGTGTATGAGTTGTTCATCATGCCCCACTTTCCCCACAGTCTTCTCACCTATACAGGTTGGGGCATCCAAAACTGATAATAGGGCCTTAAATGGCACCTTTTTGACATGAGCCTTACTAATGTAATGTATTCTTGCCAAGATTTCTTTAAATACTTTCTAAACAAAATAGTGAAAAATCTTTTATTTTCAATTAATATAAAAATAAAAAACATTATTAGAAATAATTATTAAAAGAAAAAAAATAATTGAAAAGAAGAGTCTAGAGTAGACCCACAATTGGAAAACATTATTTGTTGTCAAAATCAAGAACTTTGATTGCTTATTCATTTGAATACCAATTGAACTTTAAAATATGAAAGGGAAAAAAAAACTCTTAATACAGAAAGGAGACATGTTAGAAGAAACTATTAAATTAATAGCAAGTAATCTCCTTTTGTGTGAGTGATATGAAATAGCCTAAAGGCAGATTTGCTTAATTGTCAATATCAGAGACATATAACACTGCATGCATTTTAATACCAATTAAGGCTTAGGGGCCAGATTTATGACCCTAGAAAACACAAGAGCTCTGTTTGTCCATGCTTATCAAATAGATATATCAATAGATAAGTGAAATACTATGGTAACTACAATAGTAATAATACTTTAGTAACAGATGTAATACACTGAGATAAAGATATTGCCTTAGTCCTTATGTATTTGAGGCTGTTTTCATAAACAATAAAGAAGTAATTTTTTACAGCTTTTAAGATTTTTTTACAATAAATAACTCAAAAAAGTTTATTAATTACAGAATAATTATTGATTTAATATAAAATAGCTCCTTTGTGATGTTTAAATGCTTCAATTTTCAATCGACCAGTATTGACCAGTAATGGCCAGTAATGACCAGTATTGACCGGTTTTAACCGGGTATTGACCCCCGGCCTGGTCAATACTCAATTGACCAGTCAATATGCCAACCCTACCCTGTAATCATACGCAGTAATGTAAAAACAAGAGATGTGTTTGTCAAAAACACAATGCCCCCTATTGCGCTGCTTTGAAGCAATAAATTTGACCTTTGACCTTGAAGGATGACCTTGACCTTTCACCACTCAAAACGTGCCGCTTCATGAGATACACAAGCATGCCAAATATCAAGTTGCTATGTTCAATATTAAAAAAGTTATGACCAAACATTAACGAAGGTTAAAGTTTTAGGAAAGAAAAAAACAATGATATTTGACCTTTGACCTTGAAGGATGACCTTGACCTTTATTTTTCACCACTCAAAATGTGCAGCTCCATGAGATACACATGCATGCCAAATCTGAAGTTGCTATCTACAATATTGCAAAAGTTATAAAAGTTTAACCAAGGTTTAAGTTTTGTGACATACACAATGACTGAATGACACAATGACAGACAGACAGACAGAGAGGCCAAAAACAGTTAAACATGCTTCCCGGGGACTTTCTGATTATGGGTAAAAATGAAAGTGTATATCTGTTAACATTTACACTGCCTTAGCATGTAAATAAATCGTCTGGATTATTTCATTTATTTTTCTTATAGGTACTGCTCTGATAGGGAATACATGAAATAAACACTGACTGTGTGGTTTCTAGAGTGTTAACAAGGTTTTACTATATACATGTAGCCATATAAGGAAAAATGCCCTGCCCACTGGTGGCCATATTTTTCAACCAACTGGAACCAATTTTGAACTCGCCAAAGACATTCTTGGGACAAATCTTCTGATGAAGTTTCATGATGATCTGACATTTAATGTGGCCTCGAGAGTGTTAACAAGGTTAACCATAGCCATATAAGGAAAAATGCCCCACCCAATGGAGGCCATGTTTTTCAGTCAACAGGAATCATTTTCAAACTCATCAAAGATATCATTTGGACAAATCTTCTGACCAAGTTTCATGAAGATTGGACAATAAATGTGGCATCTAGAGTGTTAACAATGATTGACTATAGCCATATACAGCCATATATGAAAAAATGCCCGCCCCCTGGCGGCCATGTTTTTCAACCAACCATGCCAATTTTCGAACCCATTTTAGATATCATTAAGATGTATCTTCTGAAGAAATTTCATTAAAATTACATTAAATTAGACAATAAATGTGGCCTCTAGGGTGTTAACAAGGCAAATTTTGAGGCAGCACGATGCACAACGCATGACGGACAAAAGGTGATCACAAAGTCAAAAGCTCACCATGAGTAGATTGTGCTCAGGTGAGCTTAAAATGAGGTTGGGCAACCAAGGCTAAAATATTTATGTATAATCATGTGTGAAATTATTGAATATATCGTTCACAGCAAAGTTCAGTTCTTTGATATTTTCTTTTGCCTAGACAAATTTTTGAAGCCATGCAACAAAAACTTAAGATAATTATATGCATTGTTTGAAGTGATTAAATAAACAGATCCTCTGCCCTTTAAATGTTTTTTTGGTTATAAAATGTTCTAAGAAAACAATTAAATCCTCTATAAAAGTAGTATTAAAAGAAGAGGGCTATGATGGTAGCATGAATTAACAAGGGAGGCAACTAGCGATATCAGTAAACAAAAAGTCACACTTTATTATCTTTCTTTACCTGGGTCTAATAAACAGTACTAAAGCATCCAATCACATCTATTAGTTTCCTTCTTTATAAAGTACCGGAAATTGTCACTTTCCCAATTGGGAAAAAATACAAATTCCCAATAGACCAGTTTCATAATACTACCACTGTTGCTATTTTTACATATCACGTGACGTGTCAAATTTCAGAATGAGGCTGAACGTGTATAGATCTTTGGCGGAGCATATCGATGATTATGAACCAGTTGATTTTTATTAATTACATTCGGGATTTTCATAAGCACTGACACTGGTTACAATTACGGCTAACACGTGCATACATGGATGTGTTGTTTAGTTAATAAATTGATGAGGGGTTATAAAATAAATATTCTCACACCTAAGTTATATTTGAAAGCCCTAGTATATAGTACGACTAGCAGGGATTTCAATAGATTTTAAAAACCAGGAGTCAATGACCCCTGGACTGAAATTTTGAGGAGTCAAATTGAAAAATGGTGGGGTCAATTTTGAAGCGCGTTAATTGTGTTTTTGTCTGTATTATTCAATTTTTTAGATAAAAATATGCTCTAAGAGTAACACAATATCTTTAAAATTTATACTGCTTTATTAAATAACAATACCATGATACATAACACAACATATTTTAATGAATTGGTACATTAAATATACTTCCTTATAGTTATAACACATTTAAGTCTTTTAACACATTTTAATAATTTAAGATATGTACCGGTAGCACCTTTTCATCACATATTTATCGTCATTATATTATCATCATCCCTATGATAGCTTTTCTAATAAAACGCAATCTAAATGCATGGAACATCTAGTATATCTATTACTGTTTATCCGAATACTATACATGTCCGAAATATGTACACTTTGAAATGCCTTACCTGTAGTGGATTTACTTTAATAATCCAAATTTTTCTTGTTGTTATCGGGTGTAACAAACCTTATTAAATGTTTGTTAAATCCAGTTAATGCTTTCTCCATTATTGAATCGCCATAACTTGCAATTTCAATCGCCAGCTTTGAATTGTAGATACGCGGGTTGAATGTTAAGTCCGCCATTTACAATGTCGAAGGTCATGACGCAGCAATTTAATTCTACTCGGATAATTTATATCTTATCGAGAAAATGTGTTTTCTCAATGTTTATGTGTAGTATTATTACTTGTTAGTATAAAAATTGAACTGTGATTCCAGTTTATACAAAATGGGTGTTACTCGTAATTATCGGTGGATTAACAACTGGCAAAACTCGCTGGACTTCGATCTACTATTGGATCTACGTAATTAAAAGACCTTTGATCAATATGGTTTTTACTTTAATTAATTTCGCCGACTTTCTTTAACCGTGCCGTCTGAAAAGCCTGCAAAAAACCTGCAATTATCGGATGGTCAATCAATTATCACGTAATCACTGCTGCTAATTACCCAGTTAGTGGGCACGCATTATTTAGACGGTGACATGTGTTTTGGAAGAGATGAGATAAGATAAACAACGCCCGGGGTATACCCTCGATTATAGACAGAGTTTCAAATACTGAAACATTGATTTCAATAAGAAGCACAGCGGGATTTATTCATGGAACTCGAGATGTTAACTGACTGACGCACGGTCAAATTTTCGACGCGTCAAAATGACGCACAGCAGAAAAAAGGGTTGCGTCAAAAATGAGTCATTTTTAATTTGCTCGCGTCAAAACGCAGGATTCTGCGTCTATTGAAATCCCTGCACTAGTGTATACGTGTATATACATTTTATTCACATTCAAGATACCTATTGACATCAGAGCAAATGTGATCCGAAGAATAAACATTGATAAGTGCACAAAACAAAGATATACAAAAGTTGTATAATACAAAACGTTATTATATAACTTAAAGTCTCTGTTTGTTGGTCTGTAATATTTTTCACGAACGATCGAACGTGTAAAATGTGTATTGACTCAATCATAAGAAAAAGCAATAGAAAATACAAAGCACATGAACTTTTTAAATGTTATGTCATTTTTCGTTTAACTTTAATTAATGTTATTTTATACAGGTGAAAATACGAACATGGAGCAAACTGATCTGTCTATGCATGCACCTTGATTTCTCTTTTAACGTGATTATGAGTGATAAATATATGTCACTTCATGTCATACATATGTAAATATCTCTTGTGTGAGTGTGTGTCTTTATTTTTCGGAAAAATTCTTTAACCCCGGTCAATGAAAATGCTTGTTTTAATTGTGTTCTTCCATACACCAACGAACACTCTTTATAAGACTATGTAATGACGAAGTTTTATTTTAGCGGTACCCGCTAAATAGGTTTTGTGTTTAGCATAAAAGTTAATAAATATTTCAAATGTATTAATAAGTATTAAGCACTTAACTATGTATCCGAAAATTCTTTCACAAGGAGAATCGTTCCTACGCTTATTTTGATAAGGCGGACATACATTCATATGTTGTTATACTACCAGGACATTCATTCACACGCTATTTATACATCCCGGACAATCGTTCCAACATTATTTAGACAGACGAGATATATATATATATACTCCTAAATGGTTTTAACGCCCAGATTTCTGCACGGTTTGGCAAATTAGAGATCTCAGTGTAAGTCAATATATATCGAATATTTTTTAACGTTTTCATTATCATGATCACGAAAAAATAGTAAAACAATATAAAGTATAACGGAAAATATGAATAAATTATTTTTTTAACTATTTTAATAACGACATATTAAAATATCGGATACAATGCCCAGTGTCATATTATTTTGATAAAATGTGATAATAATGACGGGGATAGCAATTATTCAGGAACGAATCTCTGGGCTGTCCAAATAACAAAGGAACGAATGTCCGCACTGTCAAAATTATGTAGGAACCATTATCTGCATTGTCAAAAACATAGGAACGAATGTCCGCCTGTGTGAAAAAAAGGCTAGGACGAATGTCCAGCATTCTCTGTATAATTATGATTTACACTGGCTTATATCCATACAAAATTTAGTTTGAGTATTTGGCGTTACATTAGTCTTAGAAATGACTACGCAATACTTCTACCCCGACAGATATTGGAGTACCATACATGGTGTTCAATGACCAGGCATCTACCACGGGTGGTTTATGACACCATGCTGTTATTTAGTATTTGTCGGCACAGTATCTGATCATAACAAGATAATGGATTTATCCGGAACACAGGGGCTATTAAACCACAGATGTATCAATAAACAAGATAGATCTTTATTCAAACAGCGCGATATAAAAGCTCTAACGAAGCGTGTCAAATGTGTGAAATATGAAGAAAACAAGTACTTTTATTAAGACAATTTATTTAATGTATTGACACTTATAATGTCAAGTACATATTTATAACTTATTCTGACAATGTCATATTGTATTTTTTGAGTCGTTACATCGCCTAATGTTCAAAAGAGTGAAAGGTTTAAATCAGATGCGGTGTTGAGCGGGACTATTGAAAATTTATACACGTTCAGCCTCGTTCTGGAGTTCTACGAGTCACGTGACTTTGTGCTCTTATCAATTTTGGCTTATTGTGAAAAGGGTCTATTGCGGTCCAAAAAATTGAAAGTTTCAAAAAAAAAGTTTTTATTTTTTTTATATACAAAATGCAGCATTTACACTACGCATATATTTAATTATTTACAGTTTAAAACAAGACTATTGTCAAGCAATATGGTCCCCTACCGGCTCCACCATTGTCAGAAATTCCACCATTTTCAGAATTTTTTTTCTTTTCTGGTTGCCATAGCAACCACAATTTTTGACGTAGGAACAAAATGAAATGACATGCATAATGTCCATATTGCCATCTATCAATGTTCCAAGTTTCATGAAAAAATATTAAGAACTTTTTAAGTTATCGCAGGATCCAGAAAAACCACCATTTTCAGCAGTATTTCTTGTCTATTTGTTGCCATTGCAACCAGAATTTTTGACGTAGGAACAAAATGAAATGACGTGCATAATGTCCATAATGCCATCTATCCATGTTTCAAGTTTCATGAAAAAATATTAAGAACTTTTAAAGTTATCGCAGGATCCAGAAAAGTGTGACGGACGGACGGAGCGCAAACCATAAGTCCCCTCCGGTGAAACCAGTAGGGGACAATAACTTTATTTGACAGGAAAGGTATCCTCTATTCTTATAACTTTGTGCAGCCTTATAAGATTGTGTACTTTTTTATGACATAAACTTCTAAGCAACATTCGAACGCACATACCCGAAAACTGTTCCTTTTTGTAACGCTAGAATTTCCACAGCCGATAAGACAACAATCATGAGGAAAAAACAATAAATATGATAGCAATTGCCCGTTTTTCTGACCCTGTTCCCATAGAAATAGCCCAAACAATTTTTAAAATCTGCACATTTCCTTCACCAGACGGACGCGGCTAATATGTTTGTCAATGACTTGATTGTAAAATGGTTAGTGTTTTTCCCAGGCCGTTTTAGCGTGGCGCTGCCCCATGCCATTTTTTTGTTGCGCCACGCTGCCCCTTTCAAAGTTATTTAGCGCCACGCTGCCCTTTCATGACATGACCACCCGCTGTTTTCAGCGCCCTTATTGATAACATCTTAATAGCCCTTTGTCCAAACTACTTTGCCGACAAGTATCAGAGTATGGCCCCAAGGCCGCAAAGATTCGCTCAGTTATGAATTAGTCAAGCGTGAATAACTCCGTGTCAATATTTATCGATAATTTCAGTGGCTTATACTGAGCACATTAATTGGTCGGTAATGTGTACTGGTCCACGATAAAATAGTGGACAGTTACTTCTGAGACTTTTATTGAAAACCTAGATTTTCCTCGTGGAAAATGTGCATTTCATGCATAATACAGTAATATCAAAACATTTATTTTAGACTTAAATAATTAATTATTGACATAATTAGCTCTACTGTAATGTTTTCTAAATAAACAAAATGCGAATCACGTATAAGGCGGACATATAATACGTGTTTACGTTGCTATGCGCACCTGCAACAAGATGGCGTACAATACAGCAAATATGGTTGTTAATGGTTGAGTCGTGGTTTCTGTTTGATTCGTGGGTATAGAAATCGCGTGAAATCTCGCGATAGAACGTTCGCACATGATGCAGTTCCTTACGGAAAAATGTTTTGACACGGTCACCATTTTTTTCCGATCAAAAATGCGTCAAAAACAAGTAAATAGTGTAATTCATCATAACTTGATAGGTCCTTATTAAGTATATTCTCATTTATGTATTGTTTATATAGTGTTTCAAAGTAACACAAAATTGTTTATTTATGAGTATTTACCATGCTACCTCGTCTGTTGACATTTTTTCAGAAGAAATTAACCTGTCCTGCAAGGTCAGTTTAAAGGCTATTTATAGTATGCAAATCTTGAAATTCTGGCAGCCAATCAAAACCCACGAATCAACCTGAAGCTTATTTTCATGATGGTAGTTTGACACTATCAACACAGTCGATTATTTTGATGTTTAAAGACGATAAACATTTGGAAAAAAGCAACAAATCTTAAAGAAGAAAGGTTAATAAGTATTTTCATTATGATTAATAGTCATATATTTATAAAATATTTGTGATGTAACAACTTTATGAAAATTACCCACGACTTAACCAGACTATAGCATAAATTGTGACTCTCGGCGAAAATAGCAAATAACGATCAAATTAACGATGGAGATCACACATTTAGAAGGAATTAATGAAATGCATGAGATAAGGAACGATGCATTAAACGTTAAACACAACAACAACATATTTATTAGTAATCTGTTCAGTTGGTGTATGTCACCGAAACGAGTGTTTGCAAATTGTTAGCGTTCAGTTTACTCATTTTACTGGCAAAACTTCTGACAAGATTATCGTTAGAAAATGGGATAAGACAAACATGGTTTCATTTACTGTGAAACCATTATTATTCGTCACCTTAAGTATATATCAAGTACAAGATGTTATAAGGCTGCACGAAGTTATACTTAAAGGAACAGAGGATACAAGCTTTTGCCTTTTTTGGACCGGTCTTTGTTTTTGGAAATCCATTTATTTTAATTTTCGATACCAGTTGATTGCCAAGGTTGTACAATGCTTGTACAGAAACGAAACAAATAGTAGTAACATTTAAGATTGCTTCGAAGAGGCCAAATGCAATATAATCAATACCTGTCACTTTGCTGTCGATTAGACATTTTTGTCACAGAACGCCATTGGGCATGGTAAAAAATATGAAGTGCCTGTTTCGATCGTCGTCAGCGATAAAACTAATTTCATCGTTATCATCACCAATTCGACGAACGTATAAAACCATCACGATATAAGCATTCAGTTGTAGTAACAATTTTGCACTTATTGACACAGCAATGTTCTCGCCATATTTATTTGTTGTATTCGGAAGATATTCAACGATTCAAGATTCAGCTTTGGGAGGTCTTAACAAAAATCTATCAATAAACAGCAGAGGCGTAGCGAGGGAGGGGGCATGGAGGGCAATTAGCAACGGGCGCCAACGAACATATTCGTGTGGGACTAGAATTTATAGCACCAGACACCTGTCTACTACGATAGAGCGAACGGGTGTCTAGGTAATGTAGAACCGGTTCTGAGCTGACTAGCAGTCTCGTTCTGGAAATACGACCTTGAATTAAGGCGCCCATTATGAGACTAGGCAATAACAAAGAGAGACGTTCTTTTTATAGAGGTGTTTTTCGGCATAGCTGTTTAACGTCACTTTTGACCTGACCTGACCTTTGTAAGTGTCCAATAAAATTCAAATAAAATTTCCCGCGGCTAGACACGAATTAATACACTTCATTGGCTGATTTGAGCATACCACCAGAACATTGGAAACATGACCACGTCTTTGTAACACTGTTTTTCTGCGTGTTCAGCATGAAACAATTTAATCTCTAATGAAAAGGCTTGATAGATAGTACAGCTTTACACTCAACTCTTGACATCAATACAGTTTGTGCTAGCACCTTTTATTTTCAGAGGATTGGCAGCGCCAGAGCGTTTGTACTTAAAGGCTATGTTCTCATATTTAGTAATTACTTCCATATTCCTGTCTGTGTACTAGTATATTTAAGTTCATAAAAAAGTATCGGTTTTCCCTTTTTCTGATAATCGTTTGGGCCAAACCATTTCAAATTGTTTTCGGAATTGAACATTTAACATGTAAACGTATAAAGTTTTAAACAAGCCGTCGTTTCAGCAGTGGGAGCGTGGCCTCATTTTTATGCATTGCATTCCAACCCGCAAGGTATCAGGGTCGGTTCGCGGCTAGTAAAATAATCGTTATATAATATAGACGCTATCGCGTGAACTAGGTGAACTAGAATTTTCTTTAGACCAGAAATATGTTAAATGAAGATACATTATTCAGCTATATAATTATGGTATGTCAATAATAGATTCTTAATGTGTTTGCAACAATACCATGATACATATAATTTTTGATTAATTTAACAAGAATTACTCCACCATATTGACTAATGTATTAAGCATTAGCGCGATGATTCTCGATACTGTTAATAATCGCATCAAATAGCAATGCCCGACAAACCACTAAAACAGGTTTGTTCGAAGAACGCGCGTATAAATATAAAAAATATGTACGGATACTTCGCGTGTGGCCGGTTGACTCATATGTTTTAATTTCACTCCCATTCTTCTTTTGGTTTTCTGTTTTGTAACTATAGGTTTATGACCAGCAATATGTAAGAATGTAAAATAAGCCGCGAAAACTCCGCGTAACATCCCGAACTGCGTGTGATGCAGCTAAGAACTGCACAGAAAGACATCTCATTCATTGGACTCTTCACCTTTCACCATCTCCAACCACAATCAACGCCGTATATCTTTTTTTTAAAGATATTTCTTGTTTCTTAGTTTTCTAGGACGATTGTGAGAAATTCGTTGGTCCCACGCGTAAGTAGAATAGTTGTGAGTAAGGCTCAAATGATCCTAAAAGCATTGCCAATTTTTATTGTTCATGTAAAGTAAACAAATTCGAACCACAAGTAAGCATACAGTCCTAAAGTATTTCGTGTAATAAAGTTATTACCAACAATGTTCAGTCGGAATTTTAAAACAGATGAAGCGCTAGATTTGAAGTTGTTAAAGCAAACTTTTAGGGGTTAAGGGAACTATTTGAAGAAAATTTGCTAGAGAAACTTTAATACGAATCAGTCAAATGATACTAGAACTGATGCAGAAGGTCAATGATGCAGCATATGATCTTAAAACATTCGAAATACAAATTAACTCAACGCACGATTGTTTGTGCTAACACGCACTTAATAGTGCAAAGATAACATGTGAAGAATGGGGGATTTAAATTAAAAGACGAATCAGGAGAAGGAGGTGGATGCCCGTAAAGTTGGCACGGCGGGATAGCGAGCTTTCTGCAGATGAGAAGGTTAATTGTGTGCGTAAGGAGGAGTCTTTTGGATAGATTTCATCAGGAAATAACAGCTAGACCAATTCATCTCATTCCCCAATTTTCGAATTTCTACTGGATGTCCACAATCTTGTTCAAAGCGAGAATTGATTATCCTTCGCAAAAATTGCTTCGATTGAGCAATTTTTTTATGACACTGAATAGAATGCAAATACATGTAACTTTTCAACGAGATTCCTGTAAAATGTTACCTACTACGAGAGGTGATGCCTTACAATCGAGACCTTTGACACTTTATTTTTTTATTGTGTCGTATTGTTATGTGTTTCCAAATGTGCGTATTGCCTTGCAAATTCTTGTTACAAAAGCAGTATCAATAGCCAGTTGCGAGCTTTCCTTCAGCAAGCTCATGCCAAATCTCTATTATCTTAGGGCATTGATGGGACAAGATCATCGCTGTGATTGTGCAATTATCAGTATAGAGAAGAAAACAGTTGAAAAAAGACTTTGATGCTATCATTGACAAAATTTGCGGGCATGAAGGGGAGATGTTAGTATTAAGTATAATGCATTTTTGGCATTGGCATGTTGGGTGGCTGTTGATATAGACTAACCGTTAATATCATTTTTGTTGCCGTTGTAGCAGTTTTGCATATAATTTTCTCCAAATTGTCTTCCTATGGTATCTTTTTAGCTAACCTGAGCACAACGTTCTCAAGTTGAGCTTTTGTGGTCCACCTTTGTCCGTCGTGTGTCGTCGACTTTGCCTGATTTGGTGATAGTGTTATTTTGGTATAATGAGCATCGACTTATGTGCTCTTTTTTCAATGGAACCGAATACATGTACTGTACTTCAAAGTTTCACGTTGAGTGATAGGGCTGCACAATTTATACATTGTACCCGGGCGCTGAATACTGTCGCTGCGCCTCTGATAAACAGTGATTGAACAGGTCTTTGTTCTCACCCTTTATTTTAAAACGAAACAACCAATCATCATTTGAGATATAAACGGATCTGTAAGATTAAACTGATTTGATCAGAAGAAATCTTCGTATTGCGAGCGGTCATTATGTGATCCTATTTGCAACATTCTACTCCCTACAGATACGTAAGTACAATAGAGGCTCAAAACATTTAAGAACCAATGATCACGTTGCCTAACCAGAGTCCTATTTGTTTGTATAGGTCCCTGGCCAAACCAATACGGATAATACCTTAAACGTGAAACGGCAACGGATCATATCAGTCATAAAATAAACAAGACGAAATTCAGGATGTGCCTGATATTGGAAGTTCAAATGGTTACAAAACCGCTTAAAGTATCCTTTTCACAGATTTTTTCATGTATTGAAGTTTGTCATTAAATGCTTCATATTGATAAATGTAAACATTGGATTTAAAAAGCTCCAGTTAATAAAACAACAAGAATACAATTGAATAAAAAAGTAACCCTTAACTGGGCTCGAACCACTGACCCCTGGAGTCCTGGAGTAAAAGTCAACTGCTAAGACCACTCGACCATCCGTGTTCATAAAATGACGGATGTATTTTATATTTTATATAAGCAATCCTCATAGTTTCATAAAATATAACGACAACAACCGAACTTTCCAAATTATTCAATCGTTTCGCGTTGCAACGCTTTATAAATTTCAGGTTTTTAAATCGTCAAAAGATGCATACAATTAAAATTTTAGAGCATGGTAAATGTTCAGTATTACTGTTTCCTCACAAATATCACAACTCGAAAATTTGCGAATCTGAAGCAACTTTTGTCAATTAACCAAAACGTGAAAAGGCCCCTTTAAGTATGCCAAATACTTTTGCTCACGGAAAATTATGGTATTCCAGCTAATGGTTTACTTCAAAATTCGATATGAAAATTAAAAAAAAATCAAAACGAACGAACACAAAAGAACCATACCATACACCTATCTCATAGTCATGAAATAGTTATAAATACTTGCTTTTTTGTAACTGGAGAGAAAAAATATTAAACTACTTCTACTTTACAATGTTGTCATTCAGATGTATAATAAAATCATAGAAAATAATAAGGTCGCATATTGATTTCACTGGCACCAAATAACTGACGAAACCATTAAATACTGGAATCGCATAAATTCCGGAAACACGACACTAGATAATACACGAAATCAATTGATACATATACAGATGATTACGCGGTACGTGCTTTTCAGTACGGTTTATAAACAACATGTGCACATCGTATGTGACACGTTAAATATAGTACTTGAAGCTGGTGCTCAAATTGATATGAGTTGTCGATTCGAATTGTTTCGCAATTATATTCGCAATTTTCTGTGAAATTCACCCCCCCCCCCCCAAAAAAAAAAAAAAAGATTTAATGCCCACTTAGAAAAACATTAAAGAATCTTATAATATTATTGCCGAGGCTGTGAAAAGGGGGTTTAATGCATGTGCGTAAAGGGACGCCCCGGATTAGCATGTGCAGTCCGCAAAGTATAATCAGGGACGACATTTCCGCCTTAACTTGATTTTTGCTATGGAGAGTTTCTTGAACAGAAAATTTTATAAAAGCGTTAACTGTCGTCTCTGATTAGCCTGTTCTTATCTTGGACGGCTTTTTACGCACATGCATTAAACCCCATTTTCACAGAGAACGGCCCATATTTATTCGCACAGACTCGTTCACGCGCTTGTTCTGTAATTGACAGAAATTAGCATAATTCTGACATTCATTCACACAACAGTTTTGAGATTTACTTAGATATTGCCATTAAATAGTTTATTCTGATATTCATGCATACACCAGTTTTGAGATTTGCTTAGAATCGTTCTTACACTAGTTATGGGCATTGTTTTTTCATGGACATGTTTTTCTTCACTATCGGGTGTCAAAGCTGATAATTTTAGTTTTTCCCTTGTCTCTGAAAGTAAGATTTTCAAATATTTGAATTCTCTTAGTTCAAATAAAGCTACTGGGTTAGACGGTATCTCCTCTCGATTTGTGAAAGATGCTGCCCCAATGATTTTAGCCCCACTTGCCCACATAATTAATATGTCCATCATCCAAGGTTCTGTACCGGATGACCTGAAGTCAGCTCGAGTGGTCCCATTATTTAAGAAAAATGACAAGACGGAGGTTGGTAATTATCGCCCAGTATCAGTTCTTAGTGCTATATCCAAAGCATTGGAAAAGGTTATCTTTGATCAGGTTGAAAAATATCTGTCTTAAAATAATCTCCTGTATGATTTCCAGTCACATGTCTCATTCATCTTTTAGATAACATTAGGTTCCAAATGGACAAAGGTAATCTTGTTGGTATGGTTTTGCTGGATTTGCAGAAAGCCTTTGATACTGTTGATCATGGCATCCTATTGATGAAGTTGAAGGTGTTGGGTGTCTCAAAGGTTACTGTTCAGTGGTTTACTTCATATTTGTCGGATCAGCATCGAATGGTTGATGTTCGTGGTAGTCAATCTTCTTGAGCAACGATAACATGTGGTGTTCCCCAGGGCTCTATTTTAGGACCGTTGTTGTTTATTATCTACGTCAATGACATGTCTGGTGCAGTAAAGAATAAGTTGTTACTGTGTGCAGATGATTTTGGTATTTTGGCATTTGGTAAGGATAGGTCTGAACTTGAATTAGTTTTGAGCTCCGAAATGAATGTTCTAAGTGAATGGTTAATTTGTAATAAGCTATCTTTGCATTTGGGTAAGACAGGATCTGTTTTGTTTGGCTCCAAAGCAAGGTTAAAATCTGAACCACATCTTAATGTTGTATGCAATGGTAAACCTATTGAAGCTAAGGATTCTGTTATTTATCTTGGGGCCACTAACTAGAAACTAAGGAATAAATTACAGGTCACCCAGAACAGAATGATCAGATTTGCGTTGGATCTTGAAGCAATGGCTCATATAGATCAAAGTCATTTTGTCAAGCTAAACTGGTTACCAGTCTCTAAAAGGGTTGATCAAATCATGTTGTGCCTTGTGTTCAAAATCTACAGTGGTAAATCACCAGGTTACCTAAATGAGCATTTCATTCCACTTAGCTCAATTCATAACTATCCCACTAGGTTTAGAGTGTCAGTTGGTGCTTCCAGTAATTCATTCACAGACACTGGAAGATTTTGTTTGCCCAAGGTTAAAGGTTTGGGTAAACAGTCATTTGCATATCAAGGTTGTTCTCACTGGAATGAAATGCCACAACATATGAGACAGGCTAAGAACCTCCCCAATTTCAAGTACACCCTCAAAAGCCATCTGCTTGATACTATTTGAGTTTTTTTATATATAGTTTTATAGTTTTATTTGCATTTTAATAGTGCAAAGTAATGCAATGTAAATTCTGTGATACTTTATACTTCATGTCTGTGATAATGATCTCTGAGATTAATTCAGCATTCAATTTTGCTCATAAAGGTTTAATTAGTTGTTGTTCCTAGGTCAACTACATTAAATTTATTAAGGACCACAATGGAAATAAGGATTTACTTCTCCTTTTTGTGCTATCCTTGTATTTTAATGTTTGTGACATGGTTTACATTTTTAGTACACACAAACATTTATATATATATAACATTTATTTACCAATAATAGTATTATTATTTTACTGTCTCAAATGTTTATATTAGTTAAATTATTTATTGATTTTTTTTAAACATGTATCTCTGTTTGCTTCATTTATCAACTGTTATGCTATTTTAAATTATTGGTTTGCTATTTCTTATGCCATAAGCAGATAAAACTTATTTTCTGTGTAATATATGCTTTATGTACCATGTTTTACAAATTGTTAAAATATGAAATAAATGAATGAATGAATACTGACAGTAACTACCGGTAGTTCAGTAATTTGCGGACATTTTTTACAGACATTCGTACAGACCCTAGTTTTGTGATATGGGGACATTGATGTGTACGACTATTTGTTTCTACATTACTTCTGCCATTTCAGGACATTGTTTCCTGCGAATATTTGATCCGACACAAGATCTTTTATTGGCAGACTTTGATAGCTTATACATGGGTTTAGACAATATGTTGACCATACACTTTGAATGACGAAGACTTTCTTGTTTCATCCAAGGCACTGATTTGTTTGTGTATAAATGAACAAATAAAAACTACCACTAACTTGGTTCCATACAGTTAAAAATAAGGCAATAAACACTAAACAATTTGCAATGACAAAGTAAATGTGATTTCAAAGATGTTGATTATCATAATTATTGAAAGGTTAAGAGATGGTACCTGAACAGAGCAAGTGAAATCATGAGCACTAAATGACTAAACAAGGATATTAGTAAATGTCAGCATGCCTTCCCATGCATTTTGTAAACTTGTTGACATTCAATCAACACAGCAATGATATGAACATGTGAAAATATGACAACTTATGGAGAGAGTAATATTGGGTCTATATTGATTATCTTATTTAACTTTCTAAAGCTAATGTACATATTGTTTAGAAAAAAAACTGGCTGCTTACTGCCAGAATTTAACAATACAAGTAATCAAATTGTGTATTTTGTCCTGGTATAAAAATAAAAACAATTGCAAAATAATTATTACTGGTAACCTGACGTTTCTACATACAAAACGGGAAATTATTCTGCAAAAGAGCTGGTCACATTTAAAATCTTGTTTAGTGTCTCATATTAAAGAGAACAATAGCCTGAATAGTCGAGCTTTTGTGGAATATCTGGGATGAGTAACGAAAATTTACATAAGTTGCATTGAATTCTTACCACAAGTAGCAAGTAAAATGCAAAGATAAGAGGAAAGAAAGACAGAAGGTCAAAGTGGTACTACATGTATATACATTCCTAAAATTGTTCGGACAGTATAAATTATAGACACAAAGCTAATATCAAAAGCTGTTTATTTGAGATTCTAATTCATAGTGATTACACATTCAAGCATGAGCAGCAAGTCTGAGATATAACTTTTTGAACAAATACTGCTGCTTTCACCTTTAAATATGAAATAAAACCACATTGAAAACATATTTCCTATTAATTTTGTAATGAAATTGTTGTACACGTAAAACTTTCACACTTTTCTTGTACTTAAAAGTTGAAAAGGTTCATGTAAAAATCAATACACTAATATTAATATAATGCTGCATACCAATAGTTTTGTTCCATTTATGTTTATTAGAATCATCATGATGATGCTTATATAATACATACACATTGGGTACAACAAGAGCACCACATAACGGGTGCCAACGCTCGGCTGCCCCTGCAGTTTTGAATAAACTAGAGCTTTGTCACAGACGTGACGAATACCCCCACATGCTACATTGACACAGAATATTTTGCATGTTGTCTTCACAAAAAACAGCGGACACCATGTCTAATGTTTAAAATGCAGTGACCCTGTGACCTAGTTTTTGACCCTGCATGGCCCATGTTCGAACTTGACCTATACATCATTAAGATACAACTTCTGACCAAATGTGGTGAAGATCGGATGAAACCTACTTAAATTAGAGAGAAGACACCATGCTAAATGTGTAAAAAGTACTAAGTGACCCAGTGACCTAGTTTTTGACCCGGCATGACCCATATTCATACTTGACCTAGACATCATCTAGATACAACTTCTGAACAAGTTTGTTGAAGATCGGATGAAAACTACTTGAATTAGAGAGTGGACACCATGCTCAATGTTTAAAACGCACTTAGTGACCCCCGTGACCTAGTTTTTGAACTGCCATGACCCATGTTCGAACTTGGCCTAGACATCATCTAGATACAACTTCTGACTTCTGACCAAGTTTGGTGAAGCTCTGATGAAAACTACTTGAATTAAAGAGCGGACAACATGCTGAATGTTTAAAGCGCACTAAGTGACCCCGTGACCTAGTTTTTGATCCGGCAAGGACCATGTTCGAACTTGGCCTAGACATCATGTAGATACAACTTCTGACCAAGTTTGGTGAAGATTGGGTTAAAACTACTTGAATTAGAGAGCGGACACGGACCAACCAACAAGCTCACTCCTATACACCCCCCTAAACTTCGTTTAATGGGGGTATAATGAAAGCTTGTTAGAATTTATTTATTGATTTTTTTTTTTAATGAGGTCACAGTGACCTTGACCTAGTGACCCCAAAATGGGTGTGGCGTGTAGAACCCATCAAGGTGCATCTACATATGAAGTTTCAAAGTGGTAGGTGGAAGCACTTTGATTTTAGAGCCAATGTAAAGGTTTTAGCACGACACGGATGGCGAATGGCACGACGAGCTGGCTATGACAATACCTTGGGTTTTCTCCTAAAACAGCCGAGCTAAAAATTAGAAGAATAATTAATTAAATTTAAATGAATAAATAATAAATATTAATCTCAATAAGAAAAGGACACAAAACAAGGGATGATTATAAAGTGCAGCTGTTCATAGATTAATTACCAAGTCAGTGTCTGCAGTTATAACTAAAGTTATTACAGATATGACCTCCGAGAAGACAATTACATTGTTTTACCTAAAATTTACAATGAATGTATTTATTATGAAAGATTCCAGCATACAGTCATTGTGTTTACCCAGATATATCAAACCAAGTACATTTGAGTAAAATACATCATAGTAGCCTTGTTCTGAGAAAACTGGGCTTAATGCATGTGCGTTATGCATAATCCCAGATTAACCTGTGCAGTCTGCAAAGGCTTATCAGGGTCAACACTTTCCGCCTAAACTTGATTTTTGGTAAGGAGGGACTTCTTGGAAATAAAAAATACCATTAAAGCAGAAAGTGTCGTCCCTGATAAGCCTGTGCGGACTGCACAGGTTAATCTGGGACAGCATTTCACGCACATGCATTAAGCCGAGTTTTATCAGAACGCGGCTCATATCATAAATTTGAATATAAAAGAAGAACATGTACACAAATTTATTTAAAGTGTTAAGATACACCAAAGTGAAATGCTTGTCTATTGTAATCTTCAGTAAACACACAATTGTGTGAATTTTGAATAAGACACCATTCTTCGAACAAACTGTTTGGTTTAAATAATTCCATTGATCCAGTTTTACTGTATTTATTGATGTTAACAAACCACAAATTGAAAAAGAATATTGCCAAGCAATATATGTCCCCTACCGGCTCCAACATTGTCAGAAATCCAGCATTGTCAGATTAAAAAAAAATTGTTGCCATAGCAACCAGAATTTTTGACATAGGAACAAAATGAAATGACGTGCATAATCTCCATATTGCCATCTATCCATATTTCAAGTTTCATGAACAAAACTGAAGAACTTTTAGTTATCGCAGGATCCAGAAAACCACCATTTTCAACAGTATTTCTAATCTATTTGTTGCTATAGCAACCAGAATTTTTGACGTAGGAACACAATGAAATGATGTGCATACTGTCCATATTGCTATCCATGTTTCAAGTTTCATGAAAAAATATTAGGAACTTTTAAAGTTATCGCAGGATCCAAAACAGTGTGACAGACTCACAAACTGACAGACACACAGAGCGCAGACCATAAGTCCCCTCCTGTGAAACTGGTAGGGGACAATAAACATTTCATATTAGTTGTATAAATAAAATTTACTACAAAATTGAATGTCTTATTAAATTCAATTCAAAAATCCTCAACATATAAAACTGTGTACATGTGATCATAAATACTGTTTTAAATTGTTAACATAACTAAAGACAATCACTTTTTTATGAAAAAGTAATGGAAAGTGCAAATTATTGTAAAAGTATACAAAGAATATTATAAAAAAATAATATTCAAATCATGAAATGAACACTTTTGATGTAAAAAAAAGTCTAATCATATCTTTTCCAAGTTGAATGTCCTATTTCAAAGTCACGTTCTACCGTATGTATAAGTATATGGTTTAACATGAGATGAACATTTGAGTAAAAGTAAACATCACTAAATATTGTATGTGGCAATAAAACATGAAAAAAATAATCTTATTTTAACTTATGAAATAAAACATTTAAAAAAATAAAACATGTATAAACATTGAGTAAAATAAACATTTAAGTGAAGATTGAGTCATGTATTTGGTAACAAATGAGGAAAAAACAACAAAAAGCTGTGAACTTTCTACAAATTATATTTTACAAGATAACAACAAACAAGAGCTGCCCCACAACAGCTAGCTCCACCCTTCTGCAGCTTTGATAGTGCAAAGTACATGTTCTGTCTATAACCTGATATTATGACTGTACAAATCGCCCCAAAAACTTGTTCTTTTTACCATTTACTTGATTCTAATTTAATAAATCTTTAATCCACAAGATGATTTTAATAGGGCTTTTGCTCATAATTTAGGGACGATGAAATATACCAGTGGAATTTTGAATGTTATCGTTACGTACTATAAATATGAAACATAAATTTTTTTAATCTATAATTTGTGAAAAAGTATTAACAAGTTACTTCAAACAGAAGAATGGATATTAAAACTTTCAATCACTTTATTTTTACACTTTGCAAGCTATTTTAAATTACGTAAAAGTCTTACAAAAAATTTTGAATTAAGGAAAAGGGTTGGGGGAAAACAAATTGCGATCTGGAACATGACGGAATAATGGCTACTGTTGTATAGTCAGCCCTTAAAACGCCCTCCACAAAACATGTTTCATTGTGGTTGAATACCTGTTGTGGAAACAGTCCTTGGGAGCTGTTGCACATTAAACCTTACCCAGAGCATTTTGCAGACATCAACAAATGGGAGAGCAGTATACCTCAGAATATTCGGTGAAGAGTCAAGCTAAGAATACTGAGTGAGCAATTAATGCTATACGGGACTAGAATATGACTAATTTTACAATACACTTATACTGAATATTAATTAAAACACTTATTACTGAATAACAATAAAAGCACTAGTGCTGCAACAATATACCGGAATATCGGTATATATCGCAATATGCTATCCGCATATTGTATTGCGATACGATTTTCGTCATACCGGTACGAAAATTTTACAAACATGCATCTACATTTCGTTCAGAAAAGCCATCCAAAATAATGATATCAAGGTAAACAAAACAAAGCGGTATTTTGTAAAAATAAATTGTTACGTAAAAATGGCATTCTAAAAAGTCTATTATACAGAGTAGCGTTGTTACATGGGAGCATTCATTCTATGCTTTTAAACGAATTATCGTTGAATTAATTACGCACAACTAAATGTTTCGTTCGATTCTGAAATGAGCATTATTAAATTTGTAATCCGAATTTTGGAAACATGCTTCCGAAATGTTATTCTAACGCGACAATAAAAAAGTGCTTTATTCTTTTTCTCAATAAAAAGAGCGGTAAAATTATACAGACATGTAGAACGTCGCGTGCAAAGTGTGGGTGTATTTGTGTTGTATAAAACGGGAACATCACGTCAGGCGATTTACGCCTGTTCAGTGGGGAAAAAAACGCCCGATTGGGAGTTATTTCATCACATCTTTAAAAAGAAACAAGTGCCAAAATGTATTTGATATTTAAGAAAATTGGTGAATGTTTGTGTTTTGTGTTATTCTTGAGCATTTTTATAGTAAACATTTACCAGAATTTGCTTTAAAACTGGAATATACGGGATTATCGGGTAATTGGCGAGTTATAATTCTGGTACAAGTAAGCAATATATTGCGATATATTGCAATACAGGTTTTTGAGCTGACAATATATTGCAATACGCTTTTTGGCGTATTGTTGCAGCACTAAAAAGCACTAAATACAAATATTTACAACACATATATTTACAATTATAATGCTGTACATCTATGCTATTTACATCAATATTATTGATCTAAACACTATGAAAAGTTTAACAGCAACTTTATGGAAAAGGGTCTGAAATTAGGTAACAAAAATGTGCATCATGACACTTTTTGATCTACTGCAAAGTGAGACCTTGATATTTCAGCTATGGGCAGCTGTGGTGGCAGACATTGTAAAATTGTGATCCTCTGTGGGTATCACAATTGAATTGCCAGATAAAGTATGAACTAACAGTGCAGTGTTCATTGGACAGACGCCTGCACATGCATGTATGCGGAAAATATTCATTATCTCCTTTTAAAATTAAAACTTTGATCACACTTACATACTTTTATTGTAAAATAAAACTGGTAAAACATGTACACTGACAAAACAAGGAATACATATTTCAGAAATCATCTTTAACATAATAATATGCTAATAGACAATAATATTGCAAAATTATAAATATTTGTCACATATCAAGTCTTCATGTTTGCAGTCATGCATATAACATGGAAAGGAAAGAAATTCAACATGTTTTTCAGCACGTACACAAAAAAGTCATAATTTATCACTTTTTTAAAGTAACAACATAATAAAAAGGACGTGGAAGAAGCCTCTTACATATGCTAGCTGTACATAAGTGAACACTTCACAAAACCCATCAAATACAAAACCAAATTGGCAATCAAGCATCGCTAAAGTAAAACAGCCTACATTCCCCTTCTTCTGGATCCAATGTGGCTTTATGTGAACACTACTGTGCATGTCTAAGAGCTCTGGGTCTTGGGTGTGGATGGAGTAGCAGCCAGGTGAAGAGACCTGGAAATAAAATTTCATAGGTTTTAAGGGATATTGGGCAATTTAGTTGATAATTTAAAATTTTACCTGTAGCAATATCAGTTGCAAAGAAGGTTCAAGCAGCTGCAAGATACAGCTCCAGACACAAAAGTGTTCTGGACAGAAGAATGGAGCTGAGGCAGCTGTGTGGTACAGCTCCAGACACAAAGGTGTTCTGGACAGAAGAATGCAGCTGAGGCAGCTGTGTGGTACAGCTTCAGACACAAAGATGTTCTGGACAGAAGAATGGAGCTGAGGCAGCAGCAAGATACAGCTCCAGACACAAAGGTGTTCTGGACAAAAACAAGGAGCTCAAGCAGCGGGGAAATATGACCCTTCACACAAAGGTGTTCTGGACAAAAGAACGGGGCTCAAGCAGATACAGCTCCGGACACAAAGGTGTTCTGGACAGATGAAAGAAGGTCAAGCAGCTGGGAAATATGGCTCTGCACACAAAGGTGTTCTGGACAAAAGCACGGGGCTCAAGCAGATGCGAGATACAGCTCCGGACACAAAGGTGTTCTGGACAGAAGAAAGTAGGTCAAGCAGCTGCGAGATATGCTCACTAGCCTGAGCCTCAGGACACAAAGGTGTTCTGGACAGAAGAACGGAGCTCAAGCAGATGCGATATAAGGCTCTGTACACAAAGGTGTTCTGGACAGAACGAGCTCAAGCAGCTGCAAGATACAGCTCCAACAAATGGTGTTCTGGACAGAAGAACGGAGCTCAAGCAGATGAGACAAAATTGTGACCTCTAGAGTGTTTACAAGGATTTTGTATAATATAATGAAAATTTGGAAAATCTAAAGGCAATAATTAAGGCATTAATTATGTGATATATATAAAACCAATCTTTTCACCAAGTTTCATGATGATTGGGCAAAAAATGTGACTTCTAGAGTGTTCACAAGCTTTTTTTACTATATAAATATGAGAAAATTCCCCCCCGGCAGCCATGTTTTTCAACTGACCGGAACCATTTTTAAACTCAACTCTCATATCAAGGAAACAAATGTTCTGACCAAATTTCACGAAAATTGGGCTAAAAATGTGACTTCTAGAGTGTTCACATGTTTTCACTATAAACATATAGGGAAAAATGCCCTGTCCACTGGCGGCCATGTTTTTTTACCGATCTGGACCATTTTCAAACTCATCCAAGATATCAATAAAACCAATGTTTTGACCATCTTTCATGATGATTGGGCAAAAAGTGTGACTTCTAGGGTGTTTACAAGGTTTCTCTATAGCCAAATAAGAAAAACTTCCCCCCCGGCAGCCATGTTATTCAACTGACAGGAACCATTTTTGAACTCAACTCTCATATCAAGGAAACAAATGTTCTGACCAAGTTTCATGAATATAGGGTCAAAAATTCTTGAGTGTTCACATGTTTTCACTATATTCATATAGAGAAAAATGCCCTGCCCACTAGTGGCCATGTTTTTTCACCAATCTGGACCATTTTTAACTCGTCCGAGAAATCAATAAAACCAATGTTTTGACCAACTTTCATGATGATTGGGCAAACATTTTTACTTCTAGAGTGTTTACAAGGTTTCTCTATAGCCAAATATGGAAAACTGCCCCGCCCACTGGCGGCAATGTTTTTCAGCGGACCGGAACCACTTTTGAACACAACCAACATATCATTAAGACAAACATTTTGACAAAGTTACATGAAGAGTGGGCATGAAATGTGACTACTACAGTGTTTACATGTTGTTGTTTTTTTGACCTAGTGACCTAGTTGTTGACCCGGCATGACCCGGTTTCTAACTCGACCGAGATTTAATTGGGACAAAGGTTTTGACCAAGTTTCATGAAGATCGGACAATAAATGTGGCCTCTAGTGTTTACGAACAAATGTGGACGGACGGACGACGAACAAAGACCAGTCACAAAAGCTCACCTGAGCAATCAGGTGAGCTAAAAAGTATAAAGGTTTGTCTCAGCATCCAATAACTTTTGCGAGAAACTATAAATCAGACTCATTCTCCTACCTCCTTGATGCTCTAGACTTTAGGGTGTTGGGCGTCAGGTTGATCAGGGCCTGCATGTTGGCTGTCAAATCTTCCACTTCCTTGCGGAGACGTGTTGGAGTTTCAATGTCAAACCTGAACAGAATACCATGAACATGAGAACACTACCCTAAAAGAATGTATAAATAAAATATACCTTTTAATGAATTTCTTAATATC